>NW_024423343.1:46242095-46413425 GCF_017311325.1 Ursus maritimus
CCAGGCTGGCCTGTGGGCTCAGGCGGGGAAGGCTTTGACCCCAAGTACCTAGCACTGCCACCGCTGTGGCCGCTGTGCTGGGTGCTGCTCGTTAACCCCCGCTTGGGCTGAGTCATGCCCATAATGCCAGCCTGCCTGGCCCACCAGCTTGGCCAGATGCCGGCCTTCAAAGGGCCCGGGGGAGCCTAGGAGGGGCCAGGCAGCTGGCCGTGTCCCACTGCCCCTGCTTCCAGATATCAGGAGCCGCCTCCTGGCTGGCTATAGGAGTGGAGCAAGCACAGAGCTCTAGCATCTGAAACCGCTCAGATCCACAGCTCCAAGGCCAGGACAACCACACCGAGAGGGTGAGGAAGCAGAAGTGGCCTGGAGCAAGCCGACAACCGGCCCAGGGCAGTCCCCACCCGGCCTTCCTGCTTCTCCATTTCTGAGCCTAAGTCTGGGCTCTCCCAGGCCCTGCCATCCCCAGCCTTCGTCTTCCATGACCTCCCCACACCCCTGCCATTAGCCCCAGCCAGACCTGGGCTTTCCATGCTGTCCATGGCTGCCTCCCCCTGGCCTCCCAGCCACAAGCTTTCTTCTGTGCCCAGTACCCCGACCTGCCCCACCTCGTGGCCCCCATAGAAGGCGATCTCTTCTGAGTTGGCCACCACTCGAGAGTGCATGTAGCGCAGCTCTCCCTTCCTCCGCGCCTCCTCTGCCACCAGCTCTCCAAACTTGGGTGAGAAGGCTCGCAGCACGTTGGCTGTGAGGAACACAACGAGGCCAGCAATGGCCGAGGGCCAGGCTGTGCCGGCCCCACGGGAGCGGGCTGCTCGAAGCAAGGTGTAGGCGGTCACGGCAACATCCAGGAGCGGCTTGGTGAGGTTGGAGTAGAGGTGGGCCACGGAGGCAGCAAAGGCCACCACGTCCTCCGTCAGGGACTGGTCAGGGTTGCGAAGCCGCCCATCCATGTTGCTGACTCTGTAGTAGGTCTGCTGGGAGAAGTAAAGGCTGTAGGCATGGGCCACTAGACGGCTGCGGAAAGACAGGGCCAGTTGGCCCTCTAGGTACCGGATGGCACTGTTGATGAAGGTGGCAGGGAGAGCGATGAGGAGCCATTGCAGGAGCTGCCAGCCGAAGGCCTGTGGGTCCTTGCGCACGATGCAGCGGGCCAGCCGACCGTCCAGGCGGGCCACATATACTGACAGGAAAGTCCGGCTCACCAGGGAGGCCGAGTGCAGCGCCAGCAGCCCCGTTTCCCGGCACAGGGTCCTGGGGAAGAGCAGCCGCAGGAGCCCCAAGAGCCGCTGTAAGAACACCCGGTTCACGCTAGCCTTAGCCGCTGTGGCCCCAGAGATCTCCTGCGTGGCCTCCCCTGCTGGTACCTGAGGGCCCCTGGTCGCAGCCAGGTATTGCCGCACCAAAGGGTAGATTTTGTGGGCTCCATAGGCTGTGAGGGCCAGGACCAGAGCTGTGCGCTTCAGCGTGGTCACCCGGGAGGACCGGGGGGTGGAGAGTACCGGCATGTCACCTGGGTTGGATGCACAGGGCTGGGACTGGTGCCTGAGGCAGAAGTCGAGGCAGGTGGCTGGAAGGGTTGTTGCTCTGACCCCCAGCTCCTTGTCTAGGCAACTGGAAACCTTGCAGTGGTCCCTGAGACTGTCGCGTTAGGCCACCGGGGCGGTGCTGGGGCCCCTGGTGCGGTGGGCTCAGGGCTCTCCAGGGTAGCGGCCTCTTCAGGCAGCCAAGATGGAGAAACTTGTCAGGCCCCTAGCCCCTGGGGTCAGAGCCTCGGGGTGGGGAGGGTGTCAGCAGAGAGGGCGTCTCTTCCTCTCCACCTCCTTCTCCGCCTCCGCCTCCTCCTCCTCTCTTGGTGGCGCCCCTCCCCGGGGCACCAGGCGCGTCCGTCCGCTCCGCAGCCTGGCTGAAGCCGACAGTGACTCCACCACCCACCCCTCCCCAGGGGCGAGTCGGGGGGGGCGAAATACTATTTTTTTTTAATGTAATGCTTGGCTGTTATTTGTGTTCTATGATTATTATTTAAACTGTTTCTGTTAGGAAGTATTGTAGGGCCTAGAGTCATCTTAATAGACAAAGATTTTAATCTCTAATTAATTTGGATAAGAAGAGAACTAGGAGTTCCTTTAATTAGTGCAATTGATTATTTGAGTAGTAGCTTTCTACATAAGACAGATAGTGCCAAAGAATCCCAAGTAGGGTGTGTGTGCTCGTGTGTATGTGTTTGTGTATATACAGATCTTTGAAACTTATGATGGGTTATGTCCTGATAAAACCGTGGTAAGTTGAAAATACTATTAATTCAAAATGCAATTAATATATTTAATCTACTGAGCATCATAGCTTAGCCTAGCCTACCTTAAACATGCTCAGAACACTCACAAAATTGAGTGTGTATCATCAGGAAGTCAAAAAATTGTAAGTCAAACCTTCATAAGTCGGGGACTGTCTGTATTCACACTTATGAAATTTACTTCATTTGGGCTCCTGTCCCAGATTGATGGACTACCCGCTCTTTTACTTACTTACGTACTTCCTTCCTTATTTACTTCCTTGTTTATCTTTTGTTATTTTTTTAGTTGTTGCCATCTGTAAGCCAAGGAGAGAGGCCTCAGAAGAAACTAACACCTTGATCTTGGATTGCTAGCCTCCAGAATCATACGAACAGAATTTTCTGTTGGTTAAGCCACACATCTGTGATATTTTGTTGCGGCAGCTGATAAAGGACCAATCTCTGCTGTGGATGTTGCTATTCTGGTGAGCAGAGGCAAGACTGCTAGCTTATCTAACTAAATTCTTGTCATAAAGACAAGACCAATCTAGTCATGTAAGTCACTGATGCATTTTATGAGCTGAGGCACTACGTATTAGAAAGTATTTTGATTTAAATATAAATATTGGATTCTTCAAAATGCTTCTGACATGTAGGCAGTTTCCTTTAAGACATTTTTTTCTCTCCAAAATAATAAACTATTACAAAAGATTTGCCAATGTTTCAATAGAGCATGTAAAATCTCTTTTAACTTGTCAGTTTGAGTTTCAATTCTGTAAACCTTCACTTCAACCTACACTGACATAAAATTTTCTTAAATGGGTGACTTACGTGGGTGACTTATCTGTTGCTATTTGAAATATTTCTTGGTGCCATTCTGATAATAGTTATTATGGCATTTGTCAAGATATCAAGATGTACAATTTCCAAATATTTTTTGCTTCATTTAAGTTAAAACCATTTTCCATCAATCATGTCGTTTCCCTAGTAATAGTTTTCTGATAGTTTCCCATGCCCCTTTGAATTCAATACAAAGGATTCTATACTTTCCTCAGCCCAGTAATGTCTCCTTTTTATCTGGTTATTTCAGTTCATACTCTCCATTTTAGGGGATCTTTTCCTATCCTCTCTGTACCCCACATACAAGACTCCATACCCTTTGAGTTTTTCATAAATAGCTTCATGTATACAACAGAAACTGTCTACCTTTCATCTAGGTACCATAAATAGAAACTCTGATGAGTCATCTTCGATTCTTCCTTCAGCTTCCAAATCTAGTCAAGTCCTAATTACTCTACCTCTTTTTTAAAAAGAGATTTTTTTATTTTAGAGAGAGAGAAAAAGAGCAAGAGAGAGCGAGCGGGGAGGGGGGTGGGAGGGGCAGAGGAAGAGAGAGACAAAGCCTCAAGCAGACTCCACACTGAGCGGAGGAGCCCGATGCGGGGCTTGATCCCATGACCTTGAAATCATGACCTGAGCCAAAACCAAGAGCAGGATGCTCAACTGACTGCGCCACCCAGACGCCCCCTAATTACTCTACCTTTTAAGTATTTTTCAAATTATACCCTTCCTACCTCACTACTTTATTTCCAGGCCACATCTCTTGCTTGAGCTATTGCAAAAAACTCATATTCTCAATTTCAATCTTTCTACTTCACATGTGTTCTTAAAAAGGTAGTAGATTGCTAACATTTTTAGTTAGCAGATCATCAAACAAGTGAACAAAGAGGAAACAAGCAGTAATGGATAAAATACTTCATGTGACTTCACATTTTATATGCATTTCAAATAATCTGAGGATATTTTATATAATATTATATATTGGTAGTCTTATTTTCTGTTTGAAACATATCCAGGTTTTTGTGACATTAAATGTATATATTTTTTGTTATTGCCCAAATAACACCACAACTTCCAATGTTTGCTACCTGAACACATTTTAGAATAACTGATTTAATTAATCAGATACCATGTCACCTATGTATCTGGATTTAGTGCCAGTTTTCCTAGAATGCTAATATCGTTGAAGTGGTTTTTAAGTTTGTTCCTGGAAAGAACTATCAAGTTAAATGCTTGATTTTTCTTTTAAGAAAGCTAACTTCTACGTCTTTTCTATGATACAGTGTTCAAAAGATCAAATTTTAGAGTCAGAAATATGTGGATTAAATCTCATCCCTTCCACTTCTATAAGTGATTTTAGGCAAATTCCTGAACACCTCTAAGCTTCAGTTTCCTTATATATAAAAGAGAAATAATTAAACTGTTTGTAGCTTATAAAGCTATTGAAAGGATGAAATGACAATGCATCAGACATGACACATGGTAAGCACAGAATTAGTTTATATTATTGTATAATCCAGGTCATAGTATAAAGAACTAAATAATTTAGTGTTGACTCCTTAATTTCTAAAGGAACTTACTCCAAGAAATATTAAGAATGTATAAGGAAGATTGGGTGACTAGGTGTTGGAGCTAAGGGGTAAGAAGTCAGAAAGTAAGGAGAGGATTTCCATGTGTCAAGCATGGCCAAATGATCAGTGATGATGTTAGGTAGGTTACATCAGTAATGTACAGAGTGTGTGAGCAGGGCAGGGGGTAATGTATCCAGTTTTGGCTCTGTTGAATTTAGGGTGCTAGCAGGACATTCATGTGGAGAAATCCAGTGGCATATGGATATTTGACCTATGGCATATTGGAAGCTCAGGAGAGACTTTGGAACATATGGGCGTCAATGGGAATGGACAACTTTGAGGGTGATTATAGTGAGCAAAAACAATAGGAATATAGGTGAACAGCAAATACAGGAAGAACAGCTCAGAGAGGAAAGTGAGAAGAGGCAACTGTGACAGGGACGCTTAGTGAGAAGAACCTTTCAGGTAGGAGGTTGTCAACAGGGTAATTTTGACTCTGGAGGTGATTTAAAAATGTGGCTACTCATTTTTTGGATGATGAATTAGGATGAATTGTACTGGGCATCCAAAGTAAGACATAAAGGTCTGATGTTTGTAGATATTTCAAACTGTCTTGGCCTGTATTTCTTTCCTTATATATATGGATACTGCCATTATATATATGCATACTGCCATCAGCTGGTAACCTGCCTTTTGTGATTAGGGCACTGTATTTAAGGTATGGTTGCCCTTGTTTCCTCTTTGGGGTATATTCTTCTGCCAGATCTCCACATGACTGGCCCATTTTCAGCTCAGAGGTCTCAGCTCAAATACCAATTCCTCAAAATGCCTACCTGTGACCATTATATCTAAAGGGCTTCCATCCCCCACTCCCAGTTAACCTCCATCTCATCACTCATTTCTTTAATAGCATTTACCACAATCTGTAATTACTTTGTGCTTTTGTTTCTTTGTTTCTTAATTGGGTGTCTCTCGCCCCAGAATGTAGACTTCATGGGAGCAGGGGTCCTAAGTCTCTTTTTTACCACTGCATTAATAGCATCTAACACAACCTGTCTCTTAGTAGTAACTCAATGAATGTGTTTTTTTTTTTTTTAAAGTAATTGATGGCTAAGAACTAAGTTGAGAGCTGAGAGTTCCTTCCCACTTGCTCTGTAAAAGTATATTTAGTTTTGGTATTTACCTTATCTATGGGAGATGAATTTATAAAAGCCTCCAGGCCAAGATGTTTTGAGCATCCATTTCCATCTGGGGAATTTTCCAGTAATTATGGGGATGTGCTATATGTCACTAAATGCCAAGATTCCACAAGAGAAGGACAAAATTAATAGGTTAGATTTCTGAGGATAAACATCTTTAATTAGGCGTAGAGACACATTTGTAGGCTTCCTTTCTTCCAGTTCTCCTGATGACACCTCAGCTGCTTATTATGAAATGTGGGTTTGTAATGTTATGTTGGGGGTGGTGGGGGATGGGGAATGGGCAATGTGGGGAAGAGTGTAAGCATTACTAAAATATTTACTTGTGCTCTGGTCTTGAAATGACTCTTTGTCTTCTTTAATGATGAGTATTTGCAACATAAAATTTAACTATGTTCCAAAAATTCTATAAGAGAAAGTGTCTTCCTGCAATAGGTTACTTTGGAATTCCTGGAGGGGACAAGTAGTGTCACTAGCGATCAATTTTCTGAATTAAAAAGTGGGAAACGTAGTCTGAATTTTCTGAATTAAAAAGTGGGAAACGTAGTCTGACAAATTTATTCATGTTCTTATAAGGAAATAAAGACAGAACATCTGAAATTGAAGCCGTCCTAAAAACATCCATGACATATGGGTGGCAAAGATATGCCAACAGTATATGCAAGATGTGATGGTGTGATAAAAATGACTTCTCACCTAGGGAAGTCAGAGAGAGGAGCTTAGAGGAGGTGCTGTTTGAACTCTGAATATAGGAGTTTACAAAGCAGAGTGGAAAGTAGTGGGTATTTCAGACAGAAGATAGCATATGCAAATATATGACTGTGTGAAAGTAATGACATTTTTGGGGAATGCCAGTGATTTGGTGAAGATGTGTTAGGACAGTGACAGAGATGAAGTTAAAAACATTTTAGGATCAGATTTTAAAGGGCCTTATATATCATTTTTAAAGGACTTGGACTTTAAACTGAAGTTATTAGTGAGCCATTCAAGGTTTTTATAAAGATATATGATCTCAGATATATATTTTAGCCAAGATAAATATGACAAAAGATAAATTAGAAAGAGGAGAGACTAGACATAGAGTTCAATTATTAGGCTACTGTAGTAGGCCTAGAGAGAAACGATGACAGCTTTACAGAGATAGTGATGATGAAGAGAGGAAATAAATTGAGAGTTATTTAGTAGGTAAAAACAATGAGGATAAATCTATCTCAAAGGTGATGAGAGGTGAGGAGAGGTAGGAATTGAGGATAATTTTGTGTTTTCTATCTTGGATAACTGGGTTGAAGATCTAGAAGAAAGAGCTGAATTGGGAGCAAAGAGAGGAAAACAAGAATTTGGTTTTGGGTAAGCTGAGTTGTCTTTCTGACAGGCAGTTGACAATACAAATATGAGTTTTGGAAGAGAGGTCAGAACTAGAATTGTGAGATTCAATATAGAAGAATATATTCAACAATATAGATGGCATTTGGGACCATGGGAGGGGTTGAGATCCCGAAGGAAGAGCGAATCAAGTGAGAAAGTAAGAGGACTGAGATAAGACCCCTCAGGAAGAGTCACATTCAAGGAACACAGTGCAGAAGTCTGTGGTAATATAAAAACAAGTCCACAAATTAACTGATACTTTTCAAGAGGTAGAATCTAATTCCTCTCTTGAGTGTTGGGCTGAGCTTAGCGGCTTACTTCCAACAAATAGAATTAAAGTAAAAGTGGCAGTGTACAACTTTGAATACTAGGGCATAAAAGGTATTGCAGCTTTTTGTCTGTCTGTCTGTCTTTCTCTTTGCTTGATCTGGAGGAAGTCATCTGCCACATCATGAAGACACTCAGGCAGCCTACAGAAAGACCCCTGGGTAGTGAGGAACTGAGGCTTCTAGCAAACAGCCAATGAGGAACTGAGACATCTGTAAGAAGCTGGAGAGGAACTGAGGACTTCTGCCAACAGCCACATGGATGAAGCATCATGAAAGAGGGTCCTCCAGCTCCATTCAAGCCTTTAGATGACCATAGCCCCAGTCAATGTCTTAACTGTACCTCGTCAGAGACCCTGAGCCAGAATGGCCCTGTCCCCTGACCCCAAGTTGCTCCTGAATTCCTGACCGACACTTTGAGTGAATTAATATTTGTTGTTTCGAGCCTCTAAGTTTTAGGGTGATTTGTTACACAGGAATACATAACTGATACAAAGACTTTGAAGGAAAAAGGACAAGGAGTTGTCGGAGAGGTAGGAGGAAAACAAGGAAAGAACAGTGTTGAAAAAACCAAGGGAGGAGAGTTTTTAGGAGGAGGGGTTGTGTCAAATCCAATAGGTGAAAGTACTACACTTGGAAAAGACCTTTGGTTCTGGTTAGCAGGGCCTTGGTGATCTAAATGAGATCCATTTTATTAGAGCTTATGGAGTGAAAGCCACATAGAAAAATCAATTAGAAAGTGGGAATAATAAATATAAATGACATCTTAGGGATACTGGAAATAAAAGGGGGAAAAAGTAGATTGAGGGAATGACAAAAATAAGGAAAGTTCTGTTCAAGGTAGTAGAGAAGCTTAAATGTGTTTATAGATTGAGAGGTCGAAGACAGCCTAGATGTAGCAATTATTTTATTTTTTTTAAAGATTTTATTAGAGAGAGAGAGTGCACAAGCAGGGGGAAGGACTGAGGGAGAGGGACTGGCAGACTCTCCACTGAGCAGGGAGCCCGACATGGGGCTCAATCCTATAATCCTGAGATCATGACCTGAGGTGAAGTCGGATGCTTAACCCACTGAGCCACCCAGGTACCCCTAGATGTAGTGATTATGAGTGAATTAGTCAAAACCAAGGAGGCTGAATATGATTGCATAGAAAACATAGGAAGAAATGCTTTTCTTGGAAAGTTTAGGAAAATACCAGTCTCTATGAAATAATAGGAAACAGAGTATGAGTCGGTACAAATAAAAGTATTTGGAGGTAAAGGTAAAAACAAGTGAGGTTTTTTCCAGTAGTCCACTTAAAGAAAAACCATTGACTAAAAGTAAGGAGAACAGGGTGGATAGGCAGGTAACTTATGACCTCACTGGGAACATTCTGCACCCATTCCAGATCAGTCTCCTTCCTTGATCTGTCTCTTTCCACAATGGACATTTTCCCTCCAGTTCATCTACTATTGAATACTGCTGGAGAAAATCAAGCTAATTGGTGTTTTTAATGTGTTTAAAATATATTCTTTCCTGTATGTTGTGAGGTAAGGATTTTTCTTTAAATGGAGTGGATTATGTAACTTCCATTAGAGGAAGAAAATGCCAGTTACTTCACTGAGGCCTACAGAGCAGGATATAGGAAGTGACATGCTGATTCACTATCAGTTGTTTTATTGAAGGCTAGAGCCCAATTGTCTGTGCAGCTTTCTGACTCCTACTTGTTACTGCGGATTAATGGCTTAGTAAATCACAGTTTATTATCTGACTTACCTGCAGTTTTTTTTTTTAACCAACTACAATAAACTCTCAAGTAAATTGGAGGGAGAATTGGGACATATTAATTCAAATGTCAAGTGCCAACAAAACTCAAAGATAAGCAGAGCAAACAGTCTCCTTCAGTAAATGGTCTCCTTTCTGTATGTGAGGGAAAGGTAGGTAGCACACACAGATCTGAAAAAGCCATTATGTGAAAGAAAGCACAACAAATGCAGCAAACTTTATTTTATGGCTTTGATCAAGTTATTAATTTCCTATGAAAATGCAACGGATCCTCCAAATGGAGTAACTTTCATATAAAAAAATACGGAAAATTTCTGACATTTATGTGTGAATCCAATGTGTAATTCATGTTTCTTTGCCATATGTCAAGGCTAAAAATCAAAATAATTTTTTTGTCAGTTAAATAGAAAATAGGTTTTTAAGTTGCTGTAATCTGAAAATTAGTCTTAGAGCTTGTGGTCTAATAGCCTTGCTTGAAAGAGGTAAGAACTGTATAGTGTTTTAAACATTTGCAGAATGCTTTCACTTATGTCACCTAATATGAGCTAATAAAAAAATCTGTTTTTAAAGATATAGTTATAATAACCTCCAGTTTTCAAGTAAGAAAATTTAGGGTTATGTAAAACACATTAGTTGTCTAGAGTCACTTATTTGAGTCAAAGAGACAGGAACCCTCTTCTTCAAAGTTTAGGCTTTTAAGTAATTAGGCAGCATGGATTTTATTGGTGTTCAGTTTTCAGTTCAGCCAGTATTTATTGAGAACTACACACTTTTGGTACTGTGCTTTATTTCACTGTGCTTGGTGAAACTGGTTTTTTAAAATGATTAAATTATAAGTCAAATTGTCATTTTGTGGTCTTAAACTAAGTTAGAAAATGACCTAGCTCGTTCATAAAGTTTAGTTTTTTACAAAATACCTGTTTTGTGTACTGCATTAGCTTGGTAGTCAATTTTTCTGATTTCAGATAGTAAATCTCTTAGTACTGAAAGAAATAATCAACAAGAAAAATCTCAAATATACAACCTAACCTTGAAGAATGAAGGGCGGGAAAACAGAGGAGGAGACAAACCAGGAGAGACTATGAACTCTGGGAAACAAACTGAGGGTTTTAGAGGGGAGGGAGGTGGGGGGATGGGCTAGCCCGGTGTTGTGTATTAAGGAGGGCATGTATTACATGGAGCACTGGGTATTATATGCAAACAATGAATCATGGAACACTACATCAAAAACTAATGATGTACTGTATGGTGACTAACATAACATGATAAAAAAAAAAAGAAAGAAAGGAGCTAGTAAGAGAACAACAAATGAAACCTAAAGCCAGCAGAAGAAAGGAAATAATAAAGATTAGAGCAGAAATAGATGAACAGAACTACCCTCTGACCTAGCAATTGAACTATTAGGTATTTATCCAAAGGATGCAAGAATACTGATTAGAAGGGATAGATGCACGCCAGTGTTTATTGCAGCATTATCAATAGCCAAATTATGGAAAGAGCCCAAATGTCTATTGACTGATGAATGGATAAAGAAGAGGTGGTATATATATACAATGGAATATCACTCAGCCATAAAAAGAATGAAGTCTCGCCATGTGCACAATGTGGATGGAACTAAAATGTATTATGCTAAGTAAAATAAATCAGAGAAAGACAAATACCATATGATTTCACTCATATGTGGAATTTACGAAACAAAACAGATGAACGTAGAGGAAGGGAAGGAAAAATAATATAAAATAAAAACAGAGGGAAGCAAATCATAAGAGACTCTCAATATAGGGAACAAATGGAGGGTTGCTATAGGTGAGGCGAGTGGGGGGAAGGGCTAAATATGTGATGGGCATTAAGGAAGGCACTTGTGATAAGCACTGGCTGTTGTATGTAAGTGATGAATCACTAAATTCTATACCTGAAACTAATATTACACTGTATGTGAACTAACCGGAATTTAAATACAAATTTGAAAAAAGTAAACTTTTGGAAAATCTACATAACTATTAAACTGATATATTTCAAAAGATCAGTGCATGAATTAACAAAATCTTATGTGGGTATAATACCCATTGAGAGTGCAAGATGCATCATTTTAATGTAACAGAGTAGGAAACTTTATTGACATGGTTTCAGATTCCACATTGTAACTAACCTTTTTTAAAAACTACCATTTGTTGAACATAAGAACTAGGATGATCGGTAGGGGAAGAAAGGGATAAAGAAAGGGGGGGTAATCAGAAGGGGGAATGAAACATGAGAGACTATGGACTATGAGAAACAAACTGAGGACTTCAGAGGGGAGGGGGGTGGGGGAATGGGATAGACCGGTGATGGGTAGTAAGGAGGGCACGTATTGCATGGTGCACTGGGTGTTATACACAACTAATGAATCATCGAGCCTTACATCGGAAACCGGGGATGTACTGTATGGTGACTAACATAATATAATAAAAAATCATTAAAAAAAAAAAACTACCATTTGTTGAGTCATGGTATATTATCAAATAATGTTTTTCACAATGATTTTAAAAAATATTTAAGTTTCTTCTCTTTTCTAACAGTATATCTGTGTCAGACTGGATTTTCATCATATGTTTTAATCAAGAAGCCAGTGTGAATATCCAAGCATCTTCTATTGATAGATATTAAAGGAATTTGGAAAAATACTACTCTTCCCATTAAGTTTTTTGTTTTGGAAAATTTTATTTTTCCTAAAACTATTATTTATGTTAACATGTAAGAGGTTTATTGTTACTTTTTTTATTTAAAAAGATTTATTTATTTGAGAAGAGAGAGACAGAGTGAGCATGAGTGGGGTGGAGGGGCAGAGGAAGAGAAAGAATCCATAAGCAGATTCCCCCCTGAGCGTGGTGCCCAATGGGGGGGGGGGGGGGAGGGAGGAAGGCTGATCCCAGTACCCTGAGATCATGACCTGAGCTGAAACCGAGTCAGCCGCTTAACACAGTGAGCCACCGAAGCGCTCCTATTGTTACTTTAAAATGAGTGAATATGGGGCATGTGGGTGGCTCAGGTGGTTGATAAACCTACTCTTGATTTCAGCTCAGGTCGTGATCTCAGGGTTGTGAGATTGAGCCCTGTGTCAGGCTCCACACAGCGTGGAGTCTGCTTGAAATTGTCTCTTTCCTTCTCCCTTGGCCCTTCCCTGCTCTCACTCTCTCTCAAATAAATAAATAAAATCTTTAAAATGAATTAATATGTATTAAAGAAACTTCTCAGTATTAATTTCTAGTATGGTCAATATTCAGAGGTTGGCCCTCCTAAACAAAAGCTCTTTGGTTTCTCCATCATTTTTAAGAGCACAAAGTGGTCATGAGACCAACAAATTTGAGAATTGCTGTTGTACGTGGCAAGCAATGAGACAGATGATGGAAAACTTGGGAGTCCTAAGTTGAACAGATAAGGTTTCTCTCTATCCTGGAGAGACAAAAGGAACTTTGTTTCTGTTGCCGTTGTTTGTAGAGACTGAGTCAATTTTCATTACATAGAGTTCCCATCAATGTCAGGCTTGGAGTCTTTACTATGCAGTAAGATCAGTGGTGGGCTGCTGGCAGCTCTTTGACCTTTGCTATTTCTTGCAGCTGGTATTAGTTCATAAAAGTGGATTGGTAAACTTTTAGGAATTATGCATCACATTTGTTCAACACATCCATTTTTAAGAAATTAAATATACAAGTTTATAAGTAAATCAATTGTATTACAAATGAATAATAAACATTTTTAAAACAATAAATGGGTAATAAATATTCAGAATTCTCCACACTCTTGAGATGATGTCTATTATATCTGTATGGTGGCAACACCACGTGACTACGTGCTAGTGTGCATCTCTTTCTCACTGTATTCCATCGTGTCACATGATTAGCTTGAAATCAACCACAATAGGAATATTTACAATATGGAAATTGGCAATTCCTACAAATTTGGTTTTCCCCCCCTTTCTTCCCCTCATTCCCCCCACATAGAACTGGTTGGTAAATATTTACCAAAACATCAATGAATATGATGTTTTTTTTATTACATTAATTAGAGTTTTCTCCTCTTATATTTGCATCTCCCCTCCATTAGCAGCAGATAGTTTGGCCTTTGTCCTTCTTCATCTCAAGAAGAATTTGTATTACCTGATAGAAAGCAGATATTATTTGCAAATAGCTTGTTTTCTTCCTTCGTTTTATGGAGAGAGCTGAGCTTCCAAAGAACAGTTAGTGCAGAGAAGAAAGTTGAATCCCTTTGAGGGACGTGAATAAAGGAAGAGACATTTTCCAAGACTAGGAATGGAGGTTCATGAACCTCAAGAATAGTGATGATCCACAGTCTAGTACCTGGCAGTACCCTCAGCAACTGCAAGACATCTGAATAGATACACTGTGTGGTATCCTGGAGAGACCTGGTCCACAGCAATGGGACTCCCAGTTTTGACAAAGATTCTTGGGCTCAGTTTTGACATGGAATGAGCAGAGTTGTCTGCCTTCAGGAACCAAGTGGCCTTGGAAGACATCACAAGGAAATACACTAAGAAAAGATGAGAGGATGCTTGTGAACTCTAAAGGACCTAGGAAGAATTTCCTGCTGGTCCATGGGATGGGAAGTTGGAGATGGAATTAATTTGATTTATAAGAAATAATGGAATTCGACATTTCTTGCAAATGTGTTTATAGTTGGAAATACAGTATATACCTACTGTATCAATGAGTGTTCTCCAAAGAATGTGTGTGTGTATTTATATATTATAAGGAATCGGCTCATGTGATTTTGGGAGCTAGCCTGCCTGAAATTTGTAGGGCAGGTGGGCTAGCCATAAATTCAAGCAATAGTTGCAGTCTTGTCACCATCTTAAGCCAAAATTCCTTCTCCTCCGGGAAACTTCAGTTTTGCGTCATAAATCTTTTTCCTTAAAATTACCTCTATATTTGCTTTTGTCATCATAGACAAAATAAAAAGGTTATTGAAACGTTCTTAAGGAAAAAACAGAGAAAATAAAAATATCAAGTACTTTCCTGGAGCCAGTTACAAGTCTAGTGTAAATTAGAAGTCCTTAAAACAGATTAATTCTTAGAAACAAGCACCAACAAACACAGTTTTTACTTCTCCAGTTTTAAAGAGATCTCTGTGACTGTTTCATGTGCGATAAATCAGATTTAGTTCCATTCTTCTCATTCCCACAATATTTTTAGAAAATACTAATAATAGTTGGCATTTGAAAAGCCTTTCATCAATCAGGAAAAATAATTCTTAATATATAAGAAGATACCTTAGTATATTGGAATGAAGTTGGAAGTAAAAATTATATGAATTAACTGGTATTTCAAAGGGTCATAAATAGATTGCTTATGGTGCTTTTCTTCCTACAGTCCTCCCAAGGTCCTTTTGTTCTTTATAATAAGGCAAAAAAGGTTTAATCAATAGGAATGAGCTTGGTTCCAAGATAAGAGTTAACCTTGGATTTGAATGATTCTATTGATTTGGCTTTATGAACCGTGAGGCAGGATTGCATCTAAGGATTGGGGTGTACTTTAGTTTAAAATGAGTGCTCCTTATGTTGTTGGCAAATAGACTTCAATTGCCAATAAACTTGGCTGAGACAGGCTCAAACAATAGCTAAGCTCATACAGAGATAATAACTCAGATAAATATAGGAGTCGAAAAATGTTCACTTTTAAAAACCTTTCTACACTATAATTATCAAAGTAAATATCACCAGTAATGAGAAGTGAAGCTAACCAAAACACCTCAAGGGTACTCATGACCTTCAGTGTGGAAAGGAGCGTATTTTTAGTGCTTTTTTTCCCCTCATGAACGATATTCTTTTTACCTCCTCTCACTTTCTTCTTTTTCTGCAAATCTACAACATCACCTTCACCTACAGGAAAGTCACATTTTTTGCAATTTTTAAAATACTCATTGAAGAAGTCCTGGCTCTGAAATCTGACAATGGTTAAGTCACTATGGGTGCTGTGGGGGGGAGTACACAAACTGTTGTAACCTCCTCAAGCCCAGTCCTCTCCTTCCCCATCTCTATGGGGTCAGCCATTTAAAACATCACCTTATTGCAGAGGGATAAGAAGTTTACTGTTAGTGATAATACGTTTGTCTTAAATGTTTTGATTAAGCTAAGTTGCATAGTGTATTTTATTTTGTTTCATTGCTTTTTAGAGATTAAGGATGTTGAAGGGGAGATAAAGAGCTTTTCCTGAATATGCTGGGTTTTGGTTACTTTTTAACTCAAAATACTCTCCGTGCCAAAGTGGCACCTCTTGGGGCAGCCTGCCATTGGCCCCTACAATATAGACATGAGGTAGTTACTATACCATATGGTAATTCTGTAACAGAAGTCTACAAAGTGTTCTGAAACTATAGTGCCAAGAACAATTAACTCTATCTTAGGGTGACAAGAAATGTAATATTATATAAAAGTAGGTGTTACTGTATTTGGAAATGTGTTGACATAGTAAAAAGTAATTTAAGAAAGAAAACCTTTTATAAAAATTAGAAGCCAAAATACAAGGATAGTGAGAAAACAGACCCATTGGCCTGATACCAGCAGACATTAGGGAGATATAATACGAAAGGGACAAATAACTCCCTGTATTTTAATAACATGCAAATGGCAGGAATCAAGGAGTGGGTCCAACACAATCTCAGGGGAAGTGGTGAAAGAAGGAAACAGAGAGAAGGAGTTTTTATTTTTTGTATAAGTATGTGTATCTAAACCTATGTACTTGAGAACTTTTTTGTAAACCTGTATCTTCACTCACTGACTGATGAAATCAGTAGATAATAAATCACAAAATTGCCACCCAATGTCACCATACTTGTTCTGCTAGTTGGCCTCGCTGAAAAAAAAACAAAACAAAAACTGACCGGAAAAAATCAGAACCTATTCAGGAAGTCAACTCCAGGTGATGGGAAACATTCACAGGAGAAGTGACCTTTTCCAGGCATGGAAGCAATGGTAAATTCATTCCAGGAAAAGCAAAATGTGTGCGCAAAGGCTTGAGAACATGGAAAAATTATGGTGAGTTTGAGGACTGGTAAGCTGATTGGAGAAGCTGGAGTGACAGAAATATTGTCAAGGCTACAGGGCAGAGGTCTCTGTGCTCCGCTACTCTTTGAGCTAATCTGTGACTTGAGGAAATGTGGGTCAACACTATGCTATAAATTTGGGGAACTCAAGGCAGCAGAGTAAAAGGTCTCTGATACTAGATGAACTTCCAAATTGTTGAAACTTCTGTTTAGAGGTCCCAGCTTACTTATGAGTTCCTTAGGATTGGTTTTACCTCTCCACGTACCTGGATTTCTCTTTACCAGCACACATTCGTCTCTTTAACATTAAAAGTCTAGTGACCTTAAATGCCAAAACAGCACTAAATGATGAAGAAAAAAGAATGTGTCACTGCTTTAAATTTGAAAAAGCTCTGGGTTGGGGCTATGTAGTAGCACAGCTCTGTTGAGAGGTTTATATTAGACTTTATATAATTTTCTTTATTTCTATTTCTATTTATATGCTACGATAAAATGGACGCGACAATAAAGTTACAGTTTAGTGTGTGCGAAGTAAAGTTAAGGTTTTCATTGTGGGTTTTGACTTCTTATAATGAGTATGTCTTTGGTGAAAAAAGAAAAAAACTATTATTACTAATATTACTGTTATTCATATGATCATAACACAAAAAGTAAAGTAAAAAAATGGCTTGACATATACTAGTTTTCTAAAGTTGCATAATAAATTATCACAAACTTTGTAGTTAAAATAACAATATTTATGATCTTGCAGTTTCTGTCAGGAGTCCAGGCGCAGCTTAGCCGGGGTCCTCTGTCTCAGAGTCTCCGAAGGCTGCAAGGAAGCTCTCAGATGGATCTGCGACTCATCTGAAGTTTGGGTCCTCTTCCACGCTCACTGGTTGGCAGAACTCTTTCTTACAGCTGAAGATCTGAGACCCCAGCCCCTAGAGACTCCTGCCATCCCCTGCCATGTGGCTCTCTCCACAACATGCCAGTTTGCTTCTAGACCAATAGGATAGTGTCTACTGCTACTTTGAGTTTCTTTTAAGGGTTCTTCTGATTAGGGCAGGCCCACCCAGAATAATCTTTTTTATTAACTCAAGGTCAACTAATTAAGGGCCTTAATTACATCTGTAAAATCCCTTCATTTTTGCCATATACTGTGCCTTAATCCAAAGAATGATATCTCATAATTTTCACAGGTCCTACACTCAAGGAGGAGGGGAATCACTGGCAGTCATCTTAAAATTCTGATGTGATGAGCACTGGGTGTTATACGCTGCACAGGGTGTTAAACGCAACTAATGAATCAATGAACACTACATCAAAAACTAATGATGTACTATATGTTGGCTAATTGAATTTAAATAAAAAATAATAAAAAAAAATTCTGCCTACCACATCTATCAATTTTAAATTACAAATCTTTTTCCTATTTTCACACATGAGTTAAGAAATTTTGTAATACCTTTATAGTAGTATCTGAGGCTTAGATGCTATCACAGTACTGTCTAACAGAATTATAATCCAAGCCACAAATGTGAACCACATATGTAACTTAAAACTGTTAATAACCACATAAAGAAAAAGTAAATAGAAACAAGTGAAATTAATTTTAATAATAATATTTAACCAATATATCCAGAATATTATCAACATGTAATCAACTTAGAACATTATTAGTGAGATATCGTACATTTTTTTCACATTAAATCTTTGAACATCACATCATAATTTGGGCTAGCCACATTTCAAATGCTTCACAGCCACAGGTGCCTAGTGGCTGCTCTTTTGAAAGCATAAGGCTATTACTTGCCTTTTCAACAATGTCCACCAGGTGTCACAAGGAGCTTACAACTCCAAGCCAGAGGCACCAACAAATTTCTTCTCTCTTGGTGACAATTGTTGGAATTCTATTTATATTAACATATTTTTTTGCTTCCTGCATATTTGTAATTTCACTTGAGGTTTTTGCCTAGATAACTAAGAAATCAAGCAATATGGATTTTACTACTTGAGCAATGAGTCCAAATTCAAATTATTTGTATATCAGACCCACCATTCCTTACTTTTTCTACAACCTCCTCCTAGATGATCTGACTGGTGAAAGAGTTAATAATTATGAATTACATGAACGTGCAATACTTAACAAGATAATAACAATTACTTTAGAGTTAGATCATTTCAAATGCCCAAGCAATTTTCTTAACCTCAGAAGTAATTAAATGGTGCTATTTTTACTTTCTCAAATTGTTTAATAGAACACATTAAAAATAGAAAACCAAGGTTTTAAAGAGTCACAAAATGTTCTTTTATTTTTATACCATTACTGAAATTTACTAATTGCCAACAAAGATTTTTACTTTTCACATACATAGCAAGCCCAAAAGGATTATGATGTTTGAGTTTATTAACACTTATTACTTTGAAAAACAGAATCACTTAAGAATTCTAATTCAGTTATTTGTAGGTTGTTATAAGATTCCTTTTTAAGTGAGAGATAAATGGCTTTGTTTTTTATTCCATTGTTTTAATTTTTAGAGTCTTGTTCTTTCAAAATTTTCCAGGTAAAACTATATATTTAGAGATTGAGGCATCTCAAATACTTTCTCCTTAACTTTTAGAAAATCATAATTAATATTGTTATTAATATTTTAAAAATTTAAAAATACGCAATCACAATCAAGAAGACGATCAGAAGCAATCATGAGTGTTAGATTAAACTGTGAGTTTTTATCATTAACTTCTATAAAATGAATTTATTTACCTGTACTGTTGTTTTATACTAATAATTAAGCTTTCTTTGTCCTATTAGTCTTAGCTGTATGATGGCCGTAAAATAAAAATAAACCTGATTCTAATTATATATATATAGAGAGAGAAGCAATAATTATTCATCTCTTGATTCACATTATCAACTAGCTTCAAAAGAACCGAATCAGCCTTGGCACCTTACTAACCAACATATTAAGGATAAAGTGACCAGTGTTGTGGCCATAACTATATGACAAGATAGAAGAGTCACTAAGTGAAGTTGTTCAAGTAGTATTTTTATTTATTTATTTATTTATTTATTTATTTATTTTTAGATTTATTCATTTATTTTACAGAGAGAGAGCACGAGTGGGAGGGGCAGAGGGAGGAAGAGAGAGAATCTCACGCAGACTCCACACTGAACACAGAGCCTGATGAAGGCTTGATCTTACCACACTGAGATCGGAACCTGCACTGAAGCCAAGAGTCCAACGCTTAACAGACTGCCCTCCCCCCCCAGGTGCCCCTCAAGTAATAGTTTAAATAAAAACATAAAGCTTAAGGTTAAGATAATGTATACTTTTTTTCCCCTTTGTTTTGATAAAACTCTGAGAACACATCCAGGAAAATTTAACCACATACATAAATGTTTTATAAGCTAGCTTTTTAGTAAAATAATTAAGAACATAAAAATAATATTATAACTTGTCTTATTTGCTTCTTAAAGAAATTTTAGCAATGTGAAGGTGGAAGGCCTAGTTTGTTTGTTCTTTTTGAAAGCACAATGCTCAGACAGTCCAAGAGATGGCAGCCAACATCTTTTGTAAAATAAATTATGTTGCTACTTTGTCATGGTAATTTTAATGTTTTTTTCTTTATTTTAATAACATCAACACTGAAGCAATCATTAAAAGAATAAAAACTGCTGAAATCTAAATGTGGATATCTCATCATTTAAGTGGGCTTTAAAGAGATTCCTCAGAATATTTTACAAGGCAAACTGAATAGATTTCTTTTTCCTTTTTTTTACTCCTGCCAGCAGAGCAGTGGTTTCTGTCAGAATATTAACCTAAAATTACCTGTAGAGAAGTAGGATTAAAGAATAAATTGTAGCAGCAGCTGGGTGACTCAAGTCAGTCAGGTGTCTGCCTTCAGCTCTGGTCATGATCCCGAAGTCCCAGGATTGAGCCTTGCATTGGGCTCCTGCTCAGCGAGGAGTCTGCTTCTCCCTCTGACCCCTGCCCCTCTCGTGCTCTCTCTCACACTCTCCAATAAATAAATAAAATCTTAAAAAGAGAATAAATTGAAATATTAATGATTATTTCAGCAGTATTAAAAATTAAACACATGAAACACTAATGTCATTTAGAAAGTATGTCAGAACTGATAGTTGAGCTTCTTTTGAATAACATATACTTTTTTGTTAAATTTATAATTAAAATTAACCCATTTTTATGACAGGTAAGAAAGATTCTTTATAAAGCAAGAAAAGGATAAATACAGTGAAGATTTTGTTGATGTATTTGTTTTAAGAGGCTATTTTAACTTATAACTATATTATTTTGTTTAATATTAAGCTGTTTTGTTATGGGATTTTACAGAGTAAAGAAAGGCATTGTCTTGTTTTGGGGTGTTTATCAGTTACAACGGTGGACCTAGGAAACTTTGTTTCTCTGAATTTCAAAATTCAATAAGGAGCTCTTTACACCAGCGTATTAGTTTTTTAATGTGCAACAAATTCCTATAAACTAAATAGCTTAAAAAACACCCATAAGCTCACGATTCTGTAAGTCAGAAGGCTGGGCATAACTCAGCTCAGTTTTCAGCTCAGGGTGTTGGCTCAGCTGTGTTCTCATCTGGAGCTCACGTGGGTGTGGCAAGATTCAGTTCCTTGTGCTTGTAAGACTGAGATCCCTATTTCTTTGTTAGTCACCCAGGGACTGCTCTCAACTCTTACAGGTCACCCCAATTCCTTGCTTTGTGGCTGTCTATACTCAAAGCCAGCAAAAGAGAATCTCTCTCACACAAATCCTTCTCGTGCTCTGCATCTCTTGCCAGGAGGATCCTGGTGCCTTTTAAAAGCTTACCTGATGAGGCCAGACTCACTGAGGATAATTTCCTTATTTTTAGGTCAACTGACTTGGGATCTTAATTATATCTATAAAATGCCATTGCATTTAGGTTAGTGTTCAATTAGATATTTGAGAGGAGGTATGTGTGTACACGAGGGGCTGTGAATCTTGATGCCATTTTATTTTTTATTTTTAATTTATTTTTATTTTTTACTTTTTAAATCTTCCACAGGTTAATTTTTTTTATAGTTTTTATTTAAATTCCAGTCAGTTAACATACAGTTTGATGGCCATTTTAGATTCTGCCTACCAGAACAGATTGTATTTATTGGGCTTAGAATACCACCTAAGTGGTCACTGGTAGATGAATGGATAAAGAATAATGAAATATTATTCAGGCTTAAAAAGAAAGAAATCTTACCATTTGCAACAAAATAATATTTTATAGTGCATATTATCCATATATGTTGTTTGCCATATGTTAATAAAATTCATATCATTTCATTTCATCTTCATAACAATTGTAGAAAGTATTTCTAACTAAATTTTACAGATGTGAAAACAGGATCAGAGATAAGTAACTTTCTTAAAGTCACACAGATAATACGAAGCAGAGCATTATCTAAAAGCTCCTGAGCCTAATTCAGAGTTGTTATGGATATATCACTCTTTATCACCCCCGTCTCTGTTTTCAAGAAATCAAATTCTGTAACAGCTGATCTTCTGATAAATTCTTGCCACATTTTTCTCACAATTTCATCTCTGAAAAGGTCAAAAGAGACTAAGGGGGATTGCTATTCTGTGATTAATTCTAAATAAGAAAGAATTGATTGATGATGTGGAATTGATGTGCATCTTGAGAGGAAAGTCTATGGGATGCTGAACATAGTCCAGTATAGATAGTGGATTTTAGAAAAGAAAACTTCAAAAATTTCAGAAAAAAAGTTGGGCATGAAACCCTGGTTGGAACTTAACTGGAAATGAGGCTTGAGATGGTTGGGAAGTTTGAAATGAAATGCAGGAAGTACATACAATGTGTTCCACCAATAATGAATAGGGAGTCGCAATGGAAGAAACCAATGTGAATAAAATGGGGCAGGGAGACTTACAGGCTATGTATAGAAGATGGGAAGAAAATGAATACCAAGAGTGGTAGGGGTTTACAAAGTGGTAGGAAGACTAAGTTCATAATAAGTTCACTTTTTGAAATATCCTACAAATAAGTAAAAAATGGAATTAAAGCATATTTTGAGGCATGAAGAAGGAGAGGAAACATGAAGTAAAGGCAGGCTGGCTGTTTGGAGTCGTTGGTGTAGTGTTCAGATGTTAGGAAAAAGCACAATACTCAATTGTATTTTGCTCCTATTTTACCTATTAAAAGGGAAAGGCTTCCAAATTATGAAGTAAAATAATTAAGAGGAAATTGAAAATTGGTAATAAATTAAAAGTATAGTCACTTCAATGAATTAATCTTTTTGGGCTGATTGACTTACATTTTTAAAAATGCATGAATTTTTCTTTTCTTATACGTGATCAAAGAACTGTCAGAATCTTTTGAGGAATGCTGAAGAACATGAGAAGTTACAAAAGCCTAGATAAGCAACTTTGATCTTTTTTTTAAAAGATTTTATTTATTTATTTGAGAGAGCCAGAGCAGGAAGCCCGATCTGGGACTCGATCTCAGGACCCTGGGATCACGACCTGAGTCAAAAGCAAATGCCTAACCAACTGAGCCACCAGGCACCCACAACTTTAATTTTTAAGTTAAGCAACTAGAGACAACCAGTTTTGGTTTTCAGGACTGGAAAAAGTGAATCTTATTAATTATTGTCTGGTATATGGATTCTGAACAAAATGTTGAGGAAACTGTTAACCAAGTCAGGAAGAGAAAACATATTTGTGCAAAGATCAGTTCATGTCAAATTAGACTTTCTTCTGTTCCCCTCACTTGCTTTTCCATATTGAAAAAAGATATCCCATGATGCGAAATGCATAGTGATATAAAAGGATCCTGACAAAGTCAAAACTGGTCCCTCTAATACTGGGACTGTAATAACAATAACTGTAAGGTTTTGAGTGTATATAAGCATATGATAATGACAATCATCTTCAAGTTTAATTTGGATGTAGCCTAATGATCACATATTATTATCATGGACTCTTTTTGGAGGAGAGGCAGTATTTAAAATAACAATCACTTAATGATATTTGTGCTTTTGTTTTATGTTGCTTTATTTATTCAACAATCTTTATTCAACAAAATTTATCTAATAAAGATCCATTTCCTAGGTTTTAAACTGTTACAAACTCAGGATACAAAGGTGAATAGAGCCCCAAACTTTGAAGGTTCACTATCTAGGTGGGGATAAAAACATAAACCAATTACGTAATATTGCACTATAATAATTCATATAATATATTAATCAAATATTTGTATGATAAATACAATAAAACTTACCAGTCAATGGGAATACAGAAGAGGCAATAATTAACTTTGCCTCTACTAATAATTCCAGGATTTTAGAAAAGAAAGTATCAAAAAGTTCAGAAAAAAAGATAGGCATGATACCATGTGGGAACATTTATGTTGAGTCTTGAAGCATTAATGGTAAAAGGAAAGTTTATTGCATGAAAAAGGACTTGGCTATGAAAAATCATGGCTTGAGACAGAAATGTGTCCTCAGGCATCAACAAGTGGCTTAGTATTCCTAGAAAATAATGTGCACGTGAGGGGAAAGGATGATGGAAGTTGCATGGGGAAAGCAGGTAACAGCTGATAATGGACATGTGACATTAAACATACTAATGGGTTGGTAAGGGGGAGAAATAATAATGGTCCAATAAGATTACATCTTTGAGGGCAAGCTAGTAGAAAGATCTTGGATTCTACAGATCTTATAAGAAATAAGTAGCTATTGTAGAATTTTGTAGAGGAAAAATGTCATTTGATTTCTTTTATAGAAACATCACTCTGACAACAGAAAAGAGGTTGGATTTAAGGAGACCAAGATGGGAGGTATGAAGGCTACTAAACTTTTCTTAAGAGGTGAATTGAATTAAAGCAGTGGAAGGTGAAAGAAGAGGAAGGAATAAATTAAGTTTGGAAAATACACTGGTTTTATTGACTAATTGGAAATGATATATAACGGAGAGGAAGGAATCTAAGGTAACTACCAGGATCGTGGCTCAAGTAACTAGTTAGATGGTAATGCCATTAACCAGGCTGGGTATACAGAGAATCTTACTATTATTATTTTTCAAAGTAAGCTCTTTTTTTTTAAGAGTTTATTTATTTATTTATTTATTTATTTATTTATTTATTTATTTGACAGAGAGAGAGACAGGCAGCAAGAGAGGGAACACAAGCAGGGGGAGTGGGAGAGGAAGAAGCAGGCTCCCACCTTATGTGGGGCTCGATCCCAGAACGCCGGGATCACGCCCTGAGCCGAAGGCAGACGCTTAATGACTGAGCCACCCAGGCGCCCCTAAAGCAAGCTCTTAACATGATGTGGGGCTCAAACTCATGGCTCCAAGATCAAGAGCGACATACTCCACCAACTGAGCCAGCCAGGCACCCCAAAGAGAATCTTGTTTTTGAAATAAAAAAATTATTTTGATAATGTTGAATTTGAGGTATTTGTGGGAATTCCGAAGGAAACACTTGATGCAGATACAGGTCTGGAACCAAGTATAGACTTGGGAATCCTTACTGTGTAAGTGGCTATTGAAACCTGAAACACTCTATTACTTCGAGGCTGTTTTAAATATGTATGTTGCATTCTTGCCTCTTTTTCTTTAATATGAAGCTAAAAATCAATTTGAAATGTATCCAAATGCGAATAACATGTTTGTTGTAATACATACTTTATAACTATAACTTCAAAATTAAACTCCAAAAATTTGTGGATCAAAGTTATATAACTTTTTTTTCTTAATTCCATTAAAAGGCATGTTTTTGTAGCTTGTGAGGGTCTTAATGCCTAAGCAGTATTGTACAGCATTTTATAAGGCATAAAAATATTTCTGAGGATAGTACTTCAAATTATTTTTATGTAACACATTTAGAAGTTTATTTAATACATAACCTTGTGTTGTTGAATAGTATAATTGCTAGACACTTGCATTTATTTTCTTCTTAAAAATACCTGTTACCTTACAGGCTGGGTTAAATAAATGCCTTTTCTCCAGCTTCCATACAACCCTGAATATCATTTTACCATAGCACTTATATTAATACATTGAAATGCTTTCTTTACATGTTTATCATCAAACAGCCCCCTCTTCCCTCAGCCACCACCCTGATTACGAAATAGTCTATAACAATAGCTTTCAAATCTTTTTGCCTTCAACTGTAGTAAGAAATACCTTTTATGTGAGTTACCTATAAAACTGAAGTTAAATTTCATGAAACAATATTTAGAGGGGAAATGTACTATGATATTTTCCATTCCATTCCATTGCTTTAGAAACATTGGTGCAACCCAATATATTGATTTAATGAAACTCTAATTGATCTCAAGCTGTGGTTTGAAAAAGTTACTCCAAGGCATGTCTTCTTGATGCTTGTATCTCTGATGTTTAACATAGGCTCTGGCACCCTTGGTTGAATATAGACCTATGGAATTATTTTAGATAGTACTGTATATGTAAATTCTAATGTAGGAAAAAAGATGCTGCTTCCACTATGCTCAGAATAGGATTTTCTAAATTCACATTTTAAGAGGTAGCGTGTGCCATGAGCCATGAATTGTGTTAAAAAATAAAAGACTGTAAAGCCTTATTGCATTGCATTTTTGTGATTCTCCTAATACCAGTGTGACTTATCCACATGCATCCAAGGGTAACATACTGACAAATTCTCAATTAGTACAAGCGTTTCTGAGCTTTTAGTAGGCAGCTCTAGTGTATTAAAGCTTTGTCACTTTCAGCACGGAAAAAACATAGAAGCCAAATGATTAGAGTATATAAAGGAGCTCAATTTTTTATTTAATGTTATTAAATATGAGGAAAAGTTGTACATTTAAAATGACTACTCAAACTAATAAATCAAGAGGAAATTATCCCATTTCACTATGAATAACAAAGTCTTAAAACCTGATGAAATGTTGAATATAAAAATCTTAATAAGTATTTGTATTTATATTCATAGTGTTTTTGTGAACTTGAGTATACATAGGTAAATGAATAATATAAGAATATATTATAGAATTCATAATACAGGCATTTACATTTATATATATTTTTTCTAGCAGCCTCCCTTACTCTCTGCTCACTTTCACAGCTAAATTTCTAAATTCCAACCTTCTTCAGTCAAGTTTTGTCCCAGTCATACCACTGAAAATGCCTTTGCTTCAATTATCAGTGACCCCATCGATGCCCATTTCAGACACTGTGGGACCTTACCTTTCTTGCCAAATCTGTTCAATTTGATACTGTGGTCAGTTTTGAAATTTTCTTCTTCCTTGGCTTCTTTGACACCATTTTTTCCAGTTTTCTTTCTACTTTTTATTGGTTGCTCCTCAATTTTCTCTCTGAAATCTGTTCTACGTAGTCTCTCAGGGCGTCTCCAGCAGGACTGAGCCCTAGTTGACTACAGTGTAATCCACATGTCAGTGTCCTTTTATTGGGTTTATCCCTTTCCCTGTTTGATTTTCCCACTCCTGCTTCTGGATCAACTTCAACACAATCTATTTGCATTCATGGTCTGAGAAACACATGTTGTACTCATTGCTTCTGGAGGAGAACAATACTTCTCTTTCTCTTCAATCTTCCACATTTTATAAGTGCCTCTCTTTGACAGAATTTAAAACAGAAAGTTGCTTGCAAAAATGTCTGGGAAATGTAGTTTTTAGGTTTTAGGTTTTTACTCCTTGTGGTACTGTGATTCCTAAATTGCTGCTATTCTTGATTTAAGGTTAAAAAAAATCACTATTTTTTTTGAAGATTTTATTTATTTATTTGAGAGAGAGGGAGCATGAGAGGGGAATGGTCAGAGGGAGCAGCAGACTCCCTGCCTAGCAGGGAGCCCAATGTGGGACTCGATCCTGGGACTCCAGGATCATGACCTGAGCCGAAGGCAGTGGCTTAACTAACTGAGCCACCAAGGCACCCCGAAAAATCACTATTTTTTAAAATAATAATATTTTTTTATTATATTATGTTAGTCACCATACAGTACATCCCTAGTTTTTGATGTAAAGTTCCATGATACATTACTTGCGTATAACACCCAGCACACCATGCAATACGTGCCCTCCTTAATACCCATCATCAGCCTATCCCATTCCCCTACTCCCCTCCCCTCTGAAGCCCTCAGTTTGTTTCCCAGAGTCCCTAGTCTCTCATGGTTCATTCCCCCTTCTGTTTACCCCCCTTTCTTCTTCCCTTTCTTCTCCTACCGATCTTCCTACTTCTTATGTTCCATAAATGAGTGAAACCATATAATTGTCTTTCTCTGCTTGACTTACTTTTGATGTCATTTTATCAATGATTTACCAACTTTGAGCTGCTCATATAATCCAACAGTATGCATCAATACATTTAGAGACTTTAAGGCACAGATGGATTCTAATTTAAAATAATTCATTTATAGCTCTCTTACTGAAGAAAGTTAATACATAATGCTTTCCAAATTTGTTTGTAAATCAAGAGTCGGGAAGATCGGCTGTGGGTCATGTCCCAGTAAACTTGGCTTCATTCAGAATATTTGAGAGCTATTTCAATAGCTTAAGCTGTTTGAGGGCTTAAATCGTGTCTCACTCATCTTTCTATTTCCAAAACCTAGCACAAGTCTGGGCATTTACTATGTCAGATTTCAAAGGTTGGTCCAAGTTCACCTATTGGTACATATTGGTACACACAATGAATCTACTTTCGCTTTCACTTCAATTTTCTGTTGAGTCAGCAATTAAGAATACAAGGGCTATATACCACCAGAAGGATATATATGAAAGGATATTGTTCCTTCAAATTTCCAGTTTTTCTTGGAGATGTACCCTCAGTTTAATGATCAATGTAATACCCAAAGTGTAAGAATGTAGATAAGAAACTGTGAGGGAGGGGCTACATCTGGGGAGGTGGCCAGGCCATCACTCAGTGATCTACGTATTGCTTCGTAAGGCAATACCTTGCTGCACACTCAAGTTCTGTTTCTCCTTGTGTCAGTCCAACCTATAGCATATCATACTTTCCTTGAAATTCATAAAGGTTTAGTTTGTATGACTGAATAAATTTGGGCATTTTTTTTTGTGTGTGTAATTTCAATAGTTAGATAAAGGGCACTTCAGAAACAGATGATGTGGATCTATCATAATTTCAGCATGGTGATGGATTGAAATGCCATCTGTATTGGTAGAACAGTTCTATTAAGCCTTAACACAAGGTGGGGCAGTTCTATTGAGTCTTAACACAAATTTTCTTTGCCAAGAATGTCATGTGTGTCAAAAATATTTTTTGTTTTTTATTTTTTAGGTTATTTTTTTAAAGCATGCTCTCCACCCAGCGTGGGGCTTGAACTCATGACCCCAAAATTATGAATCACATGCTCTACCAACTGAGCCAGTTTAGTTTTATTTTAATGCTCCACAATGTTTGTTGTTGCTAATACAAGAAAATTGAGCAAGATATCATGTAGTTTGTCTTTCTGGATCAAACTTTATGACATCATATTTAAAACCTTTTTTTAAAAAAACTTATTTTTTTTTTTTAGAGAGAGAGAGAGAGAGGGTGAGTGGGTAGTGAGGGGCAGGGAAGGAGGGAGAGAGAAAATCCTAAGCAGGCACCACACTTAGCATGGAGCCTGATGAATGGCTCAATCTCACAATCCTGAGATCATGACCTGAGCCAAAATCAAGTCAGACACTTAATCGGCTGAGCCATCTTGGCACCCCTAAGACATCATATTTAAAGTAAGAGAAGGTGGCTCAGCTAGTTAAGTGTCCAACTTGATTTTGGCTTAGGTCATGATCTCGGGGTCCTGGGATTGAGCCCTGTGTCAGGTTCTGCTCTCAGCACAGAGTCTGCTTGAGATTCTCTCCCTCTCCCTCCACCCCTTCCTCCCCTCTAAATAATAAATAAATAAATAAATAAACAAAATCTTTAAAAAAATAAAGAGAAAATTGACATTTGTAACTATCTTTTGTGCTCCTTCAAAAATGGTCTGGTATAGAAGCATGAGTTAATGTTTTCAGGAACTTTTGCTAAATTCTTTATTTTAAAAAATACCCGTTGAGGAAGACACCTGAGTAGTCATTACACACAACCTTTGGTATTTGAACCTCTGCATAGTAAAGAAAGCATAGAGAATATATTTGCAGTCTTGGAGTAAAATATTTCTTAGACAAGACATAGAAAACACAAATCATAATAGAATACGATAATAAATCAGACTTCATAAAAATTGAAAACTTCTGCATTAAGAAAGTGATGTAAAAGTGAAGTGAATAAGCATTCATAGATCTGAGAAAATATGTGCAGTACTTATATTTAAAAAAAGGATTTTTATTAGAATATATGAAAAATTCCTAAGACCCTATAATAGCTTTTGTGTTTGGATCTATCATCCTTCTTGAAATAATTTTTGAGAACTGTGAGAGACACATTTGAAGTTAGGTTTTTTTCCATATGAATATCCAGTACCTTTGAATATCCAGTTGTTCCAGTACCTTTGTTGAAAGAACTTCTCTTTCTCCATTGAATTACTTTGATGTGTGTAAAAATCAATTGACCATATAACTGCATGTCTATTTCTAGACTCGCTATTCCATTCCATTGGTCTATTTGTCTACCCTTAAGCCAACACCACAGTGTATTGGTTACTGTAAATTTTGTAGTAAGTTTTGAAATCAAATAACGTGAATCTTCCAACTTTGTTCTTATTTTTCAAGATCATTTTGGCTATTGTGCATCCTTTTCACTTTCATACAAATTTTATAGTTTTGTTGATTTCTACAAAAAGGAGACTGCTGTGCTATGCCTGGGCTCCACATCTTTGTGCAGTGGTTTGGAAAGTGCCTCCAGACTAACGTCTGGGGAATTGAGGGACTCATCACAGTGGTTCCCTTTTGTCTCATAGATTACTGTTCTGTGCTACCTGTCACCAAAAACGTATCTGATTCTTCATCTACTTTGTTCAGTTTTATAGTGTTTAAAGCAGGATAGTTAATCTAGTACTGGTTTCTCAGTCATGGTTAGAAACAGAAATCTTAGGTAGAATTTTAACCTAGAATTCCACACAAAAATAGGAGTATATTATATGGGAAATGTGACCATTCTTATTTTCTAATTACAACAGTGCAGAACTGGAGATTAGCATGTACAATATAATACTATATAAACAGATAAATACTATATACACAGAAGTTTAAAAAATCAAATGAACTTTTTGGTTGAACAAACTAATTCTGCATGATTAATATTTTATTTTTTGTTTGCTGGCCATTTGAATAAGTTAAATAATTTCTCTTTAATTTGGTAGTTAATGAAAGTAAACAATTTTCTCCTTTCCCAAACTTTGGAAACAAGTGTTGGTATTTTGGCCAACAGTCTATTTTGAGTCTGCTTTACATAATTGCTGTTTTTAACTTGTGTTTAATACCAAGGACAGCAGGCATTTATTTAATGAATCCGCTAATTTGAGTATGTAACAGATAGGCCAGCTGGATTATAGTTTGTACTTTACTTGTGTAAACATGGCGGAAAGTCTTCTACTTGGGACAGAAATTTAATTCCACAATTTGAAGCCATGAAATCAGATGCTTCCTATACATCATTTAAAATTCTGTAATTTTGAAAATAAGTGGGTTGAGATCTCTGAGATTTGTCCCTACTTAAGTTTTTCTGATATTATTTTTATCATCACATTGATTGTACTCAATAGGGTTAAGCACACACAAACATCTACAAAGACACAACACAAAGACTTATGATGAGCTATCAAACATTAAGAAGTTGGTTAAAGTAGCACTGATTTGGCTTGAAGTATGGTCAAAAAGATGTCAGTTGATGTTTCCTAAAGAGATGGTAGTGAAGTCCACTAAGGGAGATGATGAAACTTAAATATATTAGAATAACTCATATATGAATTATAATTGCATATCTAGTAATTAGATAATCCAGAACTTTCTATGGGCCACAAAACATTATCTTGAGATTCCAATGATCATTTTATTGTTCATTTAGTTTCGACAGTCAAATACGGAATCCAACCCATGTGTCAGTGTTAAGACATTAACCCTTTTCTTCCCTGCCTTAACTCCCATGTCGTATTAAAAAAAATTGAAAGCCTCTTTTTTACATCATTTGATTAAACAATTTTATGTCCCTTTGCATCTAGGTGTTCCACCAAAGCAATGAAAACGGAGGAAAGAAGGAAGAATGGGTTGAGGAGACAATTTGGAAGTAAAATAAGTAGGAGCTTATGACCAATTCAATGTTGAGGGAAAAAAAATGAGAGAGAGGAGAGATAGTACATTCAAACTTTCATTAATTTGTTAGTTCATTTATTTAATAAGTCTAGATTAAATTCCTGATTTAGCATGCTGCAGTGTTGGGAGTAAAGATGACTAGGACAAGACTCCTTTCCCTAGGAAGTAAAAACACACCCACTGAACTACAACACAATGTAATACGTTATATTTTAATACTTTACCACTGGTATATTTAATGTACTGAGGGAAGACAGATGAGTGAACAAGTAATTACTAGGGAAAGCGTGTGTGAAGACTCTAGAGAAGAGACATAAAGATGTTTATCTTTAATATTAAAAAAAAAAATCTTTCCAGGGAGAAATATGTGGCACAGAAGTTTTGGGCAGAGAAAAAAAAAATAAACAAAGGTAAAGGGTGTGGAATGCAAGGTTTGTTTGGAAAAGAGGAAATGGTTTGTCATGAGTGATTTTCAGGCATGTTTGGGGAGTATTGGGGGATGGGCCTGAAAACCTAAGCTGTGGCTATGTGGCAATGAGTTTTGTAAGTGAAGATTTTTGAATTATATCTTATAGGCTATTGACAATCATTAGAGATTTTTTTAAAAGTTGTGTTTATTTGTTTATTTATTTGAGAGAGAGAGAGAAAAAAAAGAAAGAGCAGGGGGAGGGGCAGAGGGAGAAGGAGAGAACCTCAGGCAGATTCCCTACTGAGCACGTGGCGCCTGAGGCAGGGCTGGATCTCAAGACTCTGAGATCCTGACCTGAGCTGAAATCAAGTCTGATGCTTAACTGAATGAGCAACCCAGGCACCTCATTAGACATTTTTAAAAGGAGAGTAACAGGAACAATTTATATTTTTATTAGGTTACTCTGGAGAAGATTTCAATAATATACAGAAGATGGTAGGACAAGAAATGACAGGGAAATAGCGGAAGCTTAAGAGAGAGTTTGAAAATAGATTGAATTGGACCTTGTGACTAACTCCTCCACTTGGTGTGGGAGGGGAGATGACGGAATGAGACAGAATGGATGGTGAAACCACCAAGTGAAGAGGACATGTGGAAGAGGAGCAGGTTTGGGGGAAAAGTCGTGATCATACTGAATTAGATTTTGTCTGCAAGGCATTTGGGTGGGGATTTTTAGTGGCCCAGAGGAGACAATTCTGAGGCTTAAAAGTTTGGGCTGATGATAGAGGTTTGAAAATCATACTGATATTTGTTTTAATCAAAATCAGGAAGAAGATCGTGTTGCCCAGGGAGAAGTTGTAATATAAAAAAGAAAAGAAGGCTAAGAATTGACATCTTAAGAAAACAGGTATTTGAGAGGTTAGCAGAAGGTGTCGGTGAAAGAGATGGAACATCATCCAAGAGAAGCAGTAAAGAAAGAAAGACTGATGTCAGGAAATTTAGTAGAGGAGCACCCAGCAATAGCACAACATACTTCAGAGGGTTAAATCTGGTGTTACCTGAAACTGGGTTCACTACTTGGTGGATGGCAAGTCAAAAGATAGGAAAAGGAGGGGTTTTACATGGAATAAGTAAAGGAGAACACCAGGGATGTTTCCCAAAGCAGTGTCCTCTTGAACAGTAAAACTGGGGAAGTTTAAAGCTAGGGGTGCATACATACTTATGAAGGAGTTTGCACAGCGGGGAATTCAGCATGGCATTGGGGCAAAAGCCATCTTTTTTTTTTTTTTCCCAGAAATATCATTAAATCATTTACTCAGTAACAACACTTAGCAGGTAACACTAATGAGTACTACACATACTCATTTCCCATTTAGCCTGAATTAGGAGTTTAGCTACACAATGCTTTCCTAATGTAAGTTTTTCTATGGCTAGGGAAAACAGCTTTTTAAATGGTCCATCTTCCTAAAATGGAAGTGACTTTCTAAACAGGTATTTAGAAAGGAAGTGGGAACAATTAAGCTTCATTACTATGAAAACAAAAACTAACACCACAATTATAGAAGAACATTTAAATAGGAAAATTATAAAACTATATATGAAAAAAGCATACATATATACATTGTGTCAAAATACCTTTTCTAGGGGCGCCTGGGTGGCTCAGTCGTTAAACCTCTGCCTTCTGCTCAGGGTGTGATTCCAGTGTTCTGGGATTGAGCCCCGCATCAGGCTCCTCCCCTGGGGGCCTGTTTCTTCCTCTCCCACTCCCCCTGCTTATGTTCCCTCTGTTGCTGGCTGTCTCTCTGTCAAATAAATAAATAAAATCTTTTAAAAAAAATACCTTTTCTATTTTGGTAACTAAATTTTTGAGGTTAAAAACAGAATAGTTCAAGCATTTCTAAATATAAAAATTTCAGATCTTTATTTATTAAAAACAAAATAATATCAGTTCTGTTGGAGTAACCATATATACACCAAGACAAATACTTGCAACAGTGGAAACACAGATAATGCACAACTCCAAATTTCTTAGTATTTTAACTGCTTAAATAATCTACTTTTTTTTTCAATCTTCTTTTACCAAAATAGGTTTACATAATTTTAAACTCAGGTCAATGTGTGTTTTTAAATTTTTGTTTTTGGTTTTGCTTTTCTTTTTTTAAAGACAACATACTTATTTAAAATGGTAGGCATTAGGTTTGCACCATCTAAAAAATAACATTTACATTTGTCTAGATGTAGCTATTTTAAAAATATACAAATTCAATCTATAGTAGGAAAATATGTAAAAAAAAAAACCTACATAAAGAATTATACCCCATTAAAAAATATAAACGAACCTCAGGGTGACTGGGTGGCTGGCTCAGTCAGTTAAGCAGTCTGACTCTTGATCTCAGCTCAGGTCTTGATCTCAGGGTTGTGGGTTCAGGTCCCACATTGGGCTCCATGCTGGGCATGGATCCTACTTAAAAAAAAATAAAAATATATAATGCACCTTCTATGGATTTTATGATTATTGAAAACTATTCTGATTTAAAAGTAGCTTCTATAAAATGTCAAAGTGGTATGCATTGTTTGCTTTCCTAATATAAAGAATAAGTATTTCTATTGCAGTTAAATAGTACTACTAGTATTTCTTAGCAAAAATGTAGTATTATACCTAGAAAGGTAGGCATTGCCCTGTATTCAAGTTTTCATGTTTGATTTCCATTAAAAAAAATTTTTTTTAAAGATTTTATTTATTTATTTGACAGAGGGAGACAGCCAGCGAGAGAGGGAACACAAGCAGGGGGAGTGGGAGAGGAAGAAGCAGGCTCCTAGTGGAGGAGCCTGATGTGGGGCTCGATCCCAGAACGCTGGGATGACGTCCTTAGCCGAAGGCAGATGCTTAACGACTGCACCACCCAGGCGCCCCAGATTTCCATTAAAATGTTTTCTATAATTTATAAGGACAACACACACACAACTAAAAAGATGAGGTAAATATCTTACACTTCTAAGACATTACTTGAAACTTAATACTCAGATATTCTCAATATCTAAGTTCTAGAATGACGCTTAAGAAGATCCTCCATACAAAAAACAGAAACAAAAACAGAAAGTCCTCCATAAAGACAATGATATGACACATATCTAAACCACACAATGAATAGCAGGTTTCTTGGTCTTCTAAGTAGGCAAATGATGTTCTTCCCTCTTACTATAGAGCAATCATGACTAAGTTTTGCCAAAATTTTTGCTTCGGTGTGGGTTTACACGAGGCACCATGCTACAATAAGAGGAGCTACAATGTCTTTCAAAATTGCCACGCTATATAGCCCATGTGGAAAGAATGCCTGGTCAGTTCCTTGAACCTGACAGGTGAAAGAGAAGTAGGAGGAAACATTCCTGGCTCAAAAGAGTAAAAATAATTCACTGTTCAAGAAAAGCTACAGCAGGGGCGCCTGGGTGGCGCAGCGGTTAGGCGTCTGCCTTCGGCTCAGGGCGTGATCCCAGGGTTGTGGGATCGAGCCCCACATCAGGCTCCTCCACTATGAGCCTGCTTCTTCCTCTCCCACTCCCCCTGCTTGTGTTCCCTCTCTCGCTGGCTGTCTCTATTTGTGTTAAATAAATAAATAAAATCTTAAAAAAAAAAAAAAAAGCTACAGCAGGAGAATCCTGCAGATAAGTATATTGTAAGAGTCCAGAATCCTAGCAGCCCAGGGTCTACGTAGTCTTCATTCTTCAAATTCCAAGCACATTAACACTTTTTTGATCAGGTAGGCAATGGCGAGGAGAAAGGTGAGGAGGATGGCGAACAGCAGGGAACAGAGAATTGAGAGGACCTGGACCGGCCACCGACTGGGCTTGACCACCTGGAGACCCGTCCCTGCCCCGCTGGAGAAATGAGCCTTTCCTAGGCTCTGATGACACCCTGGCTGAGAACTCCCCCTTAAAGTCACCAATTTTTGTGGCAGAGAACGAGGGTTTTAATGTAGGGCACCAAGCAAGGAGACAGGAAAAAAATTCTGAAATCTGTCTCCCCAAGGAAAGGAAAAATTGAGAATTTATAGGATTTTATGGGGTGGGGGGGTGTCTTGAGGGTGGATGTAGGTGATTGGTGGTTGGGAAAATGTGAGGTAAGGGGAAGGAAGCCTATCACTGCTTCTCGCAGGCGCCACCTAGTGACACGCTTGTACATACCTCCTATGTATAAAAAATGAATGGCCTGCCAACTTGAGGAATGGACAAGAGGATCTCAGGGTTTGTCCTGTTAGAGGCTACTTTCCTTCACCCTTATTCCTTCTGCACAACTGCAAGGACTCTTCCTGGTTTACTCCAGTTTTAGCTAGTCTCATCGGTGGTCAGTACCACTTCTGCAAAACAGGCTCATAAATCAAGTTAACCAGAGTTTCTTAAGGGTAGCATGATCAAACATTTGCTACCTTAACATATCAGTTTCAGAAGTTCTGAAAATATTTAAGTTACTTTTCAACATCAGGGCTATCTATGCCAAGTCATGTATTTATCTGAGATAAACTTGGTAACTAAAATGTCAAAAATTATTTTTAAAGCCTTCAACCTAGCATAGTTAGGGCTTATCTGTAGGTAAAAGATTATTTATAAGTGCAGAACATTTGTTAAGTAAAATCTTTAAACTGAAATTTTCCTTCTCCTGCATACTTCTCCATCCCCAATCCATGTGGAATAGATTTTAGTCGTAGGTGTACAAAAAGTTGTCAGGGAGCAAGAATTTCTGTCCCCTTCAAGGATCTTTCTAGCTGGACTGAGATCAAATTGACATGAGACAGATTATCAGAAGAAAATCAATGTAATAGCATATGCATGGGGAATCAACGCAGACATGGAGATTCCAGAGATAGTCGGTTAGGCAAAATGAAGTATATAGGTCATCCTGAACTAAGAAAGGGGGGTAGGGGTCTGAGACTTCAGAAGAAAGGAATGCAGATGTTTGGTAATTAGATGCTTGCCCTGCCATACAGATGGGTCACTCAGATAAAATTTATTTAGGCTAATAACTCTTATTCTGGGAAAGACCCCCAATTTAGATTCTTCTATGTACTTAAGGAAGGGTTAAATTTCTCGAGGTGGTAGGGTCTCCATTGCCTTCAGCTCAGAATAATCTTCATGCCAAAAAGGCCCGTCTTGGGGTGGCCTGCCCTCAACCCTCAGAGTCAAAGCAACAATGCAAAACACTTGTCCATAATAAAAAAGGGACTTATTGCTTAAAAAATAGACAAAACATTTTGTACAACAACAATACCATATGTAACAGAGTTTTCATAAACATACCTTTCTGTTCTGTTCACTCACTGTCAAATGATGGCTCATTCTCACAGTGCGGCCAACAGAGAAAAATCAGAGGCTAAAATTCTGCTGTTCCAGTTGAGAATGAAGAATCTAGAGAACACTTTGTTATTAGTTACCTATTGATGCATAGATAATTACCTCTAAATATGGTGGCTTAAAATGACAACAAACATTTATTATCTCACATACTTTCTGTGGGGCAGGAAATCCAAAGCAGTTTAGCTGGTTGGTTCTGGCTTGGGTTTTTCTTTCCTTCTTTTGGGTTACATGCCACGCAGAGTTGCAGTCATTTGAAGGCTTGACTAGGGCTGAAGGATCCTCTCCCTAGATGGCCCACTCACAAGGCTGATAAACTGGTGCTGGAAACGGGCAGGAGGCTTAATTTAGTTCCTCACCCTAAAGACATCTCCATAGGACAATCTGAATTTCCCCAATGCATAGTGACGACCTTTCCCAGAGTGAGGGATCCAAGAGAAAGAAGGCTTTGTGACCAGGGCTCAGAAGTCGCACTCTGTGGTTTCTACAGTATTCTATTGATATCATGGTCCAGTCCTATCTGTTGTGACAGGGGAACACACAGGGGTGTGAATTCCGGGGATGAGGTTCACTGGGGGCCATCCTGGAGCCTGGATCCCACATATTTATCACGGAGATGCCGCTTGCGTGAGTCGGTTTTATAGTTCTTGCACAAAGGCAGGGATTGCTGCTCACGTTAGCAATGATTCTTCTTTGCACTGGCCTATTCGCACATGCCTAATAATTGCCTCTGTGACTTCTAGCAAGTGAGAAAGGCGCAGGGTTAGCTATTGTCTGGACTTGAGACAGCGGGAGAATTGGCTGCTGTCATTGCAGCAAAGCTGGTTAACCCTAGAGAACAGAGGACATGGGAAAGAGGTTCATTTTAAGTATCATACCAATAACAGGAGTGTCTATGGGGGAAAATACACACTGCTCTGATTTTTTGATGCTGCTCTCTCCATTATATCTCTGTGCTAAAAATTTGGATTGGTACAAAGGCCGACTCCTTTCAGCAAAGGGCAGGGTGAAGGTGTCATTCTAGGCTTTTAAAATGTATATGTTTGCCTTTATGCAGGTATTTTAAATATTTAAACATTTCTCCCTGATTATAATAGTGGTGAAAACCTAGGAAACAAGTGCTAAAGTGTTCACTCTTTTCTCTTGTTTTCCTAACACGCATGTATCATCTATTCGAGGATATTTAGAGATCATTTTCCACACCTGCATTTAACAATTATATAAACATATATGTATTCTCTCTCTAGATGCTTATAAATTCCCACTTCGGAATACCTCTTGGACTGAATCAATCAAAGAGAAAAATGATGAAACATATTTAAAAACGTTCATTTTCAAGTGTGAAATAGATCCCATATTCTAGGGGCACTTCTCAGTAGTTACACACAAATCTAACTGAATGATTGAGGTCATGCAATCCTACAATAAAAGTATTAATAGGCTTTTAGCCACATTGAAATTTGTGTTGTCCAGATGCTTTCAGGCATAATTATGATGATGTTGAGATCTTATTCTGAATTGGCAATGTATTGCATTATTTTTTTAAGTTAGCAGCATTTAATTGATTTGAGAATTATTTCTATGGTTGATATTTGGAGGAGAATGACAAATACCTCTTGTCCAGAATAACATTTTAATGCAAATTTCACATGACAGAGTGTTCTGTGATGCCAAATGTTGCTCTTAGCTATTTTCTACAAGACAGCGTAATTATGATATTTCCATCAGCAAAATTATGTTAGATGTTTTTATAAAACTTGGTTTGTTTTGTATCAATGCAGTTGAAAGACAGACTTTACTGATATATTGTAAACAAATTTCACCGTTTAGTGTTTCCACAGAGAAATGACCAAATAAAGCAACCTCAGTGAAGACTATTTTGGACAATGAAGTTCAAAATATACCTATATACCTTTTTCAATAAACATTAATGTCATCATGATAATGGTTTATTAAGGATAGGGTTTTGTTTTGTTTTGTTTTTTAATGATATTGTGGAAAGAGACTAGATTAAGAGAAAAACATGAGTTCCAGTCCTAACTCTGTTGTTTATTAGTGTGATCTTGAGTAAGTCACTTAATATCTTTGTTTTCAGTTCCATCAAATATGCCTGGGATAATAAAACCTTCCTTACAATCTATTGTGAGGATTAAATAAATGAATATATGAAATAATCCTGGTATAGATTCTAGAAATATTAGGAACTAAGTACTCATTTCTATATTTACATTTTCTTTACTCTAGCCTCCTAGTTGCAAAATCTATTAGGTAATAGGTAAATCTAAGAAAATATGTTGCAAGAAGAAAAAACTTTTGTGTAATTTTGTGCCAAGTTATTTCAGCCATGCAATTTTGCTAATGGATGTAGTTGGTTTAGGACTAAGGAATGGCTCTGAACAAGTTTATTGTGTGTGATTTCTTGACAAATCTTATTGTTAAAATTCCTTATTTTAGAGAAAACCATTATGTAAAATATTGAATTTAAAGTAGGGGCCAAATGGTGGACAGCATGATGATGATGGTGATGATGATGATGATGGTGATGACGATGATAATAATCTGAATGCCTGTACATGGAACATGAGATTTGCAATTCTTTTTAGCTCCCAGCATTTCCTCTTGTCTTAATGGCCAGCTTCCCTCCTTTATAGTATCTGAATAGTTCTTGTAAATATTTGTTTGTTGTCTGTAGTTTCAAGCATTCATCCTAAGGCTTTATTGTTAGGCAAGACAATTTCCCTTTCCTGAGTTATGAGTGGGATGTGGAAATTGCCTACCAGAGAGTCTGCTACAGTAATACAAACTCAGATACTTGTGCTCATCTACTACTTTCAAAAGCCAAAGAAAGAGCAGCACTAACAAAATTAATAGCTGATTATATCGAAACAGAAAAGGGCAAAACAAATCAACTTCCACCTAAATAGATAAAAATGATCCACTTTGTTTTTCAGCTTCAGAACTGTAGCATACTTCCCTTCTGTGAATAGCATTATTTTCAGCATAGCCTATTTTGTAACATGACTGTGCCTAACTCAGGAATCATAGAAATCTTAGGATTCAACAGTTTCAATTCCAGATCCTCTGAGAACTGTTAGAATTCTGTTGAATTCTTATTGTCAGCTTTGGATCTTGTATCTTCAACGACAGGGATAAATTTTCTCAAAAATGTTTTCTTTCCCTTTAATTCGAAAATAATGTGTTCCAATTGCTTTGATTCTTATTGCAATTATCATTACAAATTTAAGAAAAAGTAAACATTATCATAACATATACCTAAGCATGAACCTAAAATTCAGGTTTTGTTCACCGTTTTGCAAAATCAGTTTATATTACCTAATAATCTGATCATTGAATTTATAGTTAAGATTTACCCAAGATTAAGTATATCATAATTGGAGCATGTTCCAATAAAATTATGTTTGGCATCACATCTAATATCCTAGGGCTTCCTAGGATTTATTTTCATGCTTATTTTACTGTACTTTTTTTCCCCCTTTTTAACTTCTTATGCTTACCTTCAAATAAGAAGGTAGAGTATGGATAATAAAGTGAGGAGAATCCAGATGCCTCAGTACTAATAAAGGGCATTGGATTCCACCAATTTAAAAACAACTTTATGATTTGGGATCAAACCGGTAGGTTAGTTTAAAAGTACTGACATATCGGGATGCCTGGCTGGCTCAGTGGGTAGAGCATACGACTCTTGATTTTGGGTTGTGAATTAAAGCCCCATGTTGGGCTCAGAGCTTAAAAAAAAAAAAAAGTGCTGACATGTTATCTAATCATCAGAGTTATGACACAGCAGGTACCAGAGCAGTTCTAGAGATTCATTTCTGTTGACACTTTTAGGACACTGGGGGAAAAGTGTGATTGTCAGTTATTTCATTTTGTTACTTTTGTAAAAGACCTGCTGATTTTTTTTCCTTTTTTTTGGTGGAGCTCAGGAATCATTCTAAGTTTTTCCTAGCTCCAAACATGGCTCTCACATCATGCAACCACTTCCAGCTATACTTTTCCCTTTATTCTCCATTTATGTGATTTCTTTTCCCCGAAGATACTTCAGGTTTTCTTACCTCATTAAAAAGTAATAACATTCATATATAAACATGAAATAATTTTATTTCTTCATTTGCTCAAAATTTGTGTATTGAACATTATTCAGTTTTTTTGAGGCAGGCACTGGGGATGCAAAGTCTAATAAAGTATGGTCCACAGACAACTAAATGTGCAAGGGGAGAAGTTCTGATAATGATGCGTAAAGTGATATGGAGCTGCAGCAGGAGGGCATTCATGCCATCTACGGTGGGAGTTCTCAACTTTAGCTGCACATTAGAATCACCTGGGGAGGTGCTAAAAAATCCCTATGCCCAGGTGACATCCCCAACCAATTAAATCAGAATCTCTGAGGTTGGGTCCCAGACCCCAGTTTTATTTTTAGAGCTTCCAAGTGATTCTGATGTGCAGCAAAGTTTGAGAACCACAGGTCTGGATATTCTGAGATAGGGTCCTAGAAGAGTTGAGACTTGAGTTTGATTTAGATGTGAGTAAGGAAAGGTTAGGCATTGGCAGGGAGAGACAGGGGGCTCCTGGCTGGGCTCTGAAGCTATTTCTGGCAGGCAGAAGCCTAAGCCAGAGTGAATAAGAGATAAGGAAGCAGACCATCTGGGCTTGGATGGTCGGGAGTATTTTTCTTTGGTGGCTACAGTGTAATCATAGAAAATGGCCAAACCTCAAAGAATTAAGTCATTAAGGGTGTGACCAATAGTCCCTGCTCAAACCAAGCTGGCACAAGTATCTCAAGGCCATAAGCTTCCCAGTCAGTTTTCAATAAAAGACTGCCACTAAAAGCCCTCAGTGGCAACCCATTCGGGATCCCTCTCACTCTAGAGAGCTGCTTCTTTCCTTTCTGTTCTCACCTTCACTTAATAAACTTTCACTTCACTTCACCCTTTTGTGTCCACGAGATTCATTCTTCGACTGTGTGAGACAAGAACCCTGTAATACTATAACAGATGTATGAAAAGACTAAGGGATGCCATACTAGGGAGAAAGGGAGTCTTTTGAAGAGGCAAAGGATTATGAAATAACATGTCAGGTTTAGGCAACTTATGAGTTATTCAATATGGCAGAAGGAAAAACAGTGAATGGACTGTTCTAAATAAGGTAGGTAGAGAACTAATCATAAAAGACCTTGACCTATTTATTTTCAACAGAAATGACTGTCATAGTCTGAGACAAACTGGGCATAGGAAAAAGGAAATGAGCTTAGAAAGGAGTAGAAGAATAAAGATAGGAGACTAGGAGTGGATGGCTATGAGGAAGAAAGGAATAAACCAAGATGGACGGGCTAGCACCCTCTGGAAGGAGCCAGTAGTTCAAATGATTGAAGGCAGAGGGGCTGCCTGAGGCAAGAAGGAAGAAAAATTTTTGATTAATATAGGTCAGGATTGATATTCAATGTTGAAATCAGACTTAGGACTAATGTTTCTAGACAATTGTTTTCTCTTGTGTAATTTCATGGTGTGGATCAGGGGGATGGTGCCTGGCAAAGGGGATTGAAGGAACTAGGTAGGAGATCCATGTCCTCTGTTACCTGGCCAGAGGGATCAGGACTCAGCTACTTCAGGCATGGAGAATTAGAGACCTGGTCTGAGGAGCAGAGGTTATTGTTTGATGCTTACTTTAATAACCAAGGATTGAAATCCTTCCTTTCCATACTTCTCTGCTGCTCCTTACTCTGCTTTCTCCTCCTATCTCCTGCACATCAGTCTGAGTATGGGGAGGGACCATTGACTTATTTCTAAACTTCAGTTATCACTGGGGAAGAAACTTTCTTTCTTTCTTTCTTTCTTTCTTTCTTTCTTTCTTTCTTTCTTTCTTTCTTCCTTCCTTCCTTCCTTCCTTCCTTCCTTCCTTTCTTTCTTTCTTTCTTTCTTTCTTTCTTTCTTTCTTTCTTTTTTAAAGATTTTATTTATTTATTTATTTGTCTGAGAGATAGAGAACAAGCAGGGGGAGTGGCAGGCAGAGGGAGAAGCAGACTCCCTGCCAAGCAAGGAGCCTGACGCAGGGCTCGATCCCAGGACCCTGGAATCACGACCTGAGTTGAAGGCAGATGCTTAACCGACTGAGCCTATCCAGGCGTCTGGGAGAAGAAACTTCTAACACAGTGTTGATTAAACAAGACTTTCTCTGATTTGGAGAGAGGATGTGGTTGAGCCTACAAAAAACATGTTATTATTACCCAAAGACGGAGGTATATGGAGATCGATAGTGATAGATTCTCACAAACCCATTTACTTCTTTTACAAGATTCCATCATGAGAGCTCTGGTTTGCCTTTGCAGAAGGGCATCTCTCTTACATGGGATGTAGTTTATAGCCACGGAACAGAAACAATCAATTGGCTGTAAAGGGTTAAATAGAGCCCATACCCTCAGGTTGATTTCATAGAACTAAATGGGTGGACTTAACTGATTAGCTACAGACGAGATTAATAAATACACTAGCACTCAGAAAATAAGCATAAAGTTATACCAGCAAATTTAGGATCTTCATGTATCTGTAACCATATACCCTGCCCACTACTTATTACAATGGGCCTACTCTCTCTGCTTTTATTTGTGACAACACTTCCATGAGTATACTGGATCCCACCCTGTTAAAAGATTTTGGCTCTACAATTTTCCCCTTTGCTTCTTTATTAACAATTTGCTTTTTCCTGCTGGACCTTTACCAATAATTACCAACATATTTGCCATCTTTAAAATAACCCTCCCTGACCTCACATTGCCTTCCAGGTACCAGTCTTAGTTTCTCATCTTCTTTATCTTAACCCATTTATTATCTCCATTTTTCTTAACCCTTTCAAGAAGGGCCGTCTCTATTTCCTCTTCCTACTTCTTTACCTCAACTTTCTCCTGAACACACTCCAATGGGACTTTCGTTTTCTCTCTTCCCCTACAGTCACTGTTGTAAAAGTCAATAATAACTTTCAGATTACCCAAGTTGATGGCCAAATCTCAATTCTCATCTTACCTGACTTTATTAGCATCATTTGGCAACAACTAGTCCCCGTATATTGAAGCCTTTCTTCTTTTGACTTAGGGTACTATTCTCAGCAGGTTTTACCCACACCCCACTAGCCATACCTTCTTACTCTCCCTTGCGTTTATTTCCTTTTCTTAACTTCTCTATTGCCCCTCATTTCTTCTCAAGTTACACCCATTCCCCAGGTCATCTTATCCAGTCCCATGACTTTGATTTCCATCAATGCACTAACTCATATTTATATCTCCAGTCTTTCCTATGAGTTCTAGACTCATTTATCAAACTGTCTTTTTCAAAATTTCCATGTGAATCTTAAATAGATATCTTATGCTTCAAACAGAAATCCTTCATCCACATCTTTCTTCCCTAGTGTTCCCTTACCCCAAAAGTTGAATTATAATTCTTGTAATTGATAGAACTTATGTTATTTTCTCTTGGCTACCTCTTTGACCTGTGCTGTTGGCTACTCTTTCTCTTGACTCATTCATACTCATATTGATTTCTCTTTCCTGTTTTTAAAAATGCCAGGCACTCTCCCACCTCGGGGCCTTTGCACTTCCTGCTCGCACTCCCTGGAATGTGTTTCCCCGAGATATTCCTGAGGCCTACTCCATTACTTCATTCAGGTCTCTGTTCAAATGTCATCTTTTCAGAAAGCTTTTCTTGTGAACCCTAAAACTAAAAGCTTTTAAACATAATTCTCCATTCTATTTGTTTTATTTTTCTTTGAAAAAATTATCATTACTTGAGATTATGTTATTTATCTATTTACTTTCTGCCTTTTTTTTTTTAAAATTTTTATTTAAATTCCAGTCAGTTAACATACAATGTAATGTTAGTTTCAGGCCTGTCTTTCTTACCAAAAAAAAGCTTTAAGAGGGCAGGGATTTTGTCCGTATTGTTCCCAGCTTCATCATCTGCATCTAGTATAGCGTGTAGCACACAGTGAGAAGCTCAGTAAATATTTGTTGATTGCTGATCAAATGAGTGAAACAGCTGTTTATGAAATGAGATTCTCCTGAGAGAAGAATGAGGAGGGTTGCTGGAGGGGAGGGGGTGGGAGGGATGGGGTAAACTGGGTGATGGACATTAAGAAGTACATGTGATATAATGAGCACCGGGTATTATATAAGACTGATGAATCACTGACTTCTACCTCTGAAACCAATATGTCATACGTTAATTAATTGAATTTAACAAAAATAATCATAAAAGAACGAATCATTTTGTGTTAGAATGATCCGATATAGTTTCTTGATTATCAGAAAACTTTTTAACTATGATATGAGAAAACCATTATTTTTAGGCTTGCACCTAGAGTTGTATTTGATATGCCCTCATAAACAGACTTCCAAGCAATGTGGCAAATTGTTCTTTATCTTATTCTAATAATTAATCTGGTATTTGTGCTCATATAGGAAACATTAATTTCCCTTTGTTTTTTCAGAGTTTGACTTTGTTATATATTATATATCCAACAGTTCTCCATCCCCTTCATTTTTCTATCACTCTTTTATCTTAATAATGATACATAAAATACAAAGGAGAAGGTGGGAGCAATCAATTAGACTCGTGACACATTCTATGTTCTACATCCATGGATAGGTTTTAAATGGAACACAGGATGAGCTGTATTTTTCCCAAACTGTCTAATTCATAGAGCTAATCTCAGAAAAATGATTTGGCACACAATTGTAAAGGTTAGCTGACAAAGCAGATGGTTGAAATGGTTTTTCTATCTTCCACATTAAGATGTCATTTTAAAAATTCATGCTATATATAATAAAATTCTGAGTTTGGAGGCTTGTCTTCTTCATGAAACCTGAGCCATTTATTTTGGTAGTTGTAAACATAAATCCCCATGGCTCGTAATATGTTAGTAATCAGAAATGGCCCTTTGAGTAAGTGTTTATGCATCAATAGCTTTTGAGAAATGTATCAATTCTGTGTTTTCTTTGATAAAGAGGAAAGGTGACAAGGAGAACTAAAAACATGAAAGTGAGCAAAACTTAGAAAATAGTAAAAAATATTCACAACAGTAAAACTACTTGTTATGTTGTGTTTACATTTCTGTAGTTTGTATTTTCAGATTTATAAGGGTACAATTTTATTTCCAAATTAAATAACAGACAATGAGTAATGTAACATAAAATTGATTTCATTCATCAGCTTAACTGGGAAGTATTACAGATGCCACATTGGTATATAGCATCTAATCAAAGGAAAAGCGCCCAATTGCTGATTTCAATGGCTCATATGATAATAAATCCTCAATCCGTGCTAGAATTCTGTGACGTTCCTAAGCAACAGCAGTCCTCCAGTGACTTCATTGTGATCATATTAATGTGTGTTTTTTCTCAAGGGTAGTTGGAGAAGCATATAACTATTATGAGTACTGGAATTACAGGGAAAATCCCAAATACCATATTATTTTGATATTATAAATAGTTCTATGCATAACAACAAAGTATATGAGGTTTACAATGATATTTAGGGCTTGGGGGCTCTTTTGGTATAGTAATTCATGAGCTTTCTAACCTCAGGCTGGGGACATATTTGTAATTTACTTCATTTCTTTTAATTCATTTCAGGCTGGAAAGACTCTCAGGTTACACTTTCAAGGTTTCACAGGTGTAATAGCTTGTGATGTGTTTGTGATTCTGGTGATGACTTTAAATATTAAAACCACAACTCTCATGATATTTACACGGGATCTGCCACTGACAACTTTAGAGGGAATGGTAGCTGCCTGCTTATAAAAACACTTTGTATAATTCAGTAGTTGATATCCATTTAAAAAATTCAACCTTAAAACATCTCAATGCCTAGTCAAAGGTCCTTATTTTCTAATGATGAAACCCCCGAACAGTTAAATATAATTTAGTTTAAATACTGGTGAATAATGAGAGATTTTAGGAATATCAGAACTTCTATATCCATGCGAGCATTATCTTCTTCAAGGGTGTTACCTTAGCAGTTTGTATACTTATTTCAGTAACTCTGCCATTCAAAATATATTGGCCTCATCAATGGAAATCCCCCTCCACCCTTTTCCTTGTGATAAAAACCACACACTATGAGATCTACCCTCTTACCAACTTTTTCAGTGTGCACTACACTATTGTTACTATAAGTAGATTGTTGTATAGCAGATCTCTAGAATGTTTCCATCTTTCATGTCTGAAACTATTTACCCATTGAACAGTGTATTGGTTAGGATTCTTCAGAGACCAGATGAAATGTATACATACTTATTAATTGTACATATCATAAAGAGACTCATTATAAGGAATTGCTTCAGGTGAGTATGGAGGCTGAGAAGTCTCAAGGTCTGCAGTCAGCAAGCTGAGACCCAGGGGTGGGGGTGGGGGGCAGATGTAGTTCTGGTCTGAGTCAGAAGGCTTGAACAGCCCAATTATTAATATTTTCTTCTTATGAATTTTGGGTAAGACAAGGCAGGAAATATATGATTACAGTAAGATTAAGTAATATTTGTCAACAATTCTCGAATAAACTTTTTTCAGTCTACATGGTTGCTATTATTGATATTTAAAATAAGTATATAATACCAGTTATGTATTAGTTTCCACTTAGTATGGCTAATTTCTAGATGATCATAATGAGAAGTTATTTTTTAAAATGCAATAATAGATGGCTAGAGAGAGTAGACAGTCAAGTTTGTTAGAATGTATTTCTCTAGGGTTGCCTGAGTGGCTCAGTCAGGTAAACATCTGCCTACGGCTCAGGTCATGATCCCAGAGTCCTGGGACTGAGCCCCGCATCGGGTTCTTTGTACAGAGGGGAGCCTGCTTCTCCCTCTGCCTGCCACTCCCCCTGCTTGTGCATGCATGTTCTCTCTCTCTGATAAATAGATATATAAAATCTTAAAAAAAAAAAGGTCTTTCTCTAATCTTCCAATTCTATTTCCTCCTTTTCTCCCCTATCCACCCATGGTTTTTAGTGATATTTGCCAACCCTTGGCATTTTTAGTTTATATAACCTAAAGTTGCTCAGGGCGAAATGTATTTATAGTGCCTGTAAGAAGACAGAGTATTCTACTGTACATCACACTTGTCCTGTGAGCCGTCCTAGAGCTTCAAGCCCTTAAAGAATCTATGTTTTTACTTAAACATATTAACCAGCATGGAATTCATTAAACAGTAGGAGAAAAGTCTACTTTTTAAATGTAAAATGACAAATTAATTGACATAAGAAAAAGAAAGAAAACAAAAAAAGAGAGAAAGTTCCCCAGAATTAGGACGTGGTTCTAGAAGTTTTCTTCATGACTCTGCAAGTCTTAATCTGTAGTATGGCATCAGTACATTTTTATTTGTTAATTGGTTGAAAATAATCTTATAGTTCATACTGAAGGAAAATAAGGAAAGAGCCCAGAAATGTGGACAGAAATCAGGAAAAAAAAAGACTAGAGTGAAAGTTCTAGAGAATGATTAGTAATTGAAATACTTAAGGAAGGCTTCCCTGTGCTAATTTGCATATATGCATATGTATGTGTGTATATATTTGGGTGTATGTAACTTCCTACACCTATAAGAATGCACTTTTACTTTTCTCTGTTATGTTCATACTAGTCAGTAAATAATAGAAGTGCATTTTATTTTAATTACTGATCAATTTGTTTATTTATGCAATAACAATTAAGATCTGATCCTCTAAGTGTGGTTTGTGGATTAGCAGTGGCCATTATCTGGGAATTTGAAAGAAATATAAAATCTCAAGCCTCACCCAAGGTTAACTGAATAGAGCCTTCATCTTAACTTCTTGTTAACAAGACCTCACATGATTTATATGCATGTTCAACTTTTCTAAGTACCCTTTCAGGATGGTTTTATTTATTTATTTATTTATTTATTTATTTATTTATTATAAGGTTTTATTTATTTACTTGAGAGAGAGCACAGAGGGAGAGAGAGAGCACAGAAGGAGAAGAAGACTCCCTACTGAGCAGGGACCCCCAACACGGGGCTTGATCCCAGGACCCTGGGGTCATGACCTGAGCCAAAGGCAGTTGCTTAAACGACTGCGCCACCGAGGGGCCCCAAATAAATTTTCTTAGATGTAATTGTCGGATTTAAAAAAAAATAAATTGCTCTGTGGGGAATTGCAAGGCATGAATATTATGTATCTCATCGTGAAATCAAATTTCTTGTTAAGAGACAGACAATTCTTTAAAAAGTGAATAGTTGGGTATCTGGGTGGCTCAGTAGGTTGAGTGTCTGGGTTCTGATTTCGGCTCAGGTCATGATCCAGTGTCATGAGATCAAGCCCTGTGTGGGGCTCCGTGCTGGGCGTGGAGCCTGCTTAAGACTCTCTCTCTCCCTCTGTCCCTTCCCCATCCAAAAAAGAAGAAAAGAAAAGTGAATGGTCAATGATTTCAATATAGTAGTATTCTCTTGCACATTTTTATTACGTATTTATTACAAATTGATGTTTTTCAATATTAATATTGGGGCTCAGTATTATTTTCTTTATTCTGCTGCACATTTCTCAAGTCTAATTAGTATAAACCAGCAAGAACCTGGGCTAGCTTATTCAGAAGTTGAGTTTGTTGGCTTGAGAATTTGAGAATTCGTTGGCTATTACCTTCATAGACCACAATTGTTCACAAAGAATATTAGCAATATCAAGCAGTTCTCCAGCGTCAGAGCTTCAACCAACTCATTTTTTTTTTCTCTTGTTCTCAAACTCATGCTTTCTATTTATTTTGTTGTTCGAAGAAAGAAAGGAGCTAAGTTTTTCTCTGAGCACATACTATTGGTCATACATCGTGCTAGAAGTTTACATACAAGCCATCCAATTCTCCTAACTTGCTAGGCAGCTTTAAACTCAGGATTGCCTGACCTCCAGCCCATGCACTTTTTGACTATTTATCATCTTTCTTGTTAAGTGTCACAGAACTCAAGATAGTTGATACTTAACAATATAGTTGACCCTTGAATAACCAGGTTTGAACTGCATAGGCTCACTTATATGTGGATTTTTTTAGATACAGTGCTGTAAATGTATTTTCTCTTCCTTATGATTTTCTTAATATGGTTTCTTAATAATGGTTTCTTTTCTCTAGCTTACTGTATTGTTAGAATACAGTATATAATACATAAAATATATAAATTATGCATTTATTGTCCAATTATGCTATCAGTTAGGTGATTCAAAAGTTATACAGGGATTTTGGGGGTGCCTGGCTGGCTCAGTGGCTAGAGCATGCAACTATAGATCTCAGGGTCATGAGTTCCAGCCCATGAGTTCATTGGGTGTGGAGCCTACTTAAAAAAAAGGTATATGTGGATTTTCAACTATGTAGGTTGTTGGCATACCTAACTCCTGAGATGTTCAAGGGTCAACTGTAATAAGCAGAAAATCCTTCTGCTCTTACAAAACATCTTTCTTTCAGTTGCCAAAGTAGTATCATAAAACCCCTTGTATTACTTTATACTTTTGTTTAAAATTCTCTAGCTCCTCATCTCCTTCTTAAAGTCAGGAGTCTTACTGTCAGATTCCTCCCTGCATTTGCAGATACTTCTTCTGTATACCCACAACCACTTTGGGTCCTGTCAAAACAAATTTATTTTAGTTCTCTGAATCTGCCTGGGTTCTTTTCTGTTTCCCTTTTGCATGTTTGCTCTGCTTGTAATGCTTTTATTCCTTAATCCAATGACAAATTTCTACCCTTCTGTATTAGTCTGGGTCTCCAGAGAAGCAGAACCAATATAAGATCTACATGTAAGATTTATTGTAAGAAATTGGCTTACGTGATTATAGAGGCTGAGAAGTTCCAGGATCTGCAGTTAGCAAGCTGGAGACCCAGGAGAGCTGATGGTATAGTTCTGGTCTGAGTTGAAAGACCTGAGAGCCAGGAGAACTAATGGTGCAATTCTACTCCTGTTCCCAAAGCAGGAGAAAACTGATGTTCCAGCTCAAAAACAGTCAGGCAGAGAGAGCAAATTCTCCGTAACTCCACTTTTTTGTTCTATTCAGGCAGAGAGCAATCTACTTTAAGCAGTCTATAGGTTGAAATGTTAATCTTATCCACAAACACCCGCACAGAGAGGCCCTGGAATAATGTATAACCAAATACCTGGGCTCCCGTTGGGCTGGTTAAATTGACATAACATTAACCATCATCCCTTCCTTTACATTTACCATTTCAGAGTCATCTATGCTTTAAGCCTTTTCTGAGCATTCTGGGCCAAGTTAATTGTTTCCCTTGGCATGTATGGAAGAGATAGCTAGCTGTTCATCCACTGTTCTTTCCCTACTGGGCACACAGTTAGACTACATTACCCAAATGCCTTTTTGCTTTGGTGTGGCCATTGTAGCCTTACACTTAAATTTTTCTCACACTTACCGCTCTTCGCTCTTCTCCCGTCTGTTAGCCGTTTCCTTATACTGACAAGGTACACATTCGTTACTCTTCCACTCCGCCTCAGCTCTACTGTCCTATTGGTTAAATTTTATGTGAGATAAAATGTTATTGTATTAAGCCACTGATTTGGGGATTTATCTTTTACAACAGCAAGTCTTACGTAATACACACATTGTAACAGATGTTCTTAATGTCCCCTCCCATATTGTTACAATAGCTTTGAGCTAGGCTTCTGGGGTAGGGAGTTTCTGGCACACTGAACAGTTTGCATCTTAAGCATCTGCATCTCTTTGCTTCACCGTCTGAAGGATTTCTCTGGTACCTCAGAAGCTTGCTATGCACTGTGGCAACCTGGAAGAGCAGGAGAAAGCCTCAGCTAGTAGGGGGCAGAAGTCAGTGGGTCAAATGCTTCAGGCTTCCCATACCTCAGTGGGACAACTGTGAAGCATGTTTTACATGGTTCTCAGAGGGTCTGCAGTTGGATTTAGTCCCAGCGCCCATGTGGTAACCTGCCCTTTAATACCTTCCCATTTCTCCTTTCCATCAACTGCCGGTAAACACTATTCTAATTTCTGCCCCATTAATTTGAACATTTTAGATTTCTCATAAATTTGGGAACATGCAGTATTTGTTCTGTCACTGGCTTATTTCACTTACCATAATGTCCTCCAGCTTTATGGATGGTATTGCAAATGGCAGGATTTCCTTCTTTTTTAAGGCTGAATAATATTCCATACATTTTCTTATCTGTTCATCCACTGGTGGACACTTAGGTTTTTTTCCATGTCTTGGTTGTTGTAAATAATGCTGCAATGAACATATGGGTGCAGATATCACTTCAAGACGGTGATTTTATCTCCTGTAGATATATATTCAGAAGTGGGATTACTGGATCATACGGTAGTTCTATTTTTATTTTTTTTTAAGATTTTATTTTTTTAAAGTAATCTCTACCCCCAACATGAGGCTCCAACCTCGAGACCAAGGGTCGCATGTTCTTTAGACTGAGCCAGCCAGTCACCCTTCTATTTTTAATTTTTTAGGAACTTCACAGATCTCCGTTTCTTTAGAGTCAGTTGTTAGAGCTTTGTTTCCTTCGGCCGTATCGTCTTTGCTTCATTCCGTCCGATCTTTGTATCTTTGCGTTGGTATCTGTGCACTTGAGTAAGCAGTCTCTACCAGACTTGACAGGGAAAGACGTTCACCAGTTAGCTCAGTTTGGGGTACTGGACAAGTCAGCTGGTAGTATCTGGGGACAGAAGGGGCTGCTATAGGAGTTTCTTGTTGGATGAGGTAGCTGCCTGTGCTGAGGCTGGGTGGGTCTGCTGCCTGGGCTCTGCATTCAAGTGAGACTGCTGGGTTGGCTCCCTGGTCAGGCAGGGCAGCTGGCCACATTCTGTGCTGTTTGGTGTCACTAGTTGGCTCCCCAATCACCTCTGGTCTGGTGAGGTTTCAGGCTGCGCTCTGAAGCAGGGCAGTGCCACTAATGTATTCCGCGATTGCGCAGGGCTTGCCGGCTGTGCACCGCAGTCACTCCTGGTTGGATGAGCTTCAGGCCGTACTCTCTGATTGGATGGTGCCACCCACAGGATTCTGGGTTCAGGCGGCAGCCGATCCGGTTTCGCAGTTGGACTGGCATCTGGGGCGGTGCTGTGTGATCTGGCCGTGATGCAAACTGCGTCCCGAAGTTGTGCAGGACAACAGGTCAGGCGTCCAGAGCAGGTAGGCCGTTGACTCTGCTCCGCTGCGCGGTGAAGTTGCGGGCCCGCTCCCTGGTGGAGAGGGGGGTGGAGCTGTGCTCCGTGGCCGGGCCGGGTGGTGTCCTGCGTCCTAGCTTCCGTGTCGGGTGTGGCTGCAGACCGTGGTCTGCCATTGGGCATGGTCACTGGCTGGGCTCTTTGTGTGGGCGAGGCCACATTCTGCAATGGGGCAGGGTCCAGTGCCGGGCACCGCTGCAGGGCGCAGTTGTGGGCTGGGCACCGCTGCTGTTGAGGGTCCCTGGTTATGTGGCCCTGGAAGCTATGTTCAACAGTTGGGCATGGCTGCTGGCTTGGCTCCCTGCCAGGACGGTAAGATGTGTTCCACAGCAGCTGGCTGCCCGTGGCCAGACTTCGGGAGGGATGGACTGGAGGCTGTGTTGAGCAGTGGGGTAGGACTGTGAATTTGCAATGTGGTGAATGTGTAGTTGCTCCTCTTACCGTTCCTTCTTAGTGTTTGTAGTCCAGGGGGTTGTTTCAGCTTTTTCCACTGGGTTCTGGAATTTCACAATGGTGCCTTGTCTATGGGTAGTGGTTAGTTGGTCTTGTGAGGGGAACTGAAGTCAGAATGACCTAAGTCGCCGTATTGATGATGTCCCAGGGACAGAGTTGTGGATTCAAATACTACCCCCGTGGTTTAGTAGCTGTATGATCTGGGTCAGTTACTTAACCTCTCTGAGGCACAGTTTAAAAAAGGGGTATTTAAAATGAGGATAATAAGGCTACTTTAGAGATTGTGATGAGATGAAAGTGTCTTTTGGACACGGCTCCCAATAAATCCTAGCTTCCAAAGACAGTTGTATTTAAATTTGAGTAACTATCAATGGGAAGAGAAAAAGTTGTTTAGCTATTTAAAAAGTTTTCATTTTACAGATTAAATTTTACTACTCAGAGAGACAGAGCAACTTGCTCAGGTTTCTCTCTCACAACACTTGTAGCTGTGACAGAGATGTGAGGAGAAGTTGAAAGCTGTATGTTTCTGAACTGGAAGCCCTATGGGAGGCAGGCAAGGAGGGAAAAACTCACATTTAATAATGAGGGAGAAATGTTTGGTTGCATTGTCATTTCTCTAAAGATGACTCCATCAACCACTGCGTGCCAGTGACTGTGGTTCTCCACCTTTCTTTTGTTCATGGAGCCCTTTGGGCCAGGCTTGAAAATGCTTAGATGGAGTGAATGTGAGGAAAAGAAGGTAACGTCAGGTTAGGCTAGATGTGTGCCTGGAAACAGGTCATCTAGGATGCTGTAGGTCAATCTCATCTTTGGGCCATTAAAAAAATTTTTTTTTAAAGATTTTTTTAAAATTTATTTTTTTGACGGGGAGTGTGCATGGGTAGTGCACAAGCAGGGGGAGCGGCAGGCAGAGGGAGTTGGAGAAGCAGTACTCCCTCCCAGGTACTCCATCCCAGGGCCCTGGGATCATGACCTGAGATACTCAACCGGCTGAGCCACCAAGGCACCCTGGGAAATTTTTGAGCGTGAATGAAAGTGTTTGTAATTCAGTCAACACTATGTGTCCATGATGAAGATGTGATTCTGGAAGTGGGGGATTTGTGCTGGCAACTTCTCCTGGCCCAGAGTCCAGACTGGTCACTCCCAGGAGCTCAGTTTCCCACCTGTGTTCTGGAAGATTCCTTCTCTGGCCTTTGCACTAAATGGTAAACATCTTTCTTTCTTTTCTTTCTTTCTTTCTTTCTTTCTTTCTTTCTTTCTTTCTTTCTTTCACTAAATGGTAAACATCTTTCTTTCTTTCTCTTTCTTTCTTTCTTTCTTTCTCTTTCTTTCTTTCTTTCTTTCACTAAATGGTAAACATCTTTCTTTCTCTTTCTTTCTTTCTTTCTTTCTTTCTTTCACTAAATGGTAAACATCTTTCTTTCTTTCTTTCTTTCTTTCTTTCTTTCTTTCTTTCTTTCTTTCTTTCTTTCTTTCTTTCTTTCTTTCAAGAGAGGAAGGACAAAGAGAAAATCTTAAGCAGGCTCCTAGCACAGAGCCCGATGAAGCGCTTGATCTTACAACCTTGAGATCATGACCTGAGCCAAAATCAAGAGTCTGCTGCTTAATAGACTGAGCCACCCAGGGACCCCAACACATTTCAATTTTGAGCTTTTACAAGTCTGAGGAAATACTACCAAATGTTCTGTTATAGCTGAAAAGACTGGTGTTTTGTTCAATTTCTTACGGTCAGCAATCCTGGAACAACTCAGTGGGTGTTTCATGCTTAGGGTCTTTCATGAGGCTGCATTCAAGATGGCAGTAGGGGTTGCAGTCTCTGGAGGCGTGGCTGGGGTTGGTGGATCTGCTTCCAAGAAGACTCCCTCAGTTGGCTGTTGTCAAGAGGCCTTAATCCCTCACCAAATGGGCCTTTCCACAGGGTTTCTTATAACATAGTAGTAGACCTCCCACAGAGCAAGCACATGAGCAAGTGAGAGGGAGGTGGTGGAAGACATTTAAAAAGACATTTTCTCTTTCATTCTACCTTTATGCACAGTGGTTTGCATATGCTTCTCACTAGCTCCTTGATCCCAAAGAAAGAACCAGATTTATATTACCAGATTGGAACTCCTTTTTTGTCATATCAAAGATACTGCAGATGAGTCATCCAGCCTGTGGGTGGCTTGACTCACCCGTAGTCAACAGACTGTCCTCATCCTCTTCCTCCACTTCCACAGTGTCACATAAACCATAGGTTCAGTCAGTGGTTGGAAGCAGATTTTTTCAGCTTCATTTTAGGAATAAGAGAGTCTCATTTAAGTCTCTGTCTTCCATGGAATTTTGGCTTTGCTACCCACTTAGTGTGAAGTTCTGATGCACCCATGTGTGTGCTCTTTAGGCTTATGCATTAACAATTCTCTTTGCTTGGAAAGCTCTTCTCCAGAATTTCATATGACTTTTTGCTTTACCTGTTTAGAGAAGTCATTCATGACTGACCCATTTAAGGAAAAATGCTGTTACTATTCTGTATCTCCCATGAAAGTGTAAATTTTGTGAGACAGGGACTTTGTTGGGTTTGAGTTTGTATACAGTTCTATTGCCCAATGCAATGCAGGGAAGCTGATGTGTAGTGTGTACTCGGTAAATACTTTTAAAGATAAGTTGATGAATAAAATTATGCGTTATATGTAGTAAGGTTGTATGTGCTTGAAAAAAGAAAGAAGAAAGGAAATTAACATCGATCGACAAACTATTATGTGCCCATTCTCTGTACTAGATACCTTGAATACATTGTCATAGTTGATCTTCACATATCTATGAGGCCAAGATCAAAATCTTACCACTAATTAGTGACAGAGATAGATTTTAAGGTCTCATTATACTGAATTTATATATCAAATAATTTTAAGTACGCGAGGATTACTGACTATATAAAGTAAGGAAACAATAAATTCTTTTGTGTTGTGAATAATATTTTATGGACTATAATTGCAAGCAGTAAACATGAGCTATTTTGTGGTATTCAATAATCCACTACCAACAAATAGGATCTTGGAAATGTAGATGATAAGTGAAGCCCATGCTGGGATAACTCTCTGCCTTCGGTCTTTTTTTTTTTTTTTTTTTGCATAGGACCATTCATGAGAACCACAAATAGCCCTTGGGGCTGAAAACTTCTTTTGATCAAGTGAATTACTGTTGCCTTGAATTTACTTTCTTTGCAATAAATGAAGGAATGGATTAGATATCCCATCTTCTAAATAGCCATCAAAAATCCTGGTAGGATTCCCATTTTTCTCTGAGCATTAAGTCTTTAAAATTGCAAATGCTTAAGTATTTAGGGTTTTTAGTAATATACTTTCTTGGAAAATATATCAAAATGAAGTTGTCAGAGATCCCTAAAATCAGTGCTGAGCAAATAATCCTCCAAGGCTGTCAGGGTCTAGGGGGATTTTTATTCAGCCTAGGGGTTATTTTGTTGACAAGGAGCTTACTAAACACTGAATAGAAGAAAACCCATTTATGAGAAATGGGCCAGTTGGTGCATCAAATCAGTGGTTAATCTAAACCTGGCAGGGAAACACATGCATTGTGTCAGCTTAGTGGAATGCACATGGGCCATACATTTTCTTTTTCATTTGTTCCAATCACAAACCAATTTAACTTGGTGGGTTGTGTACTGAAGAGTCTATCCATGGATGCATGAAGAGAAATTGAGAAATAACATGCAGAAAATTTAGATTATATAATCTATTTAGGGAAATACTTAAATATAGCAAATTATAATCAAGTCTCCTGCACTGCTTTAGCAATGTGAATATAGATTAGTTTTTATGAAAAATTATGAAAAGTTCAAACATATGTCTATTGTTTTCAGCAATCCAAAAGAATAATTATTGAATTTGAAATTTAAAAAATTTTGTAAGAAATTGAGAATATGATAATTAAATCTGAAATAATAATTGGATCTTTTGGAAAAACAACACATATCTCATTCAAGCATTATGTCCATTGACGAACAGCTCTACGTGGAGAAATCTTGGCCTGGAGTAGGGCAAGCATGAGGACAGGATTGAGGAGCCCTGAGGTCCAGCCCTGGTTTTCTGAAACTCTAGTGATTTGACCTGGCTTAACTCACTTCATTTTCTAGGATTCACTCTCTTTCTCTGTAACTGAAGATTTACACCAGATCTATAGTTCTAGTTTTTAGGTTTCAGAACTTTCTTTAAAATACTTATTAAACCATTATGTCTAAGCCTAAAATAGAAAACAACAACAACAACAACAACAACAACAAAATAGGGCTGCTTTGGTTGGGGCTGGGACAGGGTGGTAACTGAGCACTTAAATGTTTTCCTGGTCCTAATGCACGCTCCCATTGCCCATGAGAGTTTCCAGAAAAGATGATGGAAATATTTCATTTTTGGTAGATAGTCCTTATGTTCTTTCCGGTTCTAATGCTTTGAGATTTTGTGCTTTTAAATAATGACAAACACCCTTTGGATCAAAATTCCATTTTGAATTATGTAAAATGATTTCTTTAGTCAACAAATATTTATTGAGCTACTACTATATACCAGGCATTATTTAGGTTTTGGAATAAGTGATGAACAAACAAGCAAGCAAAGAAATATTCTTTCACTCATGAAACCTATATTTAGTGAAGAATGGCACAATAGAAAGATAAACATGTCGTATGCCAAATGATTAGTACTATAAAGAAAGATGAGTATGTGAGGGGGCTGGAGCTTCTGGGATGGGGAGTCTGTATTGTTATTTCATGTAGGATGGTTAGGAAAGTCCTCACTGAAGAGAGAATATAGAATGCAGAAATTCTGAGGTAGGGGCATGCTTGGCATGTCCATAAACAAGCAAAGGGACCCATGTGGCTTAACTGAACTAGGCAAAGGGAAGAGTGGTAGAAGATGATATTACAGAGGTCTTTGGGAGGGGGAAAATGGAGAGGTGATGCAAAATCATAGGCTTTCTAGGCCACTGTAAGGGCTTTAGATTTCAGTGCAAATGAGGTAGGAAGTCATGGCGGGGGGGGGGGGGGGGGGGTTGAGCAGAGAAGTAATATTATATAACTTAATGTTATAAAATGGATTGCCCTGGCTGTTGTGTGGAGAATAACTTTATTTTTTTATTAAAATTTTTTTCTTTTAAATTTTTTATTTAAATTGAATTAGCCAGAATATAGTACATCATTAGTTTCAGATGTAGTGTTCAGTAATTTATCAGTTGTGTATAACACCCAGTGCTCATCACATCACGTGCCCTACTTAATGCCCATCACCCAATTACCCCATCCTTCCACCCACCTCCCCTCCAGCAACCCTCAGTTTGTTTCCTATAGTTAAGAGTCTCTCATGGTTTTTCTACCTCCCTGATGACTTCCCATTCAGTTTTCCCTCCCTTACCCTATGATCCTTTGCGCTGTTTCTTATATTCCACATATGAGTGAAATCATATGATAATTGCCTTTCTCTGTTTGATGTATTTTGCCCGATTAATACCCTTCAGTTCCATCCATGTCAATGTAAATGCTAACTATTCATTCTTTCTGATGGCTGAGTAATATTCCATTGTATATATGTACCACATCTTCTTTATCCATTCATCTGTTGATGGACATCTCAGGCTCTTTCCACAGTTTGGCTGTTGTGAACATTGCTGCTATAAACATTGGGGTGGAGGTGCCCCCTTCACATCACTACATTTGTATCTTTGGGGTAAATACCTCATAGTGCAATTGCTGGATCATAGGGTAGCTCTGTTTTTAACTTCTTGAGGAATCTCCATACAGTTTTCCAGAGTGGCTGTACCAGTTTGCATTCCCACCAACAGTGTAAGAGGGTTCCCCTTTCTCCACGTCCTTGCAGACGTTTGTTGTTTCCTGTCTTGTTAATGTTAGCCATTCCGACTGGTGTAAGGTGGTATCTCATTGTGGTTTTGAGTTGTATTTCCCTGATGCCAAGTGATATTGAGCATTTTTTCATGTGTCTTTTGGCCATTTGTATGTCTTCTTTGGGGAAGTGTCTGTTCATGTCTTCTGCCCATTAATTAACTGGATTATTTGTTCTTTGGGTGTTGAGTTTGATAAGTTCTTTATAGATCTTGGATACTAGCCCTTTATCTCATACGTCATTTGCAAATATCATTCGGTAGGTTGCCTTTTAGTTTTGTTGACTGTTTCCTTTGCTATGGAGAAACTTTTTATCTTGATGAAGTCTCAAAAGTTCATTTTTGCTTTTGTTTCCCTTGCTTTTGGAGACTTGTCTAGCAAGAAGTTGTTGTGGCTGTGGTCACAGAGGTTGCTGCCTATGTTCTCCTCAAGGATTTTGATGAATTCCTGTGTCACATTTAGGTCTTTCATCTGTTTTGAGTTTATCTTTGTGTATAGTGTATGAAAAATGTCCAGTTTCATTCTTCTGCATGTGGCTGTCCACTCTTCCCAGCACCATTTATTGAAGAGACTGTCTTTTTTCCATTGGAGATTGTTTCCTGCTTTGTTGAAGATTAGTTGACCTACAGTTGAGGGTCCTTTTCTAGGTTCTCTATTTTCTTCCATTGATCTGTGTGTCTGTTTTTGTGGCAGCGCCATACTGTCTTGATGATTACAGCTTTGTATAATAGCTTGAAATCTGGCATTGTGATGCCACCAGTTTTGGTTTTCTTTTTCAACATTACTCTGGAAAAAACAAAACAAAACAAGACAAAACATTACTTTGGCTATTCAGGGTCTTTCTGGTCCCATACAAATTTTAGGGTTATTTGTTCCAGCTCTGTGAAAAATGTTGATGTTATTTTGATAGGGATTGCATTGAATGTGTAGATTGCTCTGGGTAGAATAGACATTTTAACAATATTTATTCTTCCAATCCATGAGCATGGAATGTTTTTCCATTTCTTTGTGTCTTCCTCAGTTTCTTACATCAGTGTTCTGTAGTTTTTAATGTCAGATCCTTGGTTAGGGAACTTTGGTTAGGTTTATTTCTAGATATCTTATGGTTTTTGGTGCAATTGTGAATGGGATCGATTCCTTAATTTCTCTTTCTTCTGTCTCATTGTTAGTGTATAGAAATGCAACTGATTTCTGTGCATTGATTTTATATCCTGCCATGTTGCTGAATTACTGTATGAGTTCTAGCAATTTTGGGGTGAAGTCTTTTGGGTTTTCCACATAAAGTATCATGTCATCTGTGTAGAGTGAGAGTTTGACTTATCTGCTAATTTGAATGCCCTTTATTTCTTTTTGTTGTCTAATTGCTGAGGCTAGGACTTCTAGTACTATGTTGAACAACAGTGGTGAGAGTGGGTATCCCTGTTGTGTTCCTGACCTTAGGGGAAAAGCTCTCCGTTTTTCCCCATTGAGAATGATATTCATTGTGGGCTTTTCATACATGGCTTTTATGATATTGAGAGTTTTAATCAAGAAAGGATGCTATACTTTGTCAAATGCTTTTTCTGCATTAATTGAGAGGATCATATGGTTCTTGTCGTTTGATTAATGTGATGTATCATATTGATTGATTTGTGAATGTTGAACCACCCATGCAGCCCAGGAATAAATCCCACTTGGTTGTGGTGAATAATCCTTCTAATGTACTGTATTGGGTAGTATCTTGGTGAGAATTTTTGCATCCATGTTGATCAGGGATATTGGTCTGTAATTCTCCTTCTTGGTGGGGTCTTTGTCTGGTTTTGGAATCAAGGTAATATTGGCCTCATAGAATGAGTTTGGAAATTTTCCTTTCATTTCTATTTTTTGAAACAGCTTCAGAAAAATAGATATTATTTCTTCTTTAAATGTTTGGTAGAATTCCTCTGGGAAGCCATCTGGCCTTGGACTCTTGTTGGCAGATTTTTGATAACTGCTTCAATTTCCTTGCTGGTTATGGGTCTCAGATTTTCTATTTCTTCCTGTTTCAGTTTTGGTAGTTTATAAATTTCCAGAAATGCAACCATTTCTTCCAGATTGCATAATTTGTTGGCATGTAGTTGCTCATAATATGTTCTTAAAATTGTTTGAATTTCCTTGCTATGGTTGTGATTTCTCTTTCATTCATGATTTTATTAATTTGGGTCCTTTTTCTTTTCTTTTTGATAAGTCTGGCTAGGGGTTTATCGATCATATTAATTCTTTCAAAGAATCAGCTTCTAGTTTCGTTGATATGTTTTACTGTACTTCTGGTTTCTATTTTATTGATTTCTGCTCTCATCTTTATTATTTCTCTTCTCCTGCTGGGCTTAGGCTTTATTTGCTATTCTTTCTGCAGCTCCTTTAGGTGTAAGGTTTGCTTGTACATTTGAGATTTTTCTAATTTTATTGAGAGAGGCTTGTATTGCAGTGTACTTCTCTCTTAGGACCGCCTTTTCTGTGTCCCAAAGGTTTTGAACAGTTGTGTTTTCATTTTCATTAGTTTCCATGAATTTTTAAAATTCTTTTTATTTCCTGGTTGACCCATTCATTCTTTAGTAGGATGCTTTTTTACCTCCAAGTGTTTGAGTTCCTTCCAACTTTCCTCTTGTGATTGAGTTTAAGATTCAAACGTTGTGGTCTGAAAATATTCAGGGAATAATCCCAGTCTTTTGCTATTGGTTGAGACCTGACTTGTGACCGAGTATATGATCTATTCTGGAGAACGTTCCAGGTGCACTTGAGAAGAATGTGTATTTTGTTGTTTTGGAATGGAATGGTCTGTATATATCTGTGAAGTCCATCTGGTCCAGTGTGTCATTCAAAGATCTTATTTCCGTGTTGATCTTTTGCATAGATGATCTGTCCATTGCTGTGAATTGGGTGTTGAAGTTCCCTACTATAATTGTATTATTATCCATGTGTTTCTTTAATTTGGTTATTAATGGTTAATGTAATTAGCTGTTCCCTAATTAGGAGCATAAATATTTATAATTGTTAGATCTTCTTTTTGGGTAGACCCTTCATCTCTTAATATAGTCTTTGGTTTAAAATCTAATTTGTCTGATATGAGGATGCTACTCCAGCTTTCTTTTGAGGTCCATTAGCATGATAAATGGTTCTCCACCCCCTTGCTTTCAGTCTGGATGTGTCTTTAGATCTAAAATGAGTCTCTTGGAGCTAGCATATGGATGGGTCTTGCTTTTTTATGTAATCCGATATCTTGTGTCCTTTGATTGAAGTATTTAGTCCATTTACATTCAGAGTAACTATTGAAAGACATGATTTAGTGCCATTGTATTACCTGTAAAGTCCCTATTTTTGTAGATTTTCTCAGTTTGTTTCAGGTCTGTGTTACTCTTGGGCTCTCTCTTTGCTTATAGGATCCCTCTTAATATTTCTTGCACGGCTGGCTTGGTGGTCACACATTCTTTCAGTTTCTGTCTGTCCTGGAAGCTCTTTAACTCTCCTTCCCATCCGAATGACAGCCTTGCTGGATAAAGTATTCTTGGCTGCACATTTTTCTCATTTAGTACTGTGAATATATCATGCCAGTCCTTTCTGGCCTGCCAGGTCTCTATGGATAGGTCTGATGCCAGTCTAATTTCCCTACCCCTGTAGGTTAGGAACCTCTTGTCCTGAGCTGCTTTCAGGATTTTCTCTTTATCTCTGAAATTTGCAAGCTTCACTATTACATTTTGGGGTGTTGATCTATTTTTATTGATTTTGGGAGTGGTCCTCTCTACCTCTTAGACATGAATGCCTGTTTCCTTGCCCATATTAGGGATGTTCTCAGCTATGATTTGCTCAAATATACCTCTGGCCCTCTCTCTCTTTCTTCTCCCTTGGGCACCCCAGTAATTCTGATATTGTTTCATTTTATGGCATCGCTAATTTCTTGAAGCCTCGCCTCGCGGTCCATTAGTTGTTTTTCTCTCTTTTCCTCAGCTTCCTTCCTTTCCATCAACTTGTCTTCTATGTCACTCTCTCTTCTGCCTCATTTGTCTTAGCTGTTAGAGCATCCAATTTAGACTGCATCTCAGAGCATTTTTAATTTCGGCCTGATTAGATCTCATGTCTGCACTAAAAGAGTCTCTAGTGTCTTTTATGCTTTTTTCAAGTCCAACTAGTAACTTTATAAATGTTATCCTGATTCCCAGATCTGACAGTTTACTTCTATCCATATCGATTAGATCTGTGGCAAAGAGTATTGCCTCTGGTTCTTTCTTTTGTTGTAAATTCCTCCTTCTAGTCATTTTGCCCAGAGAAGAATGGATGAACGAGTGAACAGAATGAAAAATGTCAACAACGACCAAGAAAAATACATACTAGACAAACCTGAAGCAGTCATAAACCAAGAAGGAAAAGAAAAAGAAAGAGAAAAAGAAAAGAAAGGGGAGGGGAAAGAATATAATTTCACAGGGTGTACAAAACTGGGTGATCCACTTGGTCCTGAAGGTATTTTGGTCTGTGTGTTAGAAGACACTAAATCCCAAAATTGTAAATAAATTAAAACTTACATACATAAAAAAATAAAATTGAATACAGTGAAAGGAAGCCAAAAATGAAGAATATATCTAAAAAAATGCAAGTATAAAAAATGAAAGTTAAGAAAAAGGCTTAAGAACAGAGTTGATAAAATAAGGAACTAGTTGAAAAGGGGAAAAAGAATAAAAAGGAAATGGAAAATTTAACCTGAAAGATACATGAATCATGAGAAAAAAACCTCGAATTCTATATACTTTTTTTTCCCTAGCGTTGGAGTTTTGCAGTCCTTTGTGGCCCATAAACTTGCTGTTCTCCTGTTCTTCCCCTGGTCTTCTGGGGAAGGGGTCTGCTGAGCTGATTCTCAGGTGTCTTTGCCCGGGTGGAGTTGCACAGCCCCTTGCCAGGGGGCCAGGCTCAGTGTAAGCTGATTGCTCGGTGTGGCTTCTGTTCCCCGAAGGCTTTCCGCCTTGGTTCAGAGGATGAAAATAAAAATGACCACCTGATCTCCAGCCCTGGAGCTGAAAGATTGCAGTCCCCTCTCTTCAGTAAACCCTCAGGGATAAGCAGTCTTCACTTTTGTGTGTGTCACCCTCCTCAGACTCCTGTGGTGTGGTCCCACCCCAGTCCTCCCCGGGGAAGGCAGAGGGTAGCTGCGTTTCTGCACCTGGTAGGGCCGTGGCACAGTGAACCGCTGCCTGATCGCGCGCACCCACTCAGCCCCTCCCGTGGGAAGGCGTTACTGTCCTTTACAAGGCTCCTGCACTGAGAGCTGTCCCTGCTCATGCGCGCACCTGCACCGCCCCTCCCAGGGGAAGGCGGAGGTCCCCACGTTCCTGATCTTTTTAGGGTCCCCATGTGGAGAGCCTTTACCCATTTGATGGTGGCTTGCCGTTTACGGTGAACCAAGCTGAGAGCGCCCTCCCCAGCTCACTGACCTTAACCAGTTTCCTTGCTCCAATACTTGGGAACTACTGGCTCAGTCACTCCGTTCTTAATGTGACTTGGAGATCTTAAGACACTGTCCCACCTACGATTCTGCCCTCCCCTTCACCAAGTGAGCACCTTTCAGGCAGGAATGTCTCTCACTGGAGCAGATTTCTAAGGGTTCCGATTTTGTGCTCCAAGGCTATATCACCTTCCTGTAGCCAGTTTAGGGAGACTTCCTCTCCACGCTGTTTATCTTCTGATATCTCCCCTCAGATTCACTTCTCCACACCTCTTACCTTGCAAAAAGTGGTTGCTTTACTACTTGTAGAGTTCCAGCAAATCTTTTCTTACATCTCAGGTTGAATTCATGGGTATTCAGTATGATTTGATAGTTATCTAGCTAAATTCAAGGGACCAGATGAACAAGGTCCCCTACACTTCCTCCATCCTGCCTCTTCCGAGAATAACTTTAAAGAGGTCAAGTATAGAAGAAGAGAGAGCAGTTGAGTGGTTAACAGAACAACGTGGGTGAAATGTGTGATGGCTTGAACTAAGGTAGTAGTGGTGAAATAGTGAGAAATTGTTGGGTTCTGGATATATTTGAAAGATAAAGCCAACAGAATATATTGGTAAATTGAATATGCGATATGTGAGAAACAGGAAACAAGGATGATCCTGATTCTTGAAGCTGAGCAACTGGAATGATGGAGATGGTGAAATGGAAAATCGTGCCATAGGAACAGATTTGGGAGTAAAATAATCCAGAGCTGTGCTTTGGGGGTATGCTTCTTAGACATTCCAGTGGATGCTGAGTAAGTAGTTGGCTATGTGAGTCTTGAGTTTAGGCAAGAGCTCTGGGGTGATTATTAAATTGAGAGCAGTGAACATATAGAGGAGATCATAATTGAAGCTATCACTCAGGGTATGAGTGTAGATTGAGAGGAGCCCAAGTACTGAGCATTGCAATGTTAAGAAAGTAGAGAAATAAGGAGAAGCAAGTGAAGGAGACTGGAAAGAATGATTAGTGAAACCGAAGTGGAATCAAGAGAAAATGCCTGGAAACCAATTGAAGGAAGGGTTTTGACAGGGAGCCTAAGTGATTAACTGGTTCAAATCCTATAGATTAGTAAGTAAGTTAAGTAAGGTGAAGTCTGAGAAGGAGGAGGAGGTGATCACTGGTGACTTCACAAGACTAAATGAAGTAGAGGCCTTGACTAGATTGTATTCAATAGAAAAAATAATCATCCGGGAGTATAATACATTTTTTGATGAGTTTTGCTATAGAGTGAAGGTGATACATGGTAACAAGAAGTTACTTATAAGACGAAGTATATTACTTCATGTTTGTGTGCTAATGGAAGATGAACCAGTACAGATGGGATAATGTGATGATGCCTTAAAGAGAAGAAAACTCCTGGAACAATATTCTTGAATGGATAGAGGATATTGGGATCTAGGGCACACATGGAGAATTCATACTAGGATAGAAGGAAAGCAGGTGGTCATAATCTGGGGGTGGAGGCATTAAAGATTTGAGGAAAGTGAAAATCTGTAAAATATAAGGAAAGTCAAAGTATATGGTAGGAAAATAGAATATGATGGCTTGGGCAGCATGGAAGGCCTACTTGAGGTTCGCGTTCTTCACTTTAAAGTGAGACCAGTCAGCATGGTTCTGTGTTTTTCTCCAGCTACTTGCACCTGCATGAATGCAAGCACTGTGCAAAGAAGGAGGTCAGAATATAATGGGGATAGTAAGCTGTGCAAAAAAATTACAAGATTGTAGGTTCCAGTGGGTAGAAGCAATATTGAAAATCTGGTACCAGAGAGAATGAGGAAACGTGGAGGGAGGGGGTCGCAAAAGACAGTAATGTTTATATTGAGATTGTGAAGGGGATGTCATTTAGGGCAGTGTGTGGCTTAAGAGAAGAGGAAATCAGGGGCACCTGGGTGGCAGAGGCCTTAAGCGTCTGCCTTCGGTTCAGGGCGTAATCCCAAAGTTCTGGGATTGAGCCCTGCATCAGGCTCCCTGCTCGGCGGGAAGCCTGCTTCTCCCTCCCCCATTCCCCCTGCTTGTGTTCCCTCTCTCGCTGCCTCTCTCTCTCTGTCAAATAAAAATAAATAAAATCTTTAAAAAAAGGGAAAAGGAAATCAAAATTATTTAAAGAATAGAGGTCAATGAACTGCCTGGCTATTAAAATCATAGCTAGCATTCAAGTTGTAGACAATGGCAGTGACCGAATCTCAATTACATTAGGAAAATCATGCTGCATTTTAATTGAAATTCAAAGTACTTAGAAATTAGAAGTACAATTATCTTTATTTAATGGCAAAATTTCACTGTAAGAGTAGATTAAAAATCACTGCTCAAAAGCTGTATTTTATTGAAAAATGCCGTGTCTTTTAGAGTTGCTCCATTTAGTGTAAGTATTTAGTAGAAACATTATAGATGTAGATATTTAGCAGAAATTCCTGACATACATACTTCCTATGGCTCCCACATCTTTGTGCTTGGCCATCACCTTTCATACCATAAAAGGATACAGAATTCTGTTGTGCAAAGAAGTATAAAAAGTCTAATACTTATTTGAGAAGCAAGTTCTGCTAACCATTCTAAATGATATAGGTCAAATTTACCTGATTTTTTTTTAAACCAAGTGAAGCATAGCCATGAAAACATAAACATTTATTTTTAAAAGTAGATATTATTATCTGGACTATGACATATATATATATTAAATATGCATTTATTATGTTTAATTTTTCAAACAGACTTACTGTTGAACTCCACGAGTAGAGGATAGATATCTGGGGGTCTGAGTTTAGCTTAGCCATTGTGAAAACTGTAGAGAAATTGAAACTTTGATCCAGTCTTCCTATTTTTGAGCTACATTTTAGGGAAAAAGAAAGGTCAACATTTCAGATTTTGGGATGCAGAAAAGTTCAAAGATACCACTGAGGAAAACTCACTGTTCCAAGAAATTACCTGCTGTGCAACTTGAACAAATTACCATTCAGTATCTGTCTTTGGCAATAAAGACTATAAACTAAATTGGCTCCAAGTATATATTAGAGGAACCCTACCTTGTGGTCCTATCTATTTCTCCTGAAATTAGTGTCATTGTCTCACTTTTAATTTGTTTCACTTACTGTCATTATTTCACCTTTAAGTTGGAGAAGAATGTTCTAGGCTCTACCGCTTTTATTTCAAAGCATTTTCTACCTGATCCTAGAATTTAACTCGAATCATCTTATTTTGCCAGTAAGAAAACTGAGGACCAGGAAAGCACAGTGATTTGTTCAAGTTCACATTATTAGTGGAAGTTTGCAGTCAGAAGCTACATCTCCTGTATACATCTGCTGTATCTTACTGCCGTTAAAAAAGTAGTTGTAAATAAAATTTGGCAAGGTAACAGCTTGACACTTGAAAATGTTAATGATTCTTTACCTTTAAAGAGCTTACTCAATTAAGACAGATATTCTGCTCTGTTACCACAGCACTACAGAAGCATAACTGGAGTCTGGAGGAATCTAAGCATTAAAATTTATAACAGCAGCGTTTCTAAATAAAATCTGATTATAAGCTCCTACGTATGTTAATAATTACTAAATAGCATTGCCACTAGAAATGTATGAGTAAAGTTCTTTTTCTAAAACATTTTAGTTTTTATTCTAGATTTTAAAAGCAGGAGAAGATGCATTACTGCTTTTAAAAATTTACATATAAGGCTTTTAGTAGTGGTGATAATATATACAAAGATGGAGAAGTGTAGTATTTTGTTTTAAATAAAAGAGGACAGCTCTATTGTGAATTTGTTGCTTAACTTTTATCCTATTTTCTGCATAACTCTGATATTAAAACCTTCTAATTTCAAAGGAATATTTTGTTTAAAAATATTTTCAGTTTTATTGAGGTATAATTGACAAATAAAAATTATGTATGTGTAAGGTGTACAACATGATATTTTGGTTCATGTATACATTGTGACATGATTACCACGATCAAGTTAATTAACATATCTATCACCTGACGTAGTTACTTTTATTTTTGTTTTGAGAACATTTAAGATATACTATCATAGCAAATTTCAAGTATGCAATACAGTATTATACCTACAGTCACTGTGCTATACATGAGATCTCCAGAACTTACTCATCCTGCATAACTGTAAGTTTGTACCCTTTAACCAACATCTCCCCATTTTTTTCATTGTTCCAGTCCCTGGGAATCACCATTATACTTGCTGCTTTTATGAGTTTAACTTTTTTTGATTTTCTATATGAGTGAGGTCATACAGTATTTGTCTTTCTGCATCTGGCTTATTTCACTTAGCACAATGTCCTCTAGGTTCATCCGTATTGTCGCAGATGGCAGGATTTCCTTATTTTTAGAAGCTGATTAATATTTCATTGTGTATATAAACACACACACTATATTTATCCATCTGCACGCTTAAGTTGTTTTCATATATATCTTGATTATTGTGAATAATACTGCAATGAATATGGGAGGGCAGTATCTTTTCAAGGTACTGATTTTGTTTCTTTTGAATATGTCCCAGAAGTGAGGTTGCTGGATCATATGGTAGTTTTATAGTTAATTTTTTGATGAATCTCTATATTGTTTTCTATAGTGGCTGTACCAATTTACATTCTCACCAACAATGTACAAAGGTTCCCTTTTCTCTACATCCATACTAATACTTCTTATCTTTTGTATTTTTGTTAATAGCCATTCTAACAGGTGTGAGGTGATATCTTGTTGTGGCTTTGATTTGCATTTCCTTGATGATTAGTGATTTGGGCATCTTTTTATATATCTGTTGGGTTAAATTTTGTGAATGACACAGTTTTTACAGCCTCAGATGCTATCCAGAACCTGGTTAACTTCATTGTCCTAAATGACATAGTGATTTTGTCCACATGCAGAAAAAAGGATATTTTTATTCATAGCATATATTGAGTGCGATTTGATAGCAACATCAGTGATAGTTCAGGTAGGCATAGCTTTTCGGTTTTCTGTATTCACCACTCTACTTATTAGAAAGGATTCAACCATAAATATTCATTAATGATGTTGCTCCCCAGGGGCCTACTGTATCAAGGGCTGCACCTGCCTAATTCCCAGGTTGCTGCCACTTGATTTGTTCATTACCTTTACTAGCACTTGCATGCTTTTTTGATTTGACATTATCTGCTTATTGCCCCCAAAGTTTTGTGTTTTTCCTTCAGACTCTGGATATTAGTGGTAGGGACTGTGGAGTTCTTTTCCTGAGTTACTCCTTTACATAATTTGCTGATGTAGTGACCAGCTAAAATAAGATATTAATTACCCTGGCTGACCTGGTAAATCTCAGTGCACTGACTACTCTTGGATATGTCTTTCGTGCCTTCACTAAAGTTTCTTTTAGCTCATGTTATTCTAACTACAAAAAAATCCATCCAATGAAAAAAACAAAAACAAAACAAGCATTATAGGAAACAAACATAATAGGAAACAAATAAAAAGCATCAGTTGTTAGCACTAATCCATGAAGGGTGACTAATAAGTCCCTTCAGTTGCTATTGAGACATTGTCAAGACAAGGCTTCAAACTACCTCATCCAGTGGCTACAAGATCACTTGAATTATTTTCTGTCTGTGATCATAAGGTATTGGCAACATATTATTAAAATAAGTAAAATTATTCTATGGAAAGAGGAGGAGCCTGGGACACAGTAGGAAATCAATGAGTATCTGAAGATAAATATTAGATTTTTCATTTTCTTGCTTCTGTGAACAGATTATTTATATGATTTATATGTTCATAGCTATGAATAAAGCAGTTATTTGGGAATATACTACTAGTAACAGTAATAGTACCACTTATAGAGTCCTTATGTGCTGGACAGTGTGCTAAACACTTTAATGTATATTATCTCTTTTGAGCTTCAAGACTTCTTCACAATAGGGTTTTTGTTATTTTTTATATTGAAACCTAAGAGAAATTTCACCCATAGAGATACATAGATACTCATTGATGTCATAAAGAATATTCTCAAAGCATTCCTGTTATGTGTCGTATTGTGCTAGGGATTGACCTGATATCTTGTATCTGGCCTTGAGTAAAAAGAAGAAGATAAGTTAAACTTTAATTATTTCTTCTATTCTTCAGAATTCTGTCGTTCTTAAGAGTTGAGGTGATTCTGGGATGATCCTCAGGCTTTTTTCTATGCTATTAACATTTTTCTTATTTCCTCCTAAATCCAAGAAGGTTAGGCAGAAAGAATCCTGAATACTGTGAAAAGATTATTCCCTTTGCAGTAACTGTTGCCATATTTGTGATGGAAGAGAAAATTCTAGAAAAGGTGTTTCTGCTATGCTTTTTTCCAGTGTGAGGTGTAAGATCATGCCAGTAGACGTGTGTCCCTTGAGGTGCACCTGTACCTATAATCAGTGTTTAGAATCTGGAAAGGGCATTTTTTAAAAATAAAGATTTTTTATTTTAGAGAGAAAGAGAGAGAGAGAGAGAGAGAGAGTGCACGATTGCACGAGGAGGAGTGGGGGACAGAAGGAGAAGGAGGGAGAGACTCTCAAGCAGACTCCTTTCTGAGTTTGGAGCCTGACTCGGGGCTTGATCTCACGACCCTGAGATCATGACCTGAGCCAAAACTGAGTTGGATGCTCAACTGACTGAGCCACTCAGGCACCGCAGGAAAGGGCATTTTTATAGCTCTGCAAATATCAGTTAAAATTACTCACTCTTGTATTTATTGAACACAGATATTCAGTTCAACCAATATGTATTATGCAATAACTGTGGGGAAAACACTGTAGTGAATTAAATAATTTGGAATACAAGAAGATGATTAAATAATTTTGTCTTCAAGAAGCTTACCATCATATATTGGGGATGACAAATACACAAATACCTTCAGGTAGTTATTTTTGTGTTATATTCATACCTTCTAGCTTTTTTTCCCTCTGTATGAGTCGGTTTGGTGGGTCTTACTCTGTCATTACTGGCTGAAGTTCAGTTGAATTTGTTTTGAACTTGTTAAGTTTCACATCTGTTGGAAGGCCAGTGTCTGGCTCATCGTTGTGTAACGTCCGGGTCCCCATAGACATATAACATGAATATGTTAACTAATTTTTTTTTTCTTTTAGAAATAAGTTCCTCAGTATAAAATAACTAAAGGTATGTGTTTGAGTGAATATTTGTTCTGAAGCCTTGTATCTGGCTGTGTGTTTGTACGTACGTGAAGGTGTATGTTTAAGAATCATCGGGGAATCGGGGTGCCTGGGTGGCTCAGTTGTTAGGCATCTGCCTTCAGCTCAGGGCGTGATCCCGGCGTTCTGGGATTGAGCCCCTTATCAGGCTTCTCTGCTGGGAGCCTGCTTCTTCCTCTCCCACTCCCCCTGCTTGTCTCTCTCTCACTGGCTGTCTCTGTGTCAAATAAATGAATAAAATCTTAAAAAAAAAAATCATTGGGGAATCTCACCCAAGCTGGATCAAGGTTGGAGCAAGGGAAAATTGCTTTGTTGAAGAAATGGAAATAAATCAGTCATGATTCTCCAGCCAGAATGTTTTATTCTCTGAAATTTTCTAAAAGAGAGGATGCAGATAATATAGTAATGTGACCTGTTTTCATTTGGCTATTATCTGTTTATTCTCAAACAAGATGTTCTGGAAGTTAGTATCTTGACCATATTATACTTGAATATAAGTTGATCTGAGCAGCTTTATATGATGCAAAATACATAATCATCTATTGAACAAGGTACTCTCTGTAACTTTGTCTCCTGACATTATGTTCCATTTGCATGTGTGTTTTAGATGGAAATTGCTTTCTGTATGGTTTCAGGGAACTGAAGGGTTCATTGTGTGTAACTGCAGAGGATAGAAAATTGGTCTACTAGATCCTGCTATTTCATTGTCTGTCTTTTTACTTTATAGTTTAAACTTTCCCCTTACCTTTGGTAGCCTTTTTATTAAAAGGTAAGAAAATTAATGGTGCATATGGATATTGTTTTCTAGGGTTACTGAATGTATTCATGTGGATTTATTTCTGAGGAACCTACAAGAAGTTGCATAGGGATTACAAATTACTTTTTGTTAACAGCCTTTGCAGACTTTTTTCTCCACGTAATATTTTTGAAATTCTTCAGAGTGAAAAGATTCTGGAGGGAAGATTGTGCTTGGATTTGCTGGAGAATATAGAGTAGGCAGAAGTCTGTGAGTAAGTGTGAATGTGAGTGTATATGTCTGTGTTTGTGTGCATGGAATGCATGGAAAAGGGCAAACATTTAAAATTATTTTATATAGGAATGTATAGAACATCCTGAATGCTATCCAAGATATATTGGTTTTCTCCTTTTAATCTTTGAGAAAAGATTACTTTTTCTGTATTTCATAGCTTGTAGTATTTTGGACTTGTGGCCCTCTGCCATTTCCAAAAATCTGGGATGCAGACCAGATTCAGAAAAGATTCATAGGCCACCCAGCAATCCATATGCTGACCAGTAAGTCAATCTTTAGTGACTGCCAGGTGTCACTGTGTGATGTGGGACACCTTGGCAAGAAAACAATTAAGGAGGAAGAAACACAGGAAAGAAGGCTGAAAAAACTACATTATATAATGTTGTTGTAATGGTCTGTGATGTTAGAGTGCCTAATGTCACAGCTGAAGTCAAGGGCTGAGTATTTGGGACTCTTGAACTTAACCCTGATTTCTTAGCTGCTGAAGGTTCGATATATTTAATTTTAGTTGAATTATAGAATTTTCATGTTAGAAGACATAATCGAATAAAAACGACAATTTTCACCATAAGGAAATTGAGATACAGAATAGCTATTTTTCTCAAGATAACTTACCTATTTAGTGACAAATTCTTGATTAAAAAGCAGGTCTCTAGGGGCGCCTGGGTGGCACAGCGGTTAAGCATCTGCCTTAGGCTCAGGGCGTGATCCCGGCGTTATGGGATCGAGCCCCACATCAGGCTCCTCCACTGTGAGCCTGCTTCTTCCTCTCCCACTCCCCCTGCTTGTGTTCCCTCTCTCGCTGGCTGTCTCTATCCTGTCGAATAAATAAATAAAATCTTTAAAAAAAAAAAAAAGCAGGTCTCTAGACTCCCAGTGCATGGGACTTACCATGAATTCAGGCACTGAAAGTTGGGTTTTTTTCCCCTGATGATTACCTGACTGTAATTAATAGGCATATTAATCATGTGTAATATTTGAGGTAAACTAATTTACAGATTATCTAATTTATAGTTTTCCAAATGAAGTTTCTACTGGCTATTACTTCCTCCCAGTGTCTACTTCCATTCTTAGCTAGTGTTCAATTTCGTTATGACATCCATGTTCTATCCTTATATAGTAGTCCCCCCCCACCCCTGGGGGATGTGCACCAAAACCCCCAGTGGATGCCTAAAACCACAGATACTACTGAACCCTATATATACTATGCTTTTTCCTATACATACCTATGATAAAATTTATTTTATAAATTAAGCACAGTGAGAGATTAACAACAATAGTAATAAAATAGAACAATTATAATAATATACTGTAGTAACAGTTATGTGAATGTGGTTTTTCTTTTTCAAAATATCTTATTGTACTGTACCCACCTTTTTTTCTTGTGATGATGTGAGATGATAAAATGCCTACGTGAGGAGATGAGGTGAATGACTGGGCCTTGTGATCTAGCGTCTGGTTACTATTGACCTTCTGACAGTGTGCCAGAAGCAGGATTATTTGCTTCTGACTGCTGTTGACCTTGGTTAACTGAAACTGACTGGCTCCCCTCCCTCCATCTTTTCTTAATCTAGGTAATCTCTTTGGCAGCTGTAGGAGTATGAGAAAAGTTAGTTGGCTGTCAGGATTGTTAAACAGCCAGTTCAACTCCCAAGTATTGTTTAGAGTTAACCTCCTCTGATTGTTAGTCCAAGAATTTGTGGAGGTGCCCATAGACAGAGAAGTAGAGGAGGAGAAGCAACAGAAATCAGATAGCACTGATTTATTTACACTGATTCACTACTGGTTCAGTGGAAGCACTGACAGGTCTACAGCCCTGAGATTTTCTAAATAAACATATGTGAATTTTTGTACTTTTACAAATACAAGTCATAATTCTTCATTGTTCCCTCTTTTGTCATCACAAGGTTTCTCCCCATTTCTACTCTGGGAATAGTATTGCTAATTCCTAGAGAGTCCTCAAAATGCTGCTTATTTTGTGCCACTATTAGACTTGGGCATCTAGTTTATTGTACTAGTCTATCATGACAGTATAATATGGGAAGAGGTTTGGGGTCTGAGTACCTTGTTTGGTGCTTGGGTAGTTCTTTCTCAATGGTAATTCTTATCCTGGTTGGTTTCTTTCCAAGCACAGAAACAGTATTATGCTTCTGTAATATTAATTGGGCAAAACAAACAAAAAACTCCATGTTAGTTATTTTATTTTTTAAAGGTTTTATTTATTTATTTTGAGGGAGAGAGAGAGAGAGAAAGAGTGAGCATGCATGCACGAGTGGGGGGAGGGGCAGAGACAGAGAATCTCAAGAAGACTCTGTAATGAGCACGGAGCCTGATGGGAGCTCCATCTCACAACCCTGAGGTCATGACCTGAGCTGAAACCAAGAGTTGAACACTTAACCAACTGCACCACCCAGGTGTTATTTTAAATTTATGTTAGTTATTTTAAATTTATTTTACAGATATCAATTAACCCTAAATTGAGCTATTTTCCCCAGTATCTTTGTTCTTTGGTTCTGTTTTTGATACAAGGTCGGTATCCCCTAGTGATTAAACCTACTTATTTCTAAAATGTTATTTGAACTTGTATCTATTTCTATGTTAATATTTTTATTCTTGTGATATTAGTTCCAAGTTTTCTAAATGGTTTTTCTTGATAACTTATGTTTCTGGGCTTTCCTAGAGTTCAGGGTCATTTCAGCCATTTGTGTTCTTTTTGATATGTAAGATGTTGGTGAAATATTTGGTGAAATTTTACTGGATTGGGCTCCAAGTCAGAGGAAATAATGAGGAATGTCATATTGTACATTAAAAATCCTTATCATGTTCTCCAGGAGAGTCAGATTTTTTTTCTGTTAAATTTTAATTTCCTGGAGATTGGGGTTATTTCATCCATAGTTACCTACCTGGATGATCGGCATTGTGATTAGGCACACTTAATGTATGTGGTTAGTTTGGAGCCCAGTATAGTTTGGCTTTGAATTATGAACCTTTAATTTCATTTGAGGTGGAAATCTAATTAATGACGACAATACAAATTTTCAGGTATGACAGAAGGAGCTAGACCTCCTTAAACAGCGCATGGACTATATCTACCTTGTGTCATATGAGGTTTAAGAATGGGAAAATAAATTGCAAAAGGCAAGTTGAAAGAAATAATGGTAAATAATAAAAAATAAATAATGGTAAATAATAACTGAATATTTAAGCAAAAGTAGTAGAAGAAAATCTAAAGTAGATTTATTTATATATGTGATATGAGAAGATAGAAACAGTTCAAGGATAATGCTGAAGTTATTAATAGTAAAGTTAACTGGGGCCTAAGGTGAGAGAAAGTTCATGCTCCAATACTATGCAGTAGTGACAAGCAGAATGTTTTGCTGTTCTAGATGCTTCATTAGGCTCAAAAGTTAAAATGCCTTTGCTTCCTTTGAACTTGCCTGTCATGTTTTATCTCATGATGAATTATACAATATTACCTTCATAAACAGCATATGAACTTTAGGGATCCTCTTTTCTCTAGTTATTTGGAAGGATGAACAACTCTACATACTCTAAAATAAATGATGTTCCTTCTAATTCTGAGATTTTAATTGTTGAATTGTAAACACAAGGTATAGATGATAAATTTGTTTAATTAAGAAAGTCTGATGTTCATGAGGAAATAAGAAAATGTGTAGCAGTGGCATATAAGAGTCAACACTGAGGGCTAAGATTTTCACAACTGAGTTATCTTTGTGCATGTAATTAAATACAATTCATCTATCACATCATATTTAAGGGAGACAATTTAAAAGGCTTTATATGTTTATGAACCTATGGTTTCCATACTATTGATCTGAACACCTAATAAACTTGGCTTTCAAGTAATTTTTGGTTGTATAATTTATTAGCAGCTTAATTTTTTTCATCTTTGAATCCATTTTAGTATTTGAATTTATAATGAATTCAATTAAAGGGCAAATAAGCAATGATGAAAATAAAATGAGAGTGAGAGCAAATTGTTGCCATTTGGTAGAAAGGCAAGAGAACTGAAATGGGAGTCAGATCACGCAAATTCTGGTCCTAGGCTGACTTTCACTCACTATGAGACCTTTATCTTCCTGGACCCCAAAAGCCTTTTATGTAAATTAAAACATATAGATTAGAGGACTCCTGGGGCCTAAACTGGATAGTTGTTTAACAAATAAGATTCCTTTTTCCTATTAGACACACAGACTCCTTTGCATTTTAGAAGTGCCCATTTGAGGGGCACCTGGGTGGCTCAGTGGGTCACGTGTCAGACTCTTGATTTCGACTCAGGTCATGATCTCAGAGTGGTGAGACTGAGCCTTGACTTGTCAGGGCTCCGTGCTGGGGGTGGAATCTGCTTAAGATTCAACCCCCCCCCCCAATCGCATGCACGCTCAGGCTCTCTCTGTCTCTAAATAAATAAATAAGTAACATACACATTATGATTAGTGACCAGTCATATCATTTCTTTCAAAATCTATTGATTTTCTGAATTAGCATGTTATTCAATTAATGCAAAATGTAAAGTTGTATAGCTTTTTTATCATGCTCTGATAAACCCAAATACCATTTTACACAAATGGATATTTGTAAGAAGAAATTGGCTAATCAAGATGAAACTACAGGAAAGAAACAAAAGATGATAGTGTTGGAAGTGAAATTCAAATTGAAAGTAAATGTAGTTATAGAAGGAATAGCTGACTGTGGGAATGTTAGCACTGCGTGCCATTGGAGAGACTAGATATGCAGCCCAAGGAATTTAGTAATGGTGAACTTATTAACATACATGAGGAAAATAGTTGTGATGAAAAGGAGAAAGATGTCCTAGAGAAAGTGACTCTGGCATAAAATTTAACATTAAAGGAACATTTGGGGATATTTCATGACATTGAAAATATAAAGATAAAAGGGTGAAGCTGATCCAAAACAGCAAGATGACAGTTTTCAAGGCATAGAAGAGGTGCTTGTTGTGTTCTGGTGTATGTCAAGGAAGCACATTCACACTACTTTTTATAAGATTTTTTAGATGAAGAATTAAAGCACTCTAATTCTTAATGTTTCTAATGTTTTAAATTACAGTATGTTGAATAAATATCAGCTTTACTATTTTTTTCATTTCCCTATGTATTTATAACCAACAGTAAGAATTTTAAATGTTTTGACAAAAAATGATAAAGGTCACAAAATAACTATAAATCTTCCAATTGATCATTAAGATCAGTTTGTACAATTTCAGCTTGCACAGTCATTGCATATGAGTGGATCTTTTCTGGATCTTTTCTGGGTTCTCTATATGGTTCTATTTATCCAAACACATAATCTAACACCAATACTACACTGTCCTGATTTATAGTAAGCTTTCAAATCTAGTAAGGTAACAAACTTTGTTGTTTTTAAAAATTGTTTTGGCTATTCTGTATTCTTTGCATTTCTGTAATTTAAAAAATCAACTTGTCAATTAAAAAAAATCCTTCTGGGATTGTAATTGGCATTATTGTTGAATCTGTAGCTCTATTTTGGAACAATTGATATCACAGAGTTTGAACCGTTGATATCATATAGTTCAAGTCTCCTGAAGATGGTGTATCTCTTCATTTATTTAGGTCTACTTTAATTTTCCTATAATTTTCATTCTACAGATCTTACATGTGTTGTGTTATTATCTCTGCTAAGTGTTTCCTTTTTGAAATTATACTAGTATATATGAAATAATTTAAAACATTCGTATAATTTTTTAAAAGATTTTTAATTTTTAAGTAATCTCTATACCCAGCTTGGGGCTTGCACTTACAACTCCGAGGTCAAGCGTCACATGCTCCACTGCCTGAGCCAGACATTCACATAATATTTTTGAGTGGATATGTGTGTGTGTGTATAATATTTATATATATAATATTTACATATATATATAGTATTTATATATATTTTATTTTTTTATATCTTCAGTTCTTTGGATAAATACCTAGGAGTGGATTTTTAGGCCATATGGTAAGTATATGTTTAATTTTGTGAGAAAGTGCCAAACTCTCTTCCAAAGTGTCTATACTTTAAATATTTTTTAGTTGTATCTTATAATTTGATATACTTTTCATTTTCATTAAGTTCAAAATATTTTCAAAATTTCCGTTGTGATTTTGTCTTTGAACCAGGGATCATTTGGAAGTATGCTGTTTGATTTCTTAATACACATGGATTATTATATTAATATTTCTTTTTCTTATGGATTTATAGTTTATTTACATAAAAAGTTTTGATCAAGAATCATATTCTGTATGATTTCAATATTTTTAAATTTATTGAGACTATTTTATGGCTTAGTATGTGGTTTCTTTTGGTTAGTATTCCGGAGTGTTTCACTCTCTTATATTTTTTTGTTTGATTCTTTTGTCTGTTGTGCCAATTGCCAAGAGAGTAGCATTGAAATTTCAACTGTATTTATGGATTTGCTTATTTTTCGTTTTAGTTCTATCAGTTTTTTTTCGTTTTAGTTCTGTCAGTTTTTGCTTCATGTATTTTCAGGCTGTTTTTGGGTGCGTATATATTTAAGATTTTTATGTCTTCTTGATAAATTGACCCCTTTATCATTACATAATGATCTTCTTTATTCCCAGTCACATTCTTTATATTGAAGCCTATTTTGTCTATAGTCATCCCAAATTATTTTAGTCAGTGTTAACATGCTATGTCTTTTTCTGTTTTTTTTTTTTTTTTTTTTAAATCTGTCTGTGTTTTTTTATTTAAAGTGAGTTTTGTATAGGTAGCATATAGTTGGGTCTTGCTTCTTTTGTGCAGTCTGACAACTCTTTTTTTTTTTTTTTATTGGAGGTCATTTACATTCACATTTAGTATAAGAATTAGTATCATTGGTTTAAATTTACCCTCTTTATCTTTGTTGTCTATCTGTCCTATATGTATTTTTTTCCTCTTTTATTATATTCTTTTTGATGGAGATTAGTTGAGCTTTAAAAAATAATACGTTTGACTTATTTGTTATATTCCCTTTTCTTAAAACGTTAGTGGTTGCTTTAAGCTTCCAATATACATCTTTACTTTTTTTTTTTTTTTAAGATTTTATTTATTTATTTGAGAGAGAGCCAGAACAAGTGGTGGGTGAGGGGCAGAGGGAGAGGGAGAAGCAGACTCTCCATTGAACAAGGAGTCTTATGTGGGACTCGATCCCAGGACCCTGGGATCATGGCTTGAGCTGAAGGCAGACACTTAACTGACTGAATTACCCAGGTGCCCCTACATCTTTACTTTTTAAAGGGAACCTTCAGATAATGTTACACTGCTACAGGTATTGTGAAAGAAGTTTACAACACAATATTTCTATTCCTCCAGAGTTTTTTGTGCTATTGTTATCACATATTTTACTTTACATATATTATAAATGACAAAATACACTATTTTGCTTTGAACAATTAATTATCTTTACAAGATTAAGATAATAAAAATTTGCCTTTTATATTCATCCGTAAATTTACCACTTCCATCTGGTATCATTTTCCTTCTGCCTGAAGAACTTTCTTTTACATTTATTCTATTACAGGTTGGTGGCATTACAGTGAAACTTTTTAGCTTTTGTTTAAAAGTCTCTATTTGATCTTCATTTTTGAAAGATATTTTTACTGGTCTAGAATTCTAGATTAAGCTGTTCTTTCAACAATTTAATTCTTTTAACAATTTAAAGATATGATTCCATTGTCTTCTGGGTGGCATAGTTTCTAATGAGATTTTTACTATTATTGTTATCTTTGTTCCTCTGTACATAGTGTCTTTTTCTGTTGCTGCTTTTATGATTTTCACTTTATGCCTGGTTTTCGGCAATTTGGTTATATGCCCTGATGTAGTTTTGTTTATTATGCTTGGATTTTGTTGAGTTTCTTGGATTTGTGCCATTATAATTTATAAGAATTTAGAAAATTTTGGCCATCACATTGTCACATAATTTTTCTCCTCTTTCCCTTTCTGGGAACAGTGGTATACGTTGTAGACTTTTTGTTATTGTTCCACATGCCACTAAGGCACTGTTTATTATTATTTTTAAAATTTGGGGTGCCTGGGTGGCTGAGTCAGTTAAGTGTCTGGCTCTTGATTTAAGCTTAGGTCATGATCTCAGGGGTATGAGATCAAGCCCCAAGTTGGGTCCACGCTGGGCTTAGAGCCTGCTTAAGATTCTCTCTCTGTCCCTCCGTCTGCCCCCACCCCTGCTTGTATGCACTTGTACACTTTCTCTCTAAAAAAAGAAAAGAAAAGAAAAGAAAAAAATTATTTTTTCTTTCTTTATTTCTTTTGGATAGTTGCTATAACTATGTCTTCAAGTTCACTGATATTTGTTCCTCAGTATCTAATCACTTGTTATTTCCATCCAGTATGTTTTGATTTTAGACATTGTATTTATATTTTTCCTTTGAATTCTTGAGCCTTTTTATATTTTTAATAGTTATTTTAAGTTTTTTTAATGCTAATTATATAATCTCTGTCATGTCTGGACTTATTTCTATTGATTATTCTTTTTCCTATTTAAGGTTCGTATCTTCCTGTGTTTTGCTTGGCATATGATTTCACAACTTGATGTTGTGAAACATGAATTGTTGAGTCGAAGAATTTTGTTGTATTTCCTTAAAGAGTGTTGAAATTTGTTCTGACAAACAGTTGTTTATGGATCAATTTGATCCTTTCATACTTTCTTTGAAGCTTTGAGTGACTGAAGAGTAGCTTTTACTTGCTGTTCCACTTCCAAGGTATTACCTTTCTGAAGAACCAATCAAATTCCCTGTGTATCAAGATAGGTGTCTCTTCTGGTTGGTGTAAATAGGAATTATTCCTAGTCCTGTGTGAGCTCTGGGAATTGTTTATCCTAGTGCTTTCTGATAATTCTTTCCTCGTGTTGTGTGATTTTATCACATGCATATGTAGGTAGAAATACAGAGGCTCTCCTTGTAGATCTTCAAGCTTTTGCTTATTACACCTTCCTCTTCTTGTGGATTCTGCTCTGTAAATTCTAGCCCTAGGATTCTCTGAACAATATTTTCTTCCTCCATTTGGTGAGACTGCCTCAGGCAGTAACCTAGGACAATCCCAGTATTTATCTCATTTGTTTCTACTTTTTAAGGTATCACAGTCCTGTCCTGTCTGTTGTCTTATATCTCAAAATAGTAATTTTACATATTTTGTCCAGTTTTCTTCTTCCTTATGTTAGGAGGAAAATTAATCCTTGATGTTGGAAGTAGAAATCCATTCACAGCATTTTTGCATTTTTAAATTTAAAAATGTCAACTTTAGTATGCTTAAAAATCATTTGGGTGCCTTGATAAATTAAGATTCTCTGGTCCCACTTCAGAGTGTATGGGAAATGGTGCAGAATCTATAATTTTATTAACAGACTCAATAATCCTGATACAAGTAATGCTTAGGTAACATTTTGGAAACATTATTCAGGGAGCTAGCTAAATTCAAGATTTCTTTTTTTTTTTTTTTTTAAAGATTTTATTTATTTATTTGACAGAGATAGAGACAGCCAGTGAGAGAGGGAACACAAGCAGGGGGAGTGGGAGAGGAAGAAGCAGGCTCATAGCAGAAGAGCCTGATGTGGGGCTCGATCTCAGGACTCCGGGATCACGCCCTGAGCCGAAGGCAGATGCTTAACTGCTGTGCCACCCAGGCGCCCCTAAATTCAAGATTTCTTAAGGTATTCAGGATTTAGACAGGAAAAGATAACTGACATGGAAGTGAGGAAAATTGTAAAAACTAGAAGCATTTTTGGTAATACGAGTTACTATCATTATTCTGGAATATATTTTAATAGAAGCAATGATAATTTTTCACAACCTTTTTTTCCCTGTTATCTCTTGTGTGTATTGGATACTTACACAGAAGGCTGTAAATACTTACATGCTATGAGAATTGGAGTTTGAATACATAAAATTTTGGATTCAGCACTTTAGAAAATATACATAATGGGAATACTTCGAATGTTTCTCAGGTTGGCATGAGAAGAAATTGAACACAGTATCTCTATATTTTTTTGAATAAATGAATTAATAACCTTTGGGTAATCGTTATTTAACCTTTCATTATGCAGCTTTTCATACAAACATAGAGCGTTTTTTGTATGAACCTCTATACCTTCATTTATCCATTATCTAATTTGTATAATAGTCATTGTTTTGCCCTTTTTTTTGGTAATCACATGCCATTATCACATCTAACAGAATTAACAATAATTCTGTAGTATCATCCCAATCCGTATACCGCATTCCATATGTTGTATTTGGTTATTATGTTTCTTGAGTCTTTTTTTTTTTTTTAAAGATTTTTATTTATTTATTTATTTGACAGAGATAGAGACAGCCAGCGAGAGAGGGAACACAAGCAGGGGGAGTGGGAGAGGAAGAAGCAGGCTCATAGCGGAGGAGCCTGACGTGGGGCTCGATCCCGTAACGCCGGGATCACGCCCTGAGCCGAAGGCAGACGCTTAACCGCTGCACCACTCAGGCGCCCCTTGAGTCTTTTTTTTTTTTAATTCTGTAAAATCTCCCTGCCCCTTTCTTGGTCTGTGATTTAGTAGAAGTTTCAGGTCATATGTTATATAGAATAGTGCTTCTCAACTTTAATAGTTGAGATATAAATTGTCCAGGGGTTTTGTCAAAATGCAGATTCTTCTTTAGTAGGTTTGGGAAGGGCCCTAGGATCTTGTAATTCTTTTTTTTTAAATTAAAACAAATTTTTATTTTTTAAATTCAAGTATAAGTAACATACAGTGTTCTATTATTTTCAGGTGTACAATAAATATAGTGATTCAGCAGTTCTGTTCATTACTTAGTGCTCATCATAATAAATGTACTCTTCATCCCTTTATCTATTTCACCCATCCCCCTACCCACTCCCCCTGGCAACCACCATGTCTATTTTTAATTTTTTCAGAATTTAAACTTTTGATTTTATTTTTTTGTTGTTTCACGTTTTTACTTAAATTCCAGTTAGTTAACATACAGTGTAATATCAGTTTCAAGTGTAGGATTTAATGATTCATTACTTACATACAACACCCAGTGCTCATCACAAGTGCCCTCCCTAATACCCATCACCTATTTAAACCATCCGCCTGCCCGTCTCTCTTCTAGCAACCCTCAGTTTGTTCTCTGTAGTTAAGAGTCTGTTTTATGGTTTGCCTCTCTTTTTTTTTCTTAAATTTGTTTTGTTTCTTAAATTCCGTTTACATATGAGTGAAATCATGTGGTATTTGTCTTTCTCTGACTGAATTATTTCACTTAGCATAATACTCTCTAGCTCCACCCATGTCATTGCAAATGGCAAAATTTCATCCATTCTTTTTCTCATGGCTGGGTAATAGTCTATTGTGTATATATATGCCACATCGTCTTTATCCATTCATCAGTTGGTGGACATTTGGGCTCTTTCCATAATTTGGCAATTGTAGATAATCTGTCATAAACAACAGAGTGCATGTATCCCTTCGAATCAGTATTTTTGTGTCTTTGGGTAAATACCTAGTGGTACAATTACTGGACTGTAGGGTAGTTCTATTTTTAACTTTCTGAGGAAAATCCATACTGTTTTCCAGAGTGGCTGCACCAGTTTGCATTCCCACCAATAGTGCACGAGGGTTCCTTTTTCTCGACATTCTCGTCAACGCTTGTTGTTTCTTGAGTTTTTAATTTTAGCCATTCTGACCGGTGTGAGGTGGTATCTCATTGTAATTTTGATTTGTATTTCCCTTATGATGAGTGATGTTGAAAGATTTTGTATTTCTTTTTTTAAAAAGATTTATTTATTTATTTTAGAGAGTGAGAGAAAAAGACAGAGTGAGAGAGAGAATGTCAAGGAGACTCCCCGCTGAGTGTGGAGCTGGATGTGGGACTTGATCCCAGGTCCCGGAAATCATGACCTGAGCTGAAATCAAGAGTCAGCCACCCAAATGACTGAGCCACCCAGGTGCCCTGAAAGATGTTGTGTTTCTAATCAGCTCCAGATGATGCCTATTTTGATGGACAGAGAATCACACTTGGCATAGTAAAGTTTCATAGCCCTCTCTGTACATTAATTAATCAGAATCTGCGTTTAATAAGATCCCTGTTGATTCATATGCACATTAAAGTTTGAGAAGCGTGGTTATCAGATGAGAAAGCTGGACTGTATATAGTAAGGAAGATCTTTTTCTTTTTCTTCTTCTTCTTTTTTTTTTTTTTTTTTAACCTTTTCTTAGTCCCTTCAAAGTAGGGTCTGATTTGCCCTTTTTTTTTTTTTTTTTTTTTTTTATGGTCAGCTTCTGTTCTGATTGGTCAGTTTGCTTGTCTGATTGTCTGATGCCCATGCCATACTGGTTGTTAGCTTTTTTGAATATTATCTGTGGTTTTTATGTATACATGCATATGTTCATCTATAGATTACATTTTAATAGACTGCCAGATAGACATTTATGAGATACTCAAGGTTATAATGAACAAAATTTTTTTGTTTGTTGTAGGTTTTATTTTCTTTGCTTTTTTCTAAACACAAGGAAACTAATGTGTATTACTATTAAGTCATCATCAGATAATTAATAAGCATCTCATGGTTTACACAATTACCTTCTAGTACTTATAATTCCCTTTCATCAGCCAGTGCTTATAGTCCTTAATTTCTTCAAAACATTAGAAGAGTGTGTCAACTAATACTGAGAAATTAGATTGCATTTCTGTGTGCTCAACACTCAGACAAGCACTTGGCTTTCATTTTCTTACTGTCAGTGTTCAGGATTTTTCAGTATTAGGAAATGAAGAGAAGACATATTACAGAGCATAAGACTATTTGTTGAAAAATTGGATAGTAGTTTCAAACATTAGCTAGGTATATCTTAAGAAACCTTGAAATTACCAGCAAAGAGAGATATTCGATTTTTGAGGATTATTTAAAATACCAAAATAGAAATGTAATTTTAAAGCAGGGTATATTTAAAAAATAACTAATCTCAAATTACTTGCCTAAATTATATTATTTGATTTTCTTCATTATAGATATTCTTCTTTTCTAAACTCCAGGGGAAAGCACTTTTTAAAGATAATTTTTATTTTCATTTTTTACATGGTATTATAGTTGTATGCATCCATAAACAACATATACTGTTGTTGTTGTTGGTGGTGGTTCTTTCTTTCTTTCTTTCTTTCTTTCTTTCTTTCTTTCTTTCAGTGTGCTTTTGAACTTTATTTAGATGGTATCATACTTGTAGACATCATTATGAGCTGTGTCTTTTCTTCATTTAATACTGTTTCTGAGAAATTCCATGTTGTGGGACGCTTGGGTGGCTCAGCTGGTTGGGCATCTGCCTTTGGCTCACGTCATGATCCCAGGTGCTGGGATTGAGCTCCGCATAGGGCTCCTTGCTCAGTGGGGAGCCTGCTTCTCCCTCTCCCTCTGCCTGCCACTCCTCCTGCTTGTGCTCTCTCTCTCTAATAAATAGATAAATAAAATCTTAAAAAAAAGAGAGAAATATCCATGTTGTTATATGTAACAGTACTTCATTTATTTTACCTGCTGATCTATATCCATTATGAGTATATCATGAGTATTCCTTTTTCTGTTGAAGAACATTTAAAATGTTTCCAAATTTTGCTATTGCAAAGGATGCTGCAACAAGGTCAGGTAATTACTCCTTAGCATATATTTAAGAATTTTCCTTTTGTAAATACCTGGAGTCGGAATTGTTGTATTTTATCTGTGGGAATTTTCAATTTCATTAGATGATGCAAAATTGCTCTCTCTGGTGATTTTAATGCTTATGAACCCAGCAGCAGCATATGAGTTCTTGTTTTTCTTTATCCTTGCTTAACGCTGCCTTTTTCTTTTTTTGGTAATGCTAAGAAAACTGGCCTGAAAAACTGCTGTCTGTCTTCGCATGGTGTCTTGAGATAAGACACTCTGATACATGATTAATTTATTTAATGTTTATTGGTTAATTCCATTATTCTTGATGACTCAAGTTACCTCTTTCTAGAAAATTACATTTCAAATTTCTTTCTTTTAAAAAAAGATGTGTTTATTTGATTTGAGAGAGAGAGTGAGAGTGCGTGGTGGGGAGGAGCATAGGGACAGGGAGAGAGAGTCTCAAGCCCACTCTGCACTGAGTAGGGAGCCCCCACTGGGGGCTTCATCTCATGACTCTGAGATCATGACCTGAGCCGAAACCAAGAGTAAGATGCTGAACTGACTGCACCACCCAGGCGCCCCACATTTCAAATTTCTTGACAATCTTTAACATACCTAAGTTTTATTTAGTTTTTCACTTTCAATATTGTTTAGTTTCAGCTTCCCTTTGTTCTGTAAGTCTTGTTGGAGATATATTTCTTTCATTAATTAAAAATTGTTTTCATGGATTTTTTCTTTGTCTTCTATGGAATGTCTTGTGTTGTTTCTTTATTTCGTCCTACCCTCATTTTGTAGATTTATTTTCTGATTCTTATTCTAAGATGTTGAATTGAACACAACTCACTTATTTTTTATCTCTTATTTTATAATACATGTATTTATGGCTGTAAATTAAGCTCTGATACAACTTTAGCTGCATCCCATGTGTAGTGCTTACATTGTTTAATTCTTAATATTTTGCTATTGCCATCTATTTTTTTCCTTCCTCCCAAGCAAGGCTGTTTTTACTTGCTGATTTCCACTTAAATTTTGTTATCAGAGAATACTGTGTCTGTGAAGCAATGCTTTGGCATTTTTGGACTCTTCCTTTGTTACCTCTTATGAGGTTATTTTTGTACATGTTTCATGTATATTTGAAAAGAAAAAGGAAGTCCAGTATTTATACCTCTTAGATCACAGTCGCTTGCTCGCTTGCATATATAATATATATATATATATATATATATATATATATATATAGGCTCCACACCCACCACGGAGCCCAGCACGGGATTTAAACTCACAACCCTGAGACAAGACAAATGCTTAACTGACTGAGCCACCCAGGCACACTGCTAGTTTTGTTTTGTAACACTTGATATACTCAGTAAATTTGTCTTGATCTATCAATATCTGACATATAGGGGTTAAAATTTTCCCCAAATGACTGAGGGCTTTTCAAATTCTCATTGTATTTGAACCCACTCTTGCTGTGTATGTATCAAAACTGAATACTTTATCTTATTTTTTTATTATAATTTTTTATTATGTTATGTTAGTCAGCATACAGTACATCCCCAGTTTTTGATGCAATGTTCCATGATTCATTATTTGCATATAACACCCAGTGCACCATGCAATATGTGCCCTCCTTAATACCCATCACCGGCCTATCCCCATCCCCTACCCCCCTCCCCTCTGAAGCCCTCAGTTTGTTTCCCAGAGTCCACAGTCTCTCATGGTCCATTCCCCCTTCTGTTTACCCCCCCTTCATTCTTCTCTTCCTTCTCCTACTGATCTTCCTATTTCTTATGTTCCATAAATGAATGAAACCATATGATTAATTGTCTTTCTCTGCTTGACTTATTTCACTTAGCATAATCTCCTCCAGTCCCGTCCATGTTGCTGCAAATGTTGTGTAATCATTCTTACTGATGCCTGAGTAATATTCTATTGTATGTATGGACCACATCTTCTTAATCCAGTCATCTGTTGAAGGGCATCTTGGCTCCTTCCACAACTTTGGAAAACAGTGTGGAGGTCCCTTAAAAAGTTAAAAATTGGGCTACCCTATGATCCAGCAATTGCACTACTGGGTATTTACCCCAAAGATACAGACGTAGTGAAGAGAAGGGCCATATGCACCCCAATGTTCATAGCAGCATTGTCCACAATAGCTAAAACAGAATGTTTTCGTATATACATAGCCATGATTGTTTTATCTTCATGAATTGTTTCTTTTATTATTATGTAGGAGCTATCTCAGTTAATGTATTCATTTTTTGCTTTAAGTTCTACTTACACTGACATTAATACTACCTCAGCCAGTTTCTTTTGGTTTGTAATGTTTGCATATCTTTCTTCATTTCTTTTGGGGTCTTGTCCTGTGAAGGTATTTAGGCTAACAGATCCAGCCTTTGAGTCAATGTGCACCTTGGTACGTTTTTAGTTACAGGGCTTGTGCCTGTGACTTCCATTTACTTAAGGGGCAACTGGATGGAAGTAAGCACTTTGCCAGTCTGGACCCTGGATCAACTCTGAATCTTCCCGTTGAAACCTTTACTTCAGATAGACAATATTTGATATTAATATTTCTTTTTCCTTAAATTTTTTTCTGCAGTTCTGTTAGATTTTAGAATTTCCTTCTTTTTAGATTTTAGAATTGTGCTTCATAAACTTGACTGTATATTGAATACACCTGCAGAGCTTTAAAAACTAGTGACGTCTGGTCTGGGTCTCTTCCCCCACCCTCAAACTATGATTTAATTAGTTGGGGGGTAAGGTCTGGGCACTGGGGTTTTTAAAAGCTTCCTAGGCAATTCTGATGTGTACTATTACCTAGCTCTGGGAGCTCTCCCTAGACAAACTTCTCTTTCTGCTAAAGCTGTTACTGGTTCTGGCTAGCAAGGGGAAGGAGGAGAATAAAGGGTCTTCTCGTTTAGCTGTAGCGTTACAAAGTTCTTTATTTACTTCAGGGCCCCTTAACTTCTCTTTTATATACTCTTTCTGAGATTTGCCTATCTTTGTAATTGTTCTTTCCTTTGTATAGATTTGTCCTGCATTCATTTGACTGTGGATTGACTGTGTTTTGTGTTCTCTGTCAATTTATCTTCTTCAAATGCCCCCACATATTTGATCAGGTTGATATCACTATTTATTGTTTTTTAGTACTATATTAATAATATATTGTGATATATTTTCTTGTATGTATAATATAGTTTAGCCCTAATACATATGTATTCTCTTTTTTAAGGGATTTCTGAAAGGGATGGTAGATGAATTTGGTCAGATTCTTTCCATTTTTTCTTAGAAAGAGAAAGAAGCGGGGGAGGGGCAGAGGGAGTGGGAGAGAGAATTGCAACCAGGCTCCATGATGAATATGGAGTCTGATGCAGGGCTCTATCCCATGACCCTGAGATCATGACCTGAGCCAAAATCAAGAGTCAGATGCTTAACCAACCGAGCCACCCAGGCACCCTGCTTAGATTCTTCCTTAATCTAATTTTTGCCTCTTCATTAAACTCTATCATTAAACTCTATCTTAAGTCATTGTATGAACTAATTGAATCTTTTTTGTTGTTGTTTCCTCATAAGCTATGCTGTATTCCTCAGAAATCTCTGCACTGGAAACTTACCTTCTTCTGAGATGACCCTACAGCTTAATAGTTTTCCTGGACTTTTTCCTCCCTGGGATTTTGGACCAAAGTAGGTCCTGGGAGAGATTTGGAAAGAAAGGGAAAAGATCATTTTCATGGCTCCAGAGGTCACACTCTCGCCATATTGAATTCCATATTCAGAAAGATATCAGATACATGCTTTACATCAAAGGAGGAAGATATAAAAAGGTTTAATATACCATTTTCAAGAACTAGTTTAATGTTTTAATACAAAAGAGAAATCTGCAATCATGAAATTTTATACTCTAGTAAAATGTCAGAGAAGATGAAATCATCCAGGTAAACTTATTCCTTAGGCAGTCTTAGAGGTCTTCTTGATGTGACATTATTAAAATTGGGGTGAAAAGTATGCATATAAGGTAACAAATGTGTTTTGCCTTAGAGTGTGACTAAGGTTAATACATTTTATTATATTTTGTATTATGTATTTCTTACCTGATCTTTTGTTTTTCATTTTCTGTTGTGTTAAAACCTTAATTTACTATTTATTGTGCTTACAGAATATATCTAATCCTAGGTCCCAGGGAATGTATTTTGATCAGTACAGGGAACCATATAGTGACAGCTTTATGGATTAATATTGGGAAATAATAAATATTTACTAGATGAAATACACAAAACAGTTGAACAGATTTTGCACAATCTTCTTTACAATAGTCACCAAGGGACCAGTTGAAAAATATCAGCGCCGAAGTGTTATTTTTTGAGAAAATTTATAACATTTGAAAGCAGAACTTTAAGATGAAGTTGCCAGCACAATCTTACAGCATCATCCCTAGGTACTGTCAGTAAGATTGAAATTTTTGATCCCTATCATTATTTTCTACATAGTACATTCACAGACTGGGCACAGGTAAATAATGTTCTTCTGTGAATTCAGTTCATCCTGCCAGTATCTTGAAAGGCACTTTACATCAATACTTTCTATCATATATCAACAGGGGATTACTAGTCTCAGCTCTTCTGATTGTATTCTGAAAACTCTGGTATTTATCTTAATCCTCTCTCTTTTCCCTTACCAAGATATCTTTTTCATATCATTCAGGCAATTTTGCTCAGCATTTTCTTTGGGGATTACAATTTCTTTTATGTCTCCTGGGGTCTCTTCTAATAAGTAGTAGAAAGGAATTAGGGACTCCACCTTTACTGATTTGTGTGTGTGCTAGTCCAATCTCACAGCAGTTCTTTTATATTCCTAATAAGCACTTTCAAAGATTCAGCTTTCCCAATTCTATGGTTGCCTCTCAGATGATTGACTTCTACCAATTAACAGCTGGTAAATGACTTTAGTATGAAAAAAAAGTCATGCTTGCTTTTTTTTTTTTTTTTTTTTTTTTTGGTAGATGGGAGCCATAAACACAGTGTTATCATTGGAAATTTTTCTAAATAAAACATTGAGGGAAAAAATCCTATTAACTATTAAGAGGAATGAAGTAGAATTCAAATTTGACTGATAAAGACATATTTATCCTTTATAGCTTTAGTGTTACGGTAAATTTATTTATTTTCATGGTTCAATGATTAAAAGTTTAATTATAAAATAGTCTTTCTCAGTAAAATGACCTTTTTTTAAACCAGTAATTTTATTGTGACAATTTAGTGAGGACATTTAAATTTATTTTATTCGTTTTAATATGGAAACCAAACACAATTTTCCCCTCATTTTATTTAGGCTACCCTTAGGCAAAAACTGTAGCTAGTCCCTCTCAGTATCTTGGTTTTCTCTTTTCTCCACTTGTTCTTACTTTGTGATATTGATCCCTCTCAGGAACTCAGAGTTCTTATGTCTTCTGTTCTTTTGTCTTCTCTTTAAAACTCCATCTCAAGAAAGCATCATTTGATTCATTCAAATTAATAGACATTTTATTAAACTTTATGAATTTGCGTTTTAACACAGGACAAAGTTCTAATTTTGCTTACACACCTATAAATGAAATTCAAATTCAGCATAAGTTGGAGTGGGGATATTTGGGGGAAGTTTAAGCTTACTGTTGTCCTTGAAAATCATCCAATGAATGATTGCTTATCTGAATTTGTGCTGGGTTGTCTCTTGTCAAATCAATACCATTCCCGCTTCCTTCTGAGGCTGGGAACTATATTTTCAAGAATGCTCTGCTTCGAATGGTTCTAGATTAGCGTCTTCCAAATTCCAGTCTCCAAATTCCAAAAGAACAATAGAAGAAGTTCTTTTGCTATTGTCTGAGGAGATTAGCTTCCCTTTGCCTGAGGAACATATGATGAGGTCTCCTGAAGTAATCATCTTTCTGAAAAACGTCAATCATCCTTAAAATTCAGTTCCACGTCTTATCATTTCTTCTAGACCTTTAATTAGACAGAAAGCTCTATATGCCACAGGAAGATGGATACAAAATGTGACCTGGGAGGAGATACCAGACTTGCCAAAATGATCACTCTGTGCATATTTCTAAGCAAAGATTCTGGATTCATTGTTGTCTTGAGTACCTGGGAGAGGCTCTATAAGTTTGCTCAGTTGCTTGACTAAAACCTGAACCCAGTAGTGGCTATTGTTAGAGTCTGGGATTGATTTTACTTTCCTTACAAGCTATTAAGTTAGGCTATTACAGTTTCATGGAATACATAAGACTCTTGGGGTCAGATATAAAGAACTTTATTACTGTATAACAAGTAGTATGGGCATAACTTTTGCATCATTTCCCCTGTTCTCTAAGTCTCAGAAGGATCATTCAGAGGGCACAAGTAGATGATGTGCATGCTGTGGGTTTGTGTTTGTAGATGAGGAACAATGAGCTTGGGAATCTATGTATTCAATGGCAAGTGTATGCTTTGGCTGATGGAGACATTACTTCATACCTGAAGTGATGAAAACACACTGAAAACAGAACCATGGGAAATAGCTTGGGTAAAGAGCAATCAGGGCCTTGTATTCATGGAACTGGTAAGAGCATGAAGTTTTGCTCAGAGCCCATGGTGGAATGCCTTTCCCATAAGTCTCATCCTCTGTCCTACATGTTCTTGGTAAAACTCAGATTTTCAATCTAAGTCCAGGCTATTACCCATTATGACCTTTTCAAAGGAGTTTAGACTGACTTGCTGATGTTTGGTTTCATTGTCAGTGTTATAGGAGCAAGAGATGGTACATCTCTGCAATTAGTCAAATGTTTAGTAAAACAGTAATGGTACAAAACCAATCCTTATTCCCAATGGAGAGACAGTCTTGGATCAGTCTCTTCTACAGACAAACATACAACTTGAAGAGCACCTTCAGTTTGGGATTTGTTGGTAAACCTGATTTGGATGACCATTACCTTGCTTTGGTTTAACCACATGGACAGTGTAATCAAGTAGTTGCAGCCTTGATTGCTACACATAGCATAACCCAAGGCGGTTTGGATGTTAGAGGAGGCATATGAATTTGTCTCAGTTAGATTGAACCCCAGATGTGTCAGTCTTGTGTTTGTACACATACGAGAAGAGATACTTGTACTGAAGCTGATGTTGATAGCACCAGGAATAAGAGAATGGTTAAGGATCACTTCTGTCCAAATGGGTTTTTCTGCTTTTATAGCACATAGAGAGGGATGACAAACCCAGCAGCAAGTAGGATTGCCAGGTGCAGTTGCTGCTTGACTCAGAGCACAGTAATTGTTAAAATGCGCATATTCAACAATTAGTGGGAATGCTCATATTGGTTCCCTGACCTATTTAGTGACAAGGAGGGTCAAATGGAAGGCCCTGGAGCTGATGCTTCTTGCTATAATAATAAACAAATGCAGTAGAGCTTTTCTGCAGTGATTTCAGACATTTGTGGCATCATCACACACTTGAAAGAAGTGAGAATGATGATTCATATTACATTCCTATTAAATGTCTCTTGTACAGAAGACAACAGCACTTGGAGAAGGTCTTAATCAGGTCGGGACTTCTTCAGCAGGTAGTGTTCTGGATGTGACTTCTTTACTTGAGCAAATTAACTTTGTCCGTAGTTCATGGTATACAGCTACTGATCAGGCATTCCTTTTTTTCTTTGTAACTTATTAACGAAGACAAATCAGAAGCAGTTGAATAAGAAGCAAAAAATGGAATACACAATAACTCTACAACAACAATAGCAAGAACAAAACAGAAACAGAGAACTTAAAAAGCAAATAAAAAGCCCCCCAAAACAACGGAATCCAAACCCTTTTTCACATTAAATACATCTTTGAACTACGTTCTAATTTTCCTTTTACCACTTATCTTCCCTTCAAAGTAACCTATATTCCAGCCACTCAATTTTATGCCCATGTCACTGTAGATTGTACCTCTCCCATTCCAGTAAACTGCTCTCTTAATGGTCATCAGTGACTGCAAAATTATATGTCTTTCTCCTCCTAAAACTTTCTCTTCTCTTGATATCCACAACCTTCTATTACATTGTTTCTCCCTTATAACATTTTTTCTTTCTTTTTTGGCTTGTCTCTCTTCTTTCCTTCTTCAGACTGTATTTCACCTTTTTTTCCTTCAGTTTTTATACATTCCTCCATACTAATTGCCCACTATCTTATGGTTTCAGTGACTTCAATTATCCCTTCAGCATGAGTGATTCATACATTTGAGTTTTAATCCAACTTCACTTCCAAGTCTCACACCAACATCTCTTTCTTATCAACATCTTCACTTAGATAGCCTGCAAACAGTGTGTTGCAGACCTGTTCCTCTTCCAAACTTTCTATGCGGTGAAGAAAGCAAGCTTTCATGAAGATAATATTTTTGCATGGAGTTGAAAGTTGTTCCAACATCAAAGTAAATTTTATAGGAATAAGAACTCCTTTGGAAATTTCTCCGTATTAGATCTTTAATGTTTAAATGTAAAATAGCTATTAGTAAGACTATTTTATTCCTACCAAATGCTAAGAGCCATGTAGAAAGCATGCTTTTATAGAGCAATTAGTCAAATGTTTAGTAAGACATTAATGGTTCAAGGAGGGATTATTGGTATAAATTTTAATTAGTGACAACACACTTCAGATCAGAGTGGAAACATGGTTTGAAATGTCTGATTAAACTGTTGAACATTGGGCATTTAGGGCACAGCATTTTCATTGTGTTTTAATGTAAGAATCATAATATATACATATGTATATAGCAAGTAAGTTAATGATTATGATTTTAATGAATTAAATTAAATTATAAAATATATTATAAATTGTATTTGCCTCAAGCATTTAGTTAATATTACATAGATATAATGGCTGTTCAAAATATTTTTGTTAATATGTAGCAGTTTTGCATTGGCAAAAGAAGACATTTTATTCATAATAAGTTGAAGGCATCCTAATGCAGGAGAAGCTTATGGGAAATAAAATTGATTTTTGTTCTTCATTCATTATATCAAATTGAATATGAGCCATGTAATGAAAAAAATGCTTGGGATGAATTTATTTAAATACCAAAGATGTTATTAATCTGATAAGAAGATTCATTTAACTTTTCTATTTCATAAGCCTATTGAGTTCAGGGCTTCAGAGATCTTTTTCTGCATGGTGTACAAAGATGAATTCAAAGCTAGTAAATGGTGGGTAAAAGGAGAGTAAAGGTGGGTTAAAGGACATAGAAATAAAGAATCAGGAGAGTTTTAGGAGTAAGTGATATTTAGGAGGCCTTGAAGCGTGAGGAGGAGTTAGATAAGAGGACATGGGAAAAACAGGTTCCAGGGAGAGAAAATAGAATGAGGCTTGAAGTGGAAACTGAGTGTCTGCATGGAGCTGAGATGAATTTAGCTTGACTGAATGTCTCTGGGTGTAATAAAGATGAAGATAAATTTGGGAAAAATATTATGAATAAATTTGAATACCTGGCTCTGAAGTTTGGACTTCTGGAGATAGTGGACAACTATAACATTTTTGAGTTGGGTGGGAAAATAAAGGGACTTAAGCTTTAGAAAATGTAATCTGACAGTGGTATGTAAACTGCATTGGTAGCTGGAGAGGGAGGAGATGGGTAACTGGTTTCCTTGCAGATGTAAGCTATGTGTGTGGATAGGGCACCATGGCGTTACTGCATTCCACATGGTGAAAATGGCTGTACTTTGCTCAGACCTGAAACTCCCGTTTCCTATGGGAATCCCGTATGAGCTCAACTATGTGCCACGTTTTCTTTGTAGAGCCCTTTATATGCAAATTGTTTTCTTTGTGCACATTTAACTTCCTGTTAATGACAAACCAACACAGCTTTCATTGGTTTTTGGCTTTCTACTGTTGAAGCCAGGACTTTTGCCATCCTTATTTTTCATTTTAGACTAATGTATGAAAATGTTAATTTTCTGGGACTCTCGGTTTTTCTGGTAAGAACAGGGTTTAAGAACCAAGCAGACATGTGTTTGATTTCCATTTCTTGCTCTTACTAGGAAAGTCATAATTCCTTGAGCTCCATTTCCTGACTGTGAGATGGGTCAAATAATACATAACTCAAGGTTTTTGAGAATTGTCAATGAGATAAATTATGTGAAGAATTTAGTGTATTGGCCTGTTCATATGGATGATCAATTGATGATGCTCGTTTTCCTCCTCATCTTAATTGACCTTTTGCAGAGTTCAGTGTTACTGATGATCTCTTTTTTTAAACTTTCCTTCCTCTTTCCTCTTCTGTAACACCTCCTTTTCTTGGGTCTTCTCACACCTCTCTCTGGCCTCCACATACTCTGCTCTTTGATTAGCTTTGCCCTCTCCTATATATTGACCTCTCTTGGAGTCTCATTCTTTGCCCTCTTCTCTAAACTATTCCTAGGTGATCTCTCTAATGCCCACAATTTCAACCAATTTCAGTCCAAGTTTTTATGTTTAGTAGAATCTGCCCTCTCTAGTTTCATATGCTTTTTTTCTACAGCAAGCTAAATGTACACTTCTAGGTATTATGACACAAATATTTGGAACTTAACATGTCCAAAACTTAGTGGGTTATCTTCTTCCCTTCCTGTTATATTTCTTCTTAAATTCTTAGTAATTGTGTCACTGTTACCGGACTTTTCCTAGGACAAGCCAGTGTCCTAGGAATTTTTCTGGATACTTCCTTCTACCTTACCTTCTTCTTGTGATCAACTGTTACCTCCTAAATTGTTTTCAAATATGCCTTTATTTTTTTCCTGAAAGGTCTGTATTTCAGGGCCTCTTTGCTTAGATTACTATAATATCCTGACAGGTTCACCTACCTCCTATCTCTTTCTTCTGCAAATCATTTTAGAGCCTTTTTCTCAAATGCAAATATTATCCCCATATCCATCAGGGTAAAACTCAAACTTCTTATCTTGACATACAAGACTGCTAGTGGTCAGACCATGCCTACTTTTTCAGCCTCATCTATCTCACTAAACTATTGCATACCTCAGGCTACAATATTAGAATGTTTTTGCAGGTTGTTTTCTCTATTTAGCATCTCTATCTTGTCTCCAAGTCTTTGCATATGCTTTAAACTCTCAGCTCAAAATCAACTCATTTAATATTCAGAAATTCTTATTAAGCGTCAGTTATGTGCCAGGCACTGTGCTGGTCAATCCTTTGTGAATAATTCCTTTACTACCAGTCAGTTTTCATTCTGACCTGTGCAGATCTCCATTATCAAATTGAATTGTCAAGATCTGTATATTTATCTACATCTTTTACTGAACCATGTGCTTCCAGAGGGCAGGAAATTTGTCTTATTCTTCTAGTTGTCATTAGCTCGTGACATACTCGTAGATAATCATTAAATGTTGGACAAATAAATGAATGGTTATTTTAAGCAAAATGTTAATAACATTTCTTAGGGATATTTGGAACAACATCATTTTCCTTGAGCTTAGTAGAACACAAATACTGTTTCCTGAAATTCTAAACCTACTGGGCTAGAAAATGAGTGTTTTAAAATAGATGGAACACCTCAGCTTTCTAGTTAATTGGCGTGAATAATTTCTGACAGAAGGTTGAATATCAAATAGCTATCTACTTTGCCTCTCTTTTGTATTTATCATATATATTTTCATAGAAATTAGCAATAAACCAAAGAGATGTTTACTCACAGACACCATTGCTTTTCATTTGGGGGTGGATAATGAACACTAAGAAGGCAGGCAGAGTTTCCAGGGAGTAATTGATGTTGATGTTTTGTGCTACCATGTGGATATTCTAAAAAAAGAAGAGGCTCTAAACTATCATTACATGCCTAACAGTTACAAGCAAGGGCCATGCGGATCAATGATTCTTTAATGAAATGCTGTGTAGCACACACTGTCACTATCTTATTCTTACAAATAAGAAACAAGAATGAACTATTGAATTCATGGGCAAGGAGGGCTATTTGGATGGTATAACCCCAACTCCTCTTTTTATAAATGATGGAAATCAAGGGCCAGAGATGCTTAAGTATTAATTTGAGGTGACAAAACTAACTAGTGTTAGAGGGATGATAGACGTCAGACATTCTAACTAAAATTTCTTCTAGTTGTTTTAAGTTCTGGCAGAAGATCATACTCTGAACCATGTGGGAGCAAGGTTGATATTATATTCATTTTAAATAGGTACATTAATCAGTCATTAATTATATGTGTACATTTATTACTCATATGGTTAATATTTATGTGTCAAGTAGCTCATAGTTGATATTAATTTTATATCATAAACCAAGATTTCACAGATTTTATTCACAGATTTTTCCTTCATTCGCTCTTGAAAAAAATCAGGATAATGTCAAGTTTCCCTTCAACTCTGGACAGATAAATGTGACTTTATAGTGCCTAATGTAGTTACTGACTTCAGGTCCTATGGAATGTCAAGTCTAGATTCCAGGTTTTATATTTCCAGTGGATTTCCTGTACTTCCTAGGAAAGTCGTTGAGGTGAGTTTGTACAGATGGTCAGGTCCTCAGGAGCTCTGGATTAGAACTTGCCTGGGAAATAATATGATATGAAGGTGGCCTGATGGTCTGGAAGTGGACAAAGATGGGGGAAGAGCAAGGTGGGTGGGGAAAGAGCAGTTGAATAGAAGAACTAAAGAAAAAAAAAAAGCAAGGACAATATTTAAGGAAGAAAGGAAAGAAGAAAGAATGTGAGGCGGGAAAGTTAGACCTAAAGGTGCATTGAATTCCTGCCTGTTATGGTAATATATCATGCTAGAAAACTTCAGTTATCTCATTTAATCTCACGCTTCAGGACTTACCCCATTTTACAGGTGAGGAAATGAGGCACAGTGGGGTGAAGTAATGTGTCTAAGCTACCTACTTAGTAACTGTCAGTACTAGGATTCAAATCCAGACTAAGTATCTTCTCTTGAAGAAGGAAGAAAAGGTCATGAAATGCTTCCCAGGATGCTAGTTCACAACTGGTAAGGACTACCTTGAAAATTTAATCCTTCCTTCTAGGCTGATTCAATGGCCCTATAGTGCCTGCCTTTAGGAACTTAACTGGTTTCTTAGCAGTGGGGCCTGGAGAAAGTCCTGAATATTCTGAAGATTGAAAGATGGGAGGGGATTCTTCCATTGGCATATTGGTAGGAGTGTAAGAGTGAGAAAATTGAAATAATAGAAATGACAATAATGTTGGACCTCCCAGAAATGACGGAGTAATGGTTTCCTTTCTTTGGGTGCAAAAATCCGCATGTAAACAAAATGGAGACTAGTCTCCAAATAATATAGGGTGTATGTGTGTGTGGGGTGTGGGTGTGTGTGGTGGTGGTAGTGGTGGTAGTGGTTGTGGTAGTGGTCCTATTTATAAAACTGGGTTGGGATTTAAAGCCTTATATAATTAAGATTGTAATTATACCTTAGATCTTGATTGTTCCAAAATAGGGTGTAACTAGGGAAGATTAGTAATTGCATTGCACACATTTAAGCACATCCAAATGCCCAACACCTGCATTAAAAATTTTTTTTTAAATTACAACTTAGAGTTTTTTTAAAAAAAGAATAATTTATATATTATTTTCATAAGAATGGAACAGTGTCATTACATGTAAAGAACTAAATATGGAAGATTACAAAGAAGAAAGTAAAAAAAAAGCAATTATTTGACAGAACAAGCACTTTAAACATTTGCTGAATAGCACTGAATATATATTTGTGTGTATATACAGATAGAAAGCTAGGTAAAAATAATTTTGGAGCAGATGGGATAATTCTCTACTTGTAATTTTTAATTAAAATATAACATTTCCATATACATTTAATAAAAAATCTTGAAACTGAAGTAATTTCTTAACTTCAGACTAAATATTTGTTTTTTTAATCACAAAGTCATATTAGGCCTTGAAGTATCTCTCTAGAATTGAAAAACAAGAGGTTGTGTCATTGCGTTTTGTTAAGTATACTTTTTCAACAATAAAGGGTAGCTACAGATTGTCAGCTACAAAAAAGACATTAGCATATTTAGACTTTCTTCCTACTCTTCATTTCCCTTTTATCTAGTTCCTTCAGACATTCCTGAGTTGATTTTACTTTTGCTGCATTTTTTGAACAACTTTAAATTTCTGCTGTCATGTTATATTTTATGTATTTTTGCAAGCCACCCTTGTTCACAGTAGGAACAAGGCAAAGTATAAATAAACCACAGATAAATATGAAGTATTGAAATTTATTATAATTCAGCATGTTGATAATCCTGACTCATGATTTACTAGTGATTTTTCTGTGTAAAGTTTTCTTCTGACATATCTTAATTACTGAAGGTAAGTTTAGAATATCACAGAAGTCTTTCTTTTTTAATCAATGTTCACCTATTCACTGATAAGTCCCATCATAAATTGTTGGGTCTCAATTTACCAATTATGAGCAGTAGGAAAAAATTTGCCTTTCTTTGTTTTGGTATTGAAATTATGTGTTCTAGTACAGTGAGGCCATGAGGTGAGTGACTTCTGGCTTGCTATTTTTAAATTATAGGTTGTTAAGTAAGATTTGTCAGGATCAGGGCCTAAAAATGAGTTACTTTTCACGTTATCAAAATCCAAGTTGAAACACTGGCTTGCTCGTTAAGATTAATTAACTAGAGGTAATACTTGCACATTGGCTCATTAATAGAAGAAAAATTGGCTCACTCTAATCACTCACAGAATTTCGGTAGAAAAGTTAATGATCAATGTAAGCAAACCTCATATAAATACAACCCTTTTACTGTTGAGAAAAACAACAACAACATTTTTTTCCCCTCCAAGGTAGAGATAATTACCTCATGTGCAATTCTCCTGCAGCTGTTTTCTCATCTTTATATGACCTCTCTTTCCTAGTGTTAGACATCAGAAACTTAACTGTTTCTGATCTTGTATGGTTGAGCAGTATTGGATGTAATAATAGTGGAATTAGACACACAGTGGCTCTGTCCTAAGTAGATTTGAACTTGGACAAGTTTCTTAGCCCTATGAGCCTCAGTTTGCATCTGAAAAAATGATGGAGGTGAACTAGTGGGTCTCTAAGTGTAAAATTTTTATTCTTAAGAAGAGCTTAATAAGCTCATTCTTAAATGAGCTATGTTGAAAATATAAGAGCTCTTGGGTGTTCCTTGTGTGAAGTTGCAATGCAACAATTTCAAAACATTCTTGAAACAAAAATATATTGACTTGCTTTAACTTGAGCTTTAAGTGGTTTTGTGGAATTGAGTGCCCAATCTTAACACAGAGGGTCATCATTGATGATGTTTCTGTGATCAGCACCGCATTGCATCACTGAAACCCTGTAGTACTTAAAGCTATTGGATTGACAGTTAACTTTTTCCAATTCCCACTATGGTGGGAGCAGGTGAAGCATTAATTGTGGTGAAAAGGGGAATCTAGTTATTGGATAAAACAATATTCATATGCCTGGTCCCTCTGTTAAAGAAGATGTAGGATCCTGGAGGTCTGGCTACAGTGTTGAATTTTCATATATATTCTGTGTCTTCATTATTGTTCAATGAGAATGTTGTGTTACTCTTCTCCTTAGATGTTTTATATGTAGAAAACTAAGAGTTTTCTAGTTAGATGCTATCTTAATCACAAAATCGAATCCATGAGTCTTAATTTCTCTCACTAGGTAGAAAAAGTCAAACTAGATCATCTTGAAAGGTCCCTTAACTCCAAACTACTGTATTTGTTTAATTTGTGCTCAGAGTAATTGAGCCGTCTTTATTTTTCTCAATTAGTGATAATGTCACTCATTCTGAGTTTATCTAAACTACTGGATGTACACGCTGTGTGCTTGCAACCACTTTAAGATTGCTTTAGAGATGTTAGTAGATGGATACAATTAGATGTAAACCATTTAAAATGATTGAAAATTAGATGTGGTTAAGTCATTATTAGAAAAACAGTCTTTAAGAGTTCCATTCATCATCTGAGTTTAGCAGCCATGGTTCTCGTGTCTAGTTGGGGATTGCAGTTCTTTAATGCACTACTTCTCATGGGACTGAACATCATGCCCAATAGGAGTTACGTGTTTGTTTCTTCACTGAAAACCGAGACAGCTTCTTCTGGCAATCTTAGTGCAAAGTGATTTCAAAATAATGTTTAGCCTGTTCTTCCCTTCTTCCCTGCCTGGTGAGTGAGGAGATGTGGGCATGTTGCTTCCTGCTGTTGCATTGCTTCCACAGAGCACCGTTGTTGTAAATAAGGGAAGGATTAATGAAAATGGTGAAGTCTGCATCTCATTTCAGGGATTACTTTTTCAAATACAGTCTTTGTTCCAGAAGCTTAATATTTTTTCTGATTCTTTTTGTTGACAGAACAGTGGTATGTGGCGTAGTCAAATAGTTTTGAGTCCACCATAAAGCTCTGTCTATCTCTGGTGCTCATTTTCTCCCTTTGTAAAATTTTGTAATATATGTAATTTTTTGAAAGATGCATAGTACTTATGAGGAAGGGCTCTTAGATTACACAGGCTGATTTTGAATTTTGGCTCCAACCCTTAAGAACTGTGTGATTCCGTTTCGTTTACTTAGTCTAAGGCTCCATTATTTCAATGGTAAAAATGAGGTTAATAGTACTTTATGTACTATTAACCTATGTGCTATATTATTATGTACTATAATGCTCAGTACTTGTTCTGAGCATTAAATTAGATAATCCATGTAAAATATTTAGCACAGTGCCTGGTACCAATACATATTTATTAACTGTTGGCTATTATTATTAACTCTTACTAAATACAACACAGACCCACGTATTATGACTGAACATGTAGGAGGCTCGGTAGGTGTATCCTCAAGCAGTAATTATAGTCATTCTCTTTTCTTTGTATATCTATTATCTAATGTGTTCTGAGAAGATACTCCTGATAGGACATCTATTTAGGCATTAAATTATCGTGGAGATGACTCATGTTTGGCCTGTTCTACTTTTCCACTTCACTGGATTCTTTGTGATTTTCTTGAAATTAAATTGCCTTTCTTATTTCCAGCTGCATACCAGGTTGCTGTCTGGTGCCAGTATTTCTTAACCAAGAAATATCCAGTTAGTCCTTATTCTGATGAAGGAAGATCCTTAAAATTCTGAAACAGGTCTTTTATCTGGGACATTTAACAAATTCTAATTGCAAAGGACATATGGTACTGATTTCACTGGTAGTAAAGATCAGAGAACAACTATGATATAATAAAGAGGGCACTTCTTTGCTTTTCCTAGACAATGAATGCAGTGTATGGGAAAACCTTTCTCTGAGTAATGGGTGATTTCAGTTATTTAAAGCAAATGTTTTTCCGTAGAATATACACAATAGTAACGAGTAATATAGATAAACAATCCACAATTTTGCTTATTTATTTCATAGACTAATAGGTTTTTTTAAAAGGTAAAGTGTGGTAAAATATGTTTTTGGAAGGAATATTTATCAGAACAGTTCCTCTGTGGTAAGTTAATTTTTTTCTAAGGAAAGATGATTAAAATTTTCACAGTGTTTATGTATGTATATATATAAACATTAGAAAACATGAGGATTTGACTTATTTACTTATTAAATATTTTATTTATGTGATGGGGAGAGAGAGGGAGAGAGAGCAAGTACAAGCAGGGGGAGTGGCAGAGGGAGAAGCACGCTCCCCACCCAGCAGGGAGCCCAACGTGGGGCTCAATCCCAGAACTCTGGGATCATGACCTGAGCTGAAGGCAGACACTTAACTGACTTAGCCACCCAGATGTCCTGACAATTTGGCTTTTAAAAATGTGTCATTATCCATTTTTTCAATTCTCACTATTAATGTGAGACTACAGTGTTGTATATACTGTCATTGCAATATACTATAGCACGGAGATTGATAGAGAGCATTTCAAATTACTGCTGGATTAGAGATACAAATAATCACATTTTTTGATCTATGTACATAGACAGAAACATAAACACATATACACTCACATATTTATATATGTAAAACTTTCTTTAACTCAGACTTTTTTGGGGAAAAGTCCCTATCAGCTAATCTAGTGAGAGGGGCAAACCTAGAGAGAGAGTTTGCTTTGAGCTCAGGACTGCCAATCCCACAGTCTTATATTTAAAGTGTCACCTCCTCCATCTTCTGCCCTCCAACTCATCCTTTCTTTTTTCTTTTTTTTCAGAAGATGTATGTGTTTATGACATACAAGCGGGCAGAGGAAAACTTTATCATGATTACAGGATTCTCCTCAAACCCTGATTTTGTTGCTTAGTGAGCTAAGTGAGACCATGTTGAAGATCCTTTTTATCAAAAGGATATAGACTCCACCCTAGAATCAAAGCGATCGTCTATGTTATGTTTACCCTGAGTGTGATGGTCAGTAGAAGATGTAGGGCTGCTGGATGACCTCTAAGACTTGGAGCAGAATTGGCTTAGGTACTTTCCTAGAGACCTTTGGCGGGGGGGTGTTGTAGCTCCTGAATAGCAGTTGGGTCTTCTGCGGCTGCATGGGAGTACATACTCAGAGGCTCCAAAAGGAAGCTGGGAAGGGAACACCTAGACAGGTCCAGACCTTTAACTTCTGTACTCATGACTGTGAATATCACATCCTACAGTACTGAGATCCATCCAAATGTGCTTGCTTTTCACAATGACCCATCCTGGAGGGAGGTCTAGGAAAGGGAAGGGGCAAAGAGAGGGTCTTAAGATCCTTTCTGCAATCTATAAGCCTCTGACATCCTTTTATGCATTCTGTTCTGTTTTGTAACTCTGGAGATTTCCCCTCCAAATACTCTTTTAAAAGTCTAATGATATATTTGATATCATACGTTTATCATTATGACTTAGATATATAAAAGTGAGCTTTTAAAGACTTTATTATTAAAGATAAATCATTTTATGAAAAAAGGAGAAAAATAGAGTAGTTGTTTATCTCTTTTAAATACTGTAGATTTGTTCACTTATTCCCTTACTTCTTGGTATTATAAAAATGAGAAGATCCTGCAATGTTCATGTTAATCTCTCATGGTTTCTCTGTGCCCTAGATTGTAGAATAAAATTTATCTTCTGTTTTAGTTACATACAGAGTTATCTGTCTGGTCTTGGAATGTATTGTTATTTCCCAGGGCAATAAATCAAGGAGGCTGACTGAAAGCTCTAAAATAGCTAAATAACCAAGTTGTTGAGTCACTAACAAGCATATGCAATTCATCACTTAAATGATATATGCCACAACAGGTAAGGCTTTGTGAATGATGTGCAATTGCCATCTTCTTATTTATTTATTTTTAGTTTTATCAGGTAGGTCGCTAGGGCAGAGAATATGAAGAAGAGGATATAAAGGGGAGAGAAATAAAAAAGGAAAGCTTTATATTATTGCTTTCAGAGGATAACAATTTGTTATTTTATAGAGCTTGAAGGGGACATTCAGGCATTAGCTCTTTATAATATAACACTGTGACTGTACTAAGGATGCTATTTTAATCAAGGGTCAAGAATAACACTTTTAACTGCTATTAATCAAGCACATATGGGGCGCCTGGGTGGTTCAGTTGGTTAAGCATCTGCCTTCAGCTCAGGTCTTGATCTCTGGTCCTGGGGTCCAGCTGCATCTGGCTTCCTGCTCAGTGGTGAGTCTGTTTCCCTCTCTCCCTCTGCCTCTCCCCGCTGCTTGTGCTCTCTCTCAAATAAATAAATAAAATCTTAAAAAAAAAAACAAAACAACCACATGTGATGTTGGTTTTAGTACATCTTAAAAAATTCACCTAAGCCGATTGTTCTCAAACTTTGATTTGCATATACATCAAAGCAAGGCTGTTTGAAATTCAGATTCTCAGGCTCCTTTTTAAGGTTCTGATTCACTCCTGGGGTGGGTTCCAGAAGCTGTGTTTTAAACTAGCATCCATGAGATTCAGTGTGGGTGGTTGGCACATTTCTTTCTCCTCTGAGTCCTGCCAGAACTTTGGAATGTCTGAAAAACAGGACAGTTGTTCTTAACAAAGTATAAGTAATTACTATAAAATAATATCAGTTTAAGGCTTGGTACCATCTCCTACCTACTATTAAATCCTGGTGTTGTGATTGCTTGTGTAACTTTGATGGTGTCCTCTTTGAGGCATCTTGCTATTCCTGTTGTTTGTGCCTGGTGGTCTATCTTTGTTGCTTAGGAACAGAAATCAATTGTGGTTAACTTAAAAAAAGGAACTCTATTCATAATCTTTTTCAAGCTCACACAATTGCTGGGAGTCTGAAGGACCAATTTAGGGAAAGGAGCAGGACTCAAGGTAGTTGTGGGTGGGGCCAGGGAGACCTGTCAGGAAGACCCACCTGTGAGGTTGCCCTGCATGAAGACTCTGGGCCATGTCCTGCAGTCGCCCTTGCTGCCGAGAAGGACGTCAGCGCTAACATCGCTGTCTGACTTGCTCAAGAGTCAAGGTTTGGGGGGGAGTGTTTGCGATTTATTCTGTCCCCCTTACCCCCGCCCCCCGCCTGTTCTCTGGCTGGTGATACAGACAGGAGGGAAATCCTAAAAACAGACTTTTGAGACTGTTTTGAAGACTTACATCAAGCACCAGAGAGTACCTGATCTGTGCAGTTTTATTTCTTACAGTGATGCTGATGAGAAAGCATAGATATCAACTATATGATTTATTACTCAAGGAGACTAGTACAGAGTCAGTGGAAAAAGCAAAAGGTCATCTGTGTCCAGAAACTCAACTTTTAAATTAATTAATTCACTAATTAATTTGTAAAGATTTATTTATTTATTTTAGAGAGAGGGAGAGAACATGCATGTGAGTGGGGGAGGGGCAGAGGGAGAGGGAGAGAATTGCAAGCAGAATCTCCTCTGAGCATGGAGCTCAGAGGACATCAGGCTCAGTCTCATGACCCTGAGATCATGACTTGAGCCGAAATCATGAGTTGCTTAAGCTGAGATGCTTAATTGAGTGAGCCACCCAGCCACCTGCAGACCTCAACTTTTAATATTTTTCTTCATGACATTCAAAACGTAGAATTTCTCCTGTTAAGATATACATTCATGCAAGTTTTTTTCCGTTCTATTCTATATCATATCTACGTGTTTTAATAAGAATACGATGCTTTAAATGACTTATATGCAAGGAAAATGAATACATTACTAGAATGCGACATATTTATCTTGTTATTTCATACACTTCTTTGGATGGTCCTGAATGTATTTATCCTAGTTGAAGAAGCATGATCTTATGCTATCACTAAAAGTGTATGACTACTTTTTTTTTTGCTTATTCATTATATATAAATATACCAATCAATTTATGAAATAGACATTTAGATAACGAAGTTTGTTATCATTTGTTAAACAGAAAACCATTTAAGCCTTGTTAATTTTTTTTTGAAAATATTTCTTGACTGAGACAATATTGGATGCATGAAATAATTGAATATTTTTTGATTGATTGAAAACTGCAAGTTCCTTAGTATCTCTCTTTGGCTTTATATAGGAAAGTAAGCACTCCCTAAGGACTTCTGCTTATTCTTATTATTCTTCAATGTGCAGAGCTATGCGATGTGGCCATATCTGGTTTCCAGTTAATCTCTGTCCTCCTCCCTGTCCAAGAGGCAATCATTATGATTATGATCAAATTATGATCACATTTATTATGAATTAGCTCTGCCTTTTCTAGACCTCATGTAAGTGGAATCATATATTATCTTTTGGATTAGGCTCTTCCACTTAGCATAATGTTTTCAAAGTTTATCTATGTTGTTGTGGATATCAGTAATTTGTTCCTTTATATTTCTGAGTACTGTCCATTCTGCGGATGCACCACACTTTGCTTATTAATTCTCCTTTATATGAACACTTGGGCTGTTACCACACCAGTCTTTGGCTATTATCAATGAAGTTATAATGAAAATTCTTACATAAGTCTTTGTGTGGACATTATCTTTTCTCTTTGGCTAGGATTTCTTTCCCATTGGATTTCACAAGGATGGGAAGCAGCATTAGGGTAGCTTGTATTATACCCATACTTTGAAATTGTGTGTGTTTCTGCAAAGGCTTACTCATTGTGATGCCAAGGAATCTGTTTCAGCCTGATCTCGTGAACTAGGAAATCAATCCTCAATGAGACTAATGTGTTATGTTCTACTCTTAGAGAATGTAACTTTAGGTTCTCTGGGAAGCAAGGAGGATTGCAAAGGATTTGTTTTACTTAGGGCTGCCATAACAAAATACCATAGGCTAGGTGGCTTAAACAACAGAAATTTGGTTTCTTCAGTTCTCGAAGTCAGAAGTCCAAGATCAAGGTGCCAGAATGTTTGTTTTCTCCTGAGTCCTCTCCTTCACTTGTTGTCTTTTCACTGTGTCCTCAAATGGCCTTTTCTCCGTACACACACAACCCTGGTGTCTCATCCTTTTTAGTCCTATTGGATTGGGGTCCCATCCTTATGACCTTATTTAACTATAATTACTTCCTTAAAGGCCCTCCTTATTTCCAAAGACAGTCACATTTAAGATTAGGTCTTCAACTTTTGAATTTTGGGGAGACACAAGTCACAATTTAGTCCAGAACAAGCTTTATTGAGACGTTAACACCTGTGGAAGATAAAAGGGAAAGATGCACTAATTAGGCAAGGAAAGCTTTCAAGCCATGGTGTAAGTTTATGAAGGGAATGAGGGAAGGAAGCAGAAGACGGTGGGGGAAACCTTTGCCAGTAGTATAGATCTTAGGAAACTCAGTGGAGAACTTTGGAGCTAATGCTAGCCCATTAGGACCTTGAATTGGGAAAAAATGGCTGAAACCTGGTACCTCTGCTGTGGTCTTTGGCTGAAGGCTTTGTGGGAAGAATATAGCCTTTAGGTTATAAAATATATCCATTTTATACCCCGATGGTTACCTTTGCTTATGTGACATTTTTCCCTGTAAATCTATAGATCCTTTGTTTGATTACCATAAGTAATCCCAAATCATGTACATCCTCCTCAGAATATTCCATAGATCAGGACTAATTGTCTATCAAATATGATTATTCTATTTTGTAGGCAGTATAATTACCAGCATTTTATAAGATCTTTAGACCAGGACACATGCCTTCTTTCTTTCCCCAGGAGAATCACTGCTGTCCTACCAAAAGAGAAGGGAAATGAATCAGTCCAGTTGCTTTAACTTTCTTCTCCCCAATAGATTGTCTAATACTTAAAATCCAGTTTATATTATTACCTTAAATGCCTAGGAAAGACAAGTTCATAAGATAGAAAGTAAATCAGTGGTTTTCTTGGACTGGGAGTGGGAAAAGGGATTAACTTAATGGACATAGGAGATCTTATTGGTTGGATGAAAATGTACCAAAACTAATTTTTGATGATGGTTGCACCACTTGGTGAAATTACTAAGATCACTGAATTGTAAACTTGAAAGGGGTGAATTTTACTATATGTAACATCATAAAGTTGTTAAAAAAATGAATGCTGAAAGTTAAAACACAAAGACAGATAAAAATATGTCAGATTTGGGAGAAAAAAACCTATCTGAAGAACATGTTTAAGTGCAATTCAGTATATCAGCCTTGTAAATCACAAACTTGCTTAGTTAACAGTTTTATCTTAAGATAATTCATTCCAATTATATTATTAAATACTCTATAATTTATAGGATAAATAATTTTCTTTAGTTTATCAAAAAAAGTTATGTAAAATTGAAACTAGGGTTCCAATTTCCTTCCGTTCCCATCCCAAATAAACAATGATAAGGATACAGTTATTTTCAAATCATGAAAGTAGGTCATTTTGAGAAAAACTGTAACAGGTATAAATAGCTTCCAAAACTCAAATTATAGCAATGAGGACGTTTGGTATGTCATGATATACAACGGATTGAGAAAATGCTCTGGAAGTGTTCCAAATACAGTGCATATGGCATATATTTGAATCCTACACTGAGAGGCTATTCTGCATTGTTGATCGTAAATTGGATGGTTAAGTAATTAAACTGTGAGTTTTTTGGAGGTGAAAGACATTGTTTTCGTGGCACGTTTTACTTGTACTATTCTGTATATATTTAATAATAGTACATTACTGAGCCAAATTCTTAAAGTAATTCAATTATAGTAAATGATAATACTCAACTAAGAGAGTCATTAATCACTTTTAATCTATCTCTTGCAGGCATAGGATTCTTTTTAGGGCATAGACTTTGCAATGATTTAGTTTTAGGCAATCATGTACAAGTGTATTTAGTTTTAATAATTCATGAAGTACTAAAATATTGAACAAATTTAATCAGATTCACAATCAATTTATTAGCTGGAAAAATATAGCATAGATTCATATATTTTAATTTGAGACTGTAAAGTTTATTATATGGTGAATGTTTGGAATGAATAATTTTTCATTGACTGTTAGAATTTGTAGGCCTCAGGAGAAGTCTAGAGATGCCCTCTTCTTTGTTACTTCTCCATTCATCTCTAGTAGCAAAAACATTTTTGTGGCACTGGGAATTTTCCCTATTCACCTGCTTGCTATATCATCCTCTTTTATTATTATTATTATTATTATTATTATTATTATTATTATTATTAGCTTATGCCATTCCAGAATATTGGCTTCAGGTTTTTCCCCTTTGTCTTTGTTTCTCAAGGTTGGAGATAGGCACCAGGACCTTATTTCCTAGGCCTTCTAATGTCCTTCTTCACTGGCTTTAGAGTCCAGGAGGGAGTACTAGCAGGATCAGCTGCATTAATTGTCTCCTTGTCTCTCTGCAGTCTACTTGGACTTATTTGTCCTGCCTTTTGGTACTGAATGTTTGAGAGAAACTAGATTTTGGGGTTATAATAAAATGCACAGGTACATATGTACACATGAAAAGATATCAATTCATAAATTACTTGCAAGGCTTGATTGCTGGTTATCTATGGGTTCCCTGTTCTTTTATTTTTCTGTTTGGGGATTTTTTTTTTTTAAGATTTTATTTATTTATTCGACAGAGATAGAGACAGCCAGCGAGAGAGGGAACACAAGCAGGGGGAGTGGAGGAAGAAGCAGGCTCATAGCGGAGGAGCCTGATGTGGGGCTTGATCCCATAACCCCGGGATCACGCCCTGAGCTGAAGGCAGATGCTTAACCACTGTGCCACCCAGACGCCCCTGTTTGGGGATCTTTAGACGTTTAATGGACCTTAAATAAATCATCGTGGGCATAGTTATCTCCAACCAAGTGTATTGGAGGGTAAAATCCTTCAATGAAATATGAAGAGATCCTTTGTTACGTGGGCAATTAAAAAAGAAACCAACTTAGCTCAAGATACAGAAAAACATATTGATTCAGGAAGGAACATACACACACATACACACATATATATGTATATATATGTGTGTATGTGTGTTTATTTATTTATTTATTTATTTATTTATTTATTTATTTTAAGAGAGGGACATGGGGGGTGCGCAAGGGGAGAGGGAGAGGAAGAGAGAATCTTAAGCAGGCTTCATGCCCAGCAAGGAGTGCAACTCAGGGCTGGATCTCACAACCCTGAGATCATGACCAGAGCTGAAATCTAGAGTTGGACACTTGACCAGCTGAACCACCCAGGTCCCCGCCCCCTTTTATTTTCAGGAAGGAATATTTAGAAGTCTTTGCTTGGAATATTCTGGATCTGAAAGTCATATTTGCTCAGACATATTGGGAAAACATTGGTTATATGTAAGTCTTCAGAAAATAGTGTGTTTAAAGAAAATTCTTACAGTGTGGAAGGCCAAAATTAAAAATTCTTACAGTGTGGAAGGCCAAAATTAAAAAAGGTCTAGTTGAATTAAAAAAAACCCACAAAACTTGTCTTGGGATGCCTGGGTGGCTCAGTCAGTTAAGCATTTGCCTTTAGCTCACCTGGGATCAAGAGTCCTGGCTCCCTGCTCAGCATGGAGCCTGCTTCTCTCTCTGCTTGCCTCTCCCCCTGCTTGTGCTTTGATATCAACCTTCCAGCTACTCTAGGAATTTAGAAGTTGGGCTTTAGGAGATAACAGGTAAGAGTTGCTTATAAGAGTTTTTTCAAGAAGAAGCTTAAGCTCTAATCAGATTCTGGAATGAAAGTCTTCTGGCTTTGACTAAACTGTGAAAGGTGAAAGGAGAGGACTTTCACTTATCTGAATTAATCTGTGGGAACAGAGGATTTAGAATATTGTTTTATTCACAAAGGAACAATGATTTAGTGCCTCATGTGTCAAAGAAAGAACTGAAAAAAGAAATTGAAACATCTTGGCAAGCTTTCTGTCTCTTCCCCTTGGATCCTTTTCATAGGAAGAGTGAGGATATTTTAATGAAAGGTCTCTTTGGGGTTTTTGCTCATTTTTTCTTTGTTGACATATTAAAATATTAAATGAAATATCAGATAATCTACTCTATTATTTCTCAATTTTTCCCCACCAAATACAACAACCTACACAAGAACAAACAAATAGGCAAACAGACAAATGTTTACACATCAAAAAGCTTAAGCAAATAGGAAACATGATATCTTAACTCTTCATTATATGGGTTAAATGATGATTTGAAAATCACATTGTTGTTTTGTGTCTTCTCCTAGAAGAACATTAAGGTATTAATAAAACCCATACTTGGTCTCTGTAGCAAGAGAGCAGAGCCAACTCAAAATTCCCCTCTGGCTAAATATGCTCTCTTTATATTCTTGTGCTCTGTCTCACTAAAAATTATTAAGCACATAATTAGCTAAATGATTTTAACAAGATAAAAATGATGCTCTTAAATTGAGATTTAAATTAAAAGTTTAAATTAAATTATGAGTTGTCCTTCTTCTGGGGGCTGGAGAGACGCTTTTACAAATGGAAATTTCCTTTATAATGTAAATTTCCTATACAAGAAGGGAAATTTATGCTCTGTTTTTAGAGCTTTTCCTTCATCTACTCTTCCTCAATTGCCTTTAGCTCAAAATAATCCTTACCAAAGAGGCATATTTTGGGATGGCATATTTTGGTCCCTTTCAGTATATTTGCATTAATATAAGTATAATATATATATTGTGATCTAGACTGCATCTATGCTCTGTCTCTACCATCAACAAAATGCTTTCTGAAACATAAAATAAATCATTAAATAGTTCTTATCCTCTTCAAGCTTCCTTTTTTCTTTTTTTTTTTAGTAGAGATTTTAAGAATTCTTAGGATAGGTTTTATCAAAGCAAAAATTGCATCGGACCAAGTTGAACAGGCAAAGACATTTTTCAAGTCTATTGCAGTTGGAGAATGGCAACAGAAGCAAAGGGCAGGAGGAGTTTTAAGCACAGACATAGGCTGAGGGAAAAGTACTTGAGGCCGTTAGCGGGGGAGGTTGATTAATGGGATGTGCTGAGCACATTCAGTTATTTCCTGAGTTTGCAAATGTTTCTTTCTCCGTGATTAGGCCATCTGTGTTTATAATTGGTACTTGCCAAAGAAGTTAGGCTCTTACCCTCCTTAGAGACTGCGAGATAGGGGCTTTTCTTGATGATCGCATTTCAAAAAGGTTGGTTCCCAGGTCTTTGAGAAAGGTATTCTTGGGCTATAAAACTGACAAGAGGCCTTTAGAAAGATTTACATCTCAGAGGGGCAGAGAAATAATTTACAACTGCAAGTTTTCTAAAGAAAATGGTCCAAGAAAAGAGAGGCCAAGGCCTAGAGTCAGGAAGAAGACTGTTTCTTAGGCTGAGGGGATTGTTGAGACTCTTTTGGTCAGTTTATTTGATCAGAATCCTTTGCTTATGAATCTGAAGTTCCTAATTACACAGACAATACGTTGGTATTGAAGAAGCATTATGCCTGTATTTTGATCTTCAGTAACTTTTCTTCGCCTGCTAGACTAGATGATGTAAAATGTAAACAACTGGTAATTATTGATAATACCGATAATGGTGGATAACTTTATGTGAGCTTTTTTAGTAATGAAAAATTTTTAGACTACTTCTACCGTGAAGTTTTTGACATATTAATTGATGAGGGTTTTTCCTTTGCCTTACTGCTTTTTTTGAGAAATTTTGCTTCAATTTTCATCAGTTAAATATTTTTATTAGCACGTAGTTTAATTCCTTTGTAGTTGTCATTGAGGTAAATAGGTTGCTTTGATGTGAGAACTATTGAATTTCCTTTTATTAACCTACACAGATGGATTTAGCTAAGACCAAAAGCTCTGAATCTCTGAGCTTTTCAAACTCTGCTTTCCAGCATCCAGTATATAGCACATTAGCTCTATAATTTTTGTTCTTGCCAGGACAAGTACATCACATTTACTCCACTTTTAATAGACAAGAGACATTTCAATGACGTAGTCTGATTGTTTTGTTTTGTTTTGCTCATTTTTCTTGTTTTAACATAGCCTTTTCTTTCTGTCAACTCCAAGTTTATAGCAAAAATGAATTTTAAAAAATATTAGTATATCTGAATCTTGTTAGGAAAATATAATTAAAAATAAAATCTCCTGCCAACCCAGTGAGTCTTTTCTACAAAATGTAGATAGAAAAGAATGAAACAGTTTTATTATTGTATAGTCATTAAACCCAATTATGGTGCGCATCACAGTCAATATGCTAAAGAGATTGCAAAGACAAAAAGAAATACTACTTTTTATATAGCCAGGCAGACACAATCCATTACACACGTGTTAATTGTCTTTATCCCAGGAAGAATAAAACTGCATTTATCTTCTTGACAACCAGGAAGTTACAACTTGGAGCCAGGCACCTAAGCTAAACTCCTACAGAGACAGGGAGATAGGGCTTCATCCTCCCAAATGTTCACATTTTAAAGGGACAGCTCAGGACCCCAAGAAAGACCTTCCTGGGGTGCAAAACTGTCAAGAAACTCATTTAACTTTTTTTTTTTTTGAGGCTCATTTAACTTTTAAAAAGATTTACATATATCTATATCTCGAAGAGACAGAGAAAGCATTTATAACTTTAGGTCTTTTAAAAGGAATGCTAAAGGTAAGGGAGGGCTGGGGAAGTGTAACCGAACCAATTGAGTCTGTTCCTTGATGAGTCACAGAAACTGCACCAGGTGAGTCGTTGCACAAAGAAAACTTTATTTGCTGCAAATAAGGAGATCATAGGGAATGGCTTCCAAAGCCCTAACTCCCTGAGAGAGGGTGAATGGGTACCTTTTGTTTAGGGTTAGGATGAGTATTTACATAGGGAGGCCTTGTCATTGTATATAGAGGCAAGCATAAAGTTGCCCACACACTTTAAGGAGCCATGCCTGTGCATACACTGTATGTTATGTAAGTGAGGCTGTGGCTCCTCCCTGGGTGGAGGAGCTTGATATTATAATGAGGTAAAGGTAATGGTAGGTCATTCTAGAGGTTCCTCCATGGTCCATCTGCGCAGTTGGGTGTCAGGGGTTTAGTTCAAGGATCTGGGAGGTCTGGGCTGACTGGAGGTCTCATCAGGAAAGTCACCATCCTTTGGGGTTTCAGGTTTCATGTACCTGAATTAAGAGGTAAGCCAGAAAGAAGAGCATAAGGAAAAATGTAAGACTGAGGTTAGTGAATTCAAGAGGGTGGGCGGTAAAGGTCAGGTCTTGGGGTCTAGCTGGCGACAGGACAGACGTTCTGTTTTGCACACCAGGGAAACCTTTACATTTAAATATTTTAGATTTGTGTTCACTTTTATAATCTGTGCAACATTCTTTTAAATTATTTTCTCCAATTTTAACCTTATAGAACTAAAGGTAATCTATTTAGCCATATTTTAACAGATACAGCAGGTAAAACTCCCGAATAAGTGTTTTCTTGACTAAAGGTATCCTTTGTGAATTACTGAGACCACCTTTACATGTTATCAGAATCTATTTCTTTAAACGCAAGAAAAGGAATTAGATGCATATCTGAATTTTTGTAGTGATTTCAAATGAATGAGATTGAATAAGTAATTAATTGTGAGAACTTTTATTTGCCATAGGACTCTGTTTATTCTAGCTGTACCTAAATTACACAGCAAGATTCTTAAAGCTTCACATTTATTTATGAAATGGGAAAATTTGAATGGACATATTACTTTCAAACAGAATCATGTTTAGAGTCCATTTAAGGACTTTCATTCATTCACAGATTATTTATTGAAGGTCTACTGTATATAAATCATTATTCAGGGATCGGAGAAAGATTTAGTGAACAAAGGGACTAGATGTTTCCAGGTGCTAATGTTTACCATGATCTTAGAATGTTTAGGGAGTCAGGATGAAAATAATATTTGCATTTATATAATGTATTGGAAAGAAATATGTGTTCCTTAAGAAAAAATGTTAATAGATATTCATTCATTTCCATATTTTAAGGTTCCTCTGTTTGCAACTTTTCCACATATATCCCCCTGAGGTGATCATTTGCAGTGTCGCTGAGACATAGATTTGAGTTTAAGGTGCTGCAAAATAAGAGAGCTGCAAGTAAATTATCTGGTAAGTGAAGTTAGCTGGCTGCCGCAAAGCACATCACAATTTGACTCTGTAATTCTCTACTTCCTGTTAAGTGTGTATGTAATAATTCTTGTGAAGTTATTTAGTTTTTGAATTTTGGAGTTAATTTATATCCATTGTTTCCACATTTAAGAGAGTTTTAGGATATATCATTTTGTAAGCTGAGATTTTCTTATGCTTTTGGTGATTCATTGCGTCCTTTTTGTTTTTCACTTAGCATTTTTATAAAGCCTTTTTAGAAAGTTTAAATGCTAGGAGTGGAGGGATAAGAATGTCCATCGAAGATTTTTGTTTTTTTGTTTTGTTTTGTTTTGTTTTTTTTGAGGTTGTTTAAAGGAAAAACTTTAAGTTAGAGTTAGCAGAGTAGGGACTAACAATGGGATTGGTGGTACTGATTAGGGTAGAAGAATCCCATGGAGAAGATCTACCAGGACAGGAATCATTGCTCAAAGGAAGATTATTATCTAGGAATAAAAGAATTAGAACTTGTGTTTTTTCTTTTGTTTCTTTTTGTTTTTGATGCAGGAGATCATGTTCCATATGGATAAAACATGCAAGATATTATTCTGAGAAAAAAAGGCCATATAATTTTATTTAAAATGGTTTTATTCTGTTCAATGAGTTCTTAAAGTTTACACAAAAAGAGGAAGGTTGGGTAGTTTTTTTAAAACAATATTGGTTGTCACTCTTTGGCTTCAGACTCTTCAATCATTTTTCACTGCGGTTACAATGCAGTCCAAAGTCCCGAATGTGGGATGAAAGGCCTTCCACGGGATAGCCCTTAGCTACTTTTCTAGACCCGCACTCATGGGTTTACTCTTCTCAGCATCCCCCACAGGCTTGCTGACCTTCCCTCAGTTCTCTATGCTGCGCTGTTTCAGTCCGCTGCGACTTTGCTTATCCTTTGCCCATCCTGCTGTCCTGGACGTGAGTCACACAGGAAAGGTTTCCTGGGTGAAAGGACACCATAGCAGAAAAGTAATTTAAACAAAGGGTTCTCAAGCTCCGGAGTCTAGAGAGTGCTCCAGACTCTCCCAGCAAGCTAGCTTGTTGAACTACAGATTCCTAGGCTTCCAGGGAATTTCAGATTCAGCAGATCTGGGAGGTAGACCCCAGAACCAGCATTTTAGCAAACACTACAGGGGCTTTGATGCAGGGGGTTCATGATCACATTTTGAAATAACCCACCTTAAAAGATGAGTAGCCCTCAGCTGGGCAGGAAGGAGTCTGGATAATGGAATAAAATGGCATTCCAGGCACAGGAACACCTTAAACAAAGCCATACAAAGCAGTGGTATGCTGGAGCTCGCTCATACTGGCTTGCCAAAGTTGGTTGGTAAATCTTCAGGAATTTTGTGTGCTACTTGTTAAACACAGCCATTATTAAATTAGATTTATATAATTTACAATGAAATAAGTTACATTAAAAGCAACAGTAAATAAACAGAAAACTCATCACTTTCTTATCATTTCACCACATTTACTATTATCTATGCTTTGTTAAGCTTATTTATGTCTATTGTGTCTGTGTGGTGGGACCGCTATGTAATTATGTGTTACTGTGTATGTTTTTCTAACTCCATGTTCAGTGACTCCATGTCAGTAGCTTGAAATAGGCTGTAACCAGAAGTATTTAACATGTAGAAATTGGCAAATGTTACAAATCAGGTTTTACCTACATCTCCTCCTTCCCCAAGCCTATTTATACCACATCACTGCATAAGGAGTGAAAGAGTTGGTTGTATCTAGTAAAATATAAGCAGTGTGATACTTTTGGAATTTTAGCTGGATGTAGCTAAATGTGGAGCTCAAGAAACATGTATCACCATATCACAGTGTGCTTTGTGACCCAGTTTTGAGACACATGGACTTTATTCTCTTGATGATAGGAAACCATTGTGTCAGTTGAGACTATAGAGTGCTGTCATAAATTTAATTTTGGAACGGTGGCTCTGTGGAGGATAATTTTGAAGCTGACAAAACTGAAGACCAGGAGACCATTCAGGAGGCTATATCCATTTAAGAGATGGTGATGAATCGGACCCTGGTATTGGGGAAATATTTAGAAGTTAAATTTGATAGTGATTAGATCATAAGAAAGAGGAAAGGGTCATGTATGACTGACATTTCCAACGTAGGTGACTGAATGGGTGTGATAACAAGCCCGTGAGATAGAGGATATAAGACCAAGAGCAAGTTTAGGTGAGGAAAATGATGTTTACACTAGAGATTTGTCGTTAGACATATTCATGCTCATTATAGTAGTTCCCAAACTTTTTCATGTTATGACACCTACAGAGAATGATAATGTGGCATATGAAAAAAAGGAAGAGGCTGCTTAAGGTTAGAGGCAACCGATTTCTGGAGGTTCTAGTCACCCCGGCTCCTGCTTTGCTTGGCTCAAAGCTGAGAAGATCAATATTGTGGCCCGCATATTACCTGCTGGAGGCATATCATTTGGAAGCTTCCATATTATACTCATTATCCTCTTGTATCTCTAAACTCATAAGAAAGATTAGGGAAGAGGGTTGAGGATGAATGTGCATGTGTATGTGTGTATGTGTTACATAATATAATCCACATTGTAAAATGCTCACACAGCTTAGTTAAGTTACATATTTAATATTGATGTGACCTATTGGAAGGTAAGAGAGTTAAGAATGAGACACATATAAATTAAGACCCTAGCATTTCTTTCAAGTTTAGAGCAATTGCAGTTATTCTGATTGAGGGCTCTGTCACCACCATTGTAGCCTAGTGTTTCTTTGTTATTGCTGAAAAGAAGGAGGAAAATGCAATTGAGAATTGAGTTCCTTTAAGCTAATTGGGAGTGCAAAAGGAAGGAAGTTAATGTCTTTTTTTCCAGATAATCTTAATTGGCAATTATAGTAAAAAGAAAATTGAATATTTTTAGTATAAATTGAGGGAGAAGACTGCCCAAGTTCTGGCCTATGGCCAGAAGACTTCTAACAGCAAGAAATACCTAAATGTCTATTTCTTTAAGGCCTGAGAAAGTTGTCATTTTTATTTGCTATAAGGTACTACAGCATATGATTTTATTTTCTTTCTCAGACCCATATCCAGTTAAATCTATGTTTGTCATCATATTTTCTGTACTAAAAATGAGGAGATAGCATGGCTGGAATATTATTCTGTATTTATGGCAACAGTGAGATAAACTATATGATAAAATCAGGTTGTATAGATAAAAACTATATGATAAAATAAAAAATCCAGGTTGTATAGAAATAGTATCCACATGGCTATATATTTAATATGTTGTGTAAAAATTAAAAATCCTTTAGGAGCTCCCTTTAGGAGTCAGAAAGCAGATTCTAAGGGAGAAGATAAGCACACAGGCAATGTGGTGGTTGTACAAATATGGCAGGTGCAGAGTGTGAAGGAGACACTCCTCATTCACTGAGCCTGGAAGGGAAGGGAGATGGGAAGTTCTGGGAGGGAGTGTGAGTTGGGACTGAGTCTTCCAGGCACATGAGGGCACCAGAGAACATTGTTTCTGTGGAATTTCAAGTGGTGCTATATTACTAGGTTTTATGAGATGATAGGATGTGAGATGGGATAGACAAGCAAGGACCACAACATGAAAGCCAGAAAAAATTGCTAAAAAGTTTAGAATTCATCCCTGAAAGCAAACTGAGACCCACTGGTGGATTTTATAAGGGGAAAAATAGGAACAGTTTTGAGTTTTAGAAAGATTACTTAGGCAAGAGAGGGAAGACTAGGGAGGAAGGGGTTGACAGAGCCTGTAGGCAGGAGACCAGTTGAGGGACTTAACAGTCCAAGTCCAAGTGAAAAGTGCTGTAAACCTGAATTAAAGCAATGGTGGTGTGGATAGTGAAGAAGGGACAGATTCAGACCTGCTTAGGGAGTTTGGGGACTAATTGTGGTGAGAAAATGAGAGAGAAGGGGCAAATCGAGATTCATTTGGTCTAATCTATAGAGGGTGCATAATGGTATTTTTTGCTGGCAGAGATGATAAAAAGGTTGAGCAAATTACAGTGCATTATATTGATTGCTGTCACTACCAATGCCTCCATTTCTAAAATATTGCCTATATGTAATCTTATGAGAAGTTAATTATTGACATCACGTGACTGTAACAGTGAGAAGACAAGAAAATTAATTTTGCATTTCTGATGAGAACTGAACATTTATATGAGGTAATATGTAAATACTCAAGGTAACAAAGTTGTTACTTCTGCATATTTTATTTTTATAGCTACAACTCCTTGTATTTGGAATGAACAAATAAAAAGAAGTGGTACCATATAACGAGATATTAAATAAATTAGGCCAATTTAGGTATATGAAGAATACATGTCAAAATAAACCAACATGCCGGAATGGGTAGCTTTATTTAACATGAAGGAATTATAGGAGATAAAACCAGTTTTACTTGTAATTTTGAAATCTGTATGCACTTCACCATTTTCATATTTGTGGTGTATTGGACATCTTTTGGCCATTGCTAGTGATTGCCTAAGAAATTAAATAAATCTTCTCAACTTTACTGTGAAAGTGAAGCATATGTAGCTTAAAAAAATTGGGAAAATATATAAATGACTATAGATGTACTGTGGCTGTAACACATACCCTAACACATTAGGCCTGCGAAACATTTCTTCAATTTGTGATCTCATTTAAAATATGCACATAGAAGATATTAGAGTGAATCCCTTCTTCATATTGGGAACCAATCAGTGAGGAATAAAAGCAACTTTTTTGTTTGTTTGTAATCATTGCATATTTCATCTAGTAGATTTTAAAAATTTTATTAGTATGAAAGAGTAAATAACTCTTTCCTAAAAATGGTCATGTTTACTTTTAATTTTGGGCCCAGAACATTTTGCTTTTTCTCATGAACATACTGGGTTAGAAACTAGGATATTCTTCATTAATTTCAATAAAATGTCAGAAATGTTATTTTTTAAAAAAATCAGCAGTCTGTAGTTATGACTGCCAAGGTCAACGCAAAAACATAAGAAGATTAACGAGAGAAATCACACTAAAAACTTATACAGAAGTTTTTCTGTATAAGAGCTGTGAAAACCTGAAGCCTAATGATATGTCAGCCTACTCTTACAACAAACCAGCACAGAATGCCTTTAAAGCAATGGGATGTTGGTATGAAGTAATTACTGAGAAGCAAGTTGAGGTGTTAAGTTTGATACATTGTGGTCTTTTCTAGCTGGTACAATTTGCCTCCATGGTAACCGTTGCTACTTCTCCAGCCTGACTACCATCCAGCTCTCAGCATTTTCTTTTAATGAGAGATATTCTTTGGTTGGATGCAATTTCATTTGCCACCATTTAGTTGGATTTTTAAAAACAATAATTCAGTGCTTAATTATATAAATTCTTGATTTTCAGATTATTGATCTATGCAGAAGTTTATGTTTAGATTTGAATTTCTGGCCCCTTTCACTTTATCTATTTTACTGGAATATTAATTCAGTTAAAAAAATTTCACAATAGCTTTGAACACTTTCAACAGAACAACTGCCTAATGGTCATGCCATTGGTAGTATGAGTTACTGGTTCCGAATTTTGCCTTCAGAAAGCTGAGAGGACAATGAGCTAATGAAGAATATTATGTTAATTTTACATTATTAACCCATTCAGTGTTTTCCTTCTTTAATAAAATATCAATAAAATGTTTTTAAAGTTAATTTATAATTTTTCTCTCATACTTTCTCCAGATATTAAAAAATAATTAGCATTTTTTTTTCTTCTCTGTGAGAAGAACCTGGATTTTGGAGGCAGATAAATGCGGTATGAGTCTTGCCTTTGCCAGGTACCACTGTGGGCTCTGGTTAAGTTACTCAATGTCTCTGTTTTTCACCTTCTTCATCTGCATTGTTTAGGACAATCAAATTTATATGTGTGATAGTTCCTAGCACAAAGTAAGAAGTGAGCACATGTTACACAAAAGGTAACTCCTATTTTTAAAAATTTTTAAAAAGTTCATTTATTTATTTTTAAGTACTCTCCACACCTAAGGTGGGGCTCAAACTCTGGAGCCTAAGATCAGGAATCACATGCCCTTCCAACTGAGCCAGCCAGGCACCCCTACCTTTATTTTTGTTTGAAGGATAGGGAACAAAGTTATGATTATCCAGAGTTCTTCAAAAATCATTGCATTCTATCCCATTTTATATTCTTACCTAATTTTGTACAAACAAATTATTTGAAATCATTTATGAACATATTACAATAATAACAAGTATTAAAATTTTTTACAAGGAAAATTGTAGTTATACTTTCAAGGTCTTACACGAAGTTCAGAAAAGTGTGATGTGGCACAGTTCAACAGGAATTAAAATATAATAAAGTGATGCATACAATATTTAGTTCTGAGAAGATATTTTTCTCTTAGAATATATAAAATCATGAATTTGAGTCTTTTTATTGCCATTATAAAGGTGAAACATGTGCTACATGATGCAAAAAAGAATTGAGAACACTCATTGTCTATGCTTGTATGATCGAAAGAGAAATGACATTTAAATCTCGATCAATGTGAAGGGAATTTCAATTCTGTACAAGTAAAGAAGAAGAGACTTTCCACTGGCTCAAAAGCTCTACATAGGAAACCTAAAAAGATTCAATTTTTTCACAGTAATTGAATGGCCATGTAATTTCAGTTTTACCCTATAACTACACAAGTGAACCTTGGTTATGGGATGGAGAAAACTGAAACTATTTAAATTTTACTTCTATCCATTTTCTCCTTCCACAGGCAATTATATAAAATGTATTTTTATGTGCTATGGAGGAAAATGCAGTATTAACTTTTTGTGCAATATTAAAATTTTATCTTTATTCAATGTAATATTGTATACAGGACTTACATTCTAATTCTGTTAATTTAATTAAAACAGAAAATAGTTTATGTAGAATATATAACAAAATTCTTGGGGGGGTCGGAAAGTAGAAGAGAAAAAGCCCATTAACTAAATAATGTTTATTAGTAAAAACTACTTTAGGTAACTGAATAGAGGGAATAAACATATTGATGTCTATTCTTGCATATCTTTTTTAAAAAAGATTTTATTTACTTATTTATTTGTCAGAGAGAGAGAGTGAAAGAGGGAACACAAGCAGGGGGAGTGGGAGAGGGAGAAGCAGGCTTCCCGCCGAGCAAGGAGCCTGATGCAGGGCTCGATCCCAGGACCCTGGCATCATGACCTGAGCCAAAGGGAGACACTTAACCAACTGAGCCACCCAGGCATCCCTATTCTTGCATATTTTATAATGATCAGGGTATCCTGTACTGCACGCTTGATCTTCTCTGCAAAAATCCATCTGCTCCACTTTATTTTATTGTTTAAATGGAAACACCATCCATTTGTTTGCTTAAATCAGAAATCTGTGTTATTTTAACTCCTTTTCTCTCACCTCCCTCATCCTATCAATCAAGGTTGTTAATTCCACCCCCCCAAACTTTTTCAGTCCTATTCCCTTCTCTCCATTTCTGCTGCCACTGCCCTAATTTAATTCCACTTTTTGGCTTTATGAATAATGCTGTTATGAACTTTCTTGCTCACGTTTTTGCATGACCATGTTCTTATTTCTTTAGGTATATACCTAAGAGTAGAACTGCTTTGTCATATGGTAACTATGTGTTGAACATTTTAAGAAACTGTCAGACTTACTCTAAAGAGATTGCACCATTTTGCATTTCTACCAGTAAAGAAGTATGGGAATTCCAGGTTTTCCCACCTCCGCATCAACCCTTGTTACTGTTTATTATAGCCGTCCTCACAGGTGTGGGAATGGCAGCTTTTTATGATTTTGATAATGATGTTGAACATCTTTTCATGTACTTATTGGATACTCATATATCTTCTTTGGAGAAATGTCTAAGTAGGGCTTAATTCTCTCTCTCTCTCTTTTTTTTTTTTTTTTTAAGTAGGCTCCATGCTGGGCATGGACTCCAATGCTTGGCTTGAAGTCATAATCCTGAGATCAAGACGTGAGCTGAGATCAAGCGTCTGATGCTTAACTGACTGAGCCACCCAGGTGCCCCTAAGTAGGGATTAATTCGTAAATGTGAGTGTTCAACTAAAGATCTGTAGGAATAGAGAAAAGCCTGATCCATAAGAATTGAGATAAACATATAGAAAAAATGACCCTAAGAAAGCAGTAATAATTCAGGAGAAAGAAATAAGCAAAGAAAACTCACTCTGAGAAGCAGCCTCAGAGACGTGTGAGATCTGCTGCAGCCACAGAAGAGGATGCTCTGGAAAAGGACAGTCTGAGCAGCAAAGGCTTTTTGGGTGTATAGTCCTAAAACCTCTCAGATGGGAGAGGAGAGCTCTGAAACATGTGGCTGGAGGTGGGAGAGGCTCAGACCTCCTTGCTGGAGTGTACCAAAAACATGTGCTTTCCAATTAAGGTGTGTGTTAGTGTGTAGTTAGTTCATTATATCCTGTTTGTCATTAGCTAATCTTGGAGGCTGAGATGACAGCCTGTATTTTGAGATTTTTCTTTTGCAGGATGTGGTTATAATTTTCTGCCCTTGAAATACAGAAACACATCCTAATTTAATGTTAAGTACTCAGATGGTAAGTACGGTTTGGTTTAAAATGTAAAATTTATAAAAGTGAATATTGGGGGGGCCTGGGTGGCTCAGTTGGTTAAGTGTCTGCCTCTTGATTTCAGCTCAAGTCATGAACTCAGGGTCCTGGGATCGAGCCCCGCATCAGGCTCTGTGCTTGGTGGGGAGTTTGCTTGAGATTCTCTCTCTCCCTCTTCCTCTGCCCCTCCCCCCTCTAAAAAATAAATAAATCTTTAAAAAACAAAGGTGAATTTCGTACTGATCTGCACATTAAAGACTTTGAACAATGAAAGAGTCCTCAGCTTTTATAGCAGTGTAATGAAGAGGGACTGGCGAAGATTTAGCCTTTTTCTGCTAGTCAAGTAGGTAAAAACAGAAGGGAAAAAGTCTTATTCAGGGGTTGGACTGCTGTGGGACATTAACTTGTTTGGTTATAAGATGCTTAAATACCAAATATAGTTAATGGAGCATTTGCACTTCCTGTTTTCACATTTCCTCTCTGTGCTCCCATTCATTAATTTATCCTAGTCATTCAGTTAGCAGTAGCAGGGCTAAGATTAGAACCTGGGGAGTCTGATTCTAGTTCCTATGCTCTTAGTATTCTCTTGTTTATTTTTGAGGAAAAGCAACAGAACAATTAAAAATGGTAGCCTTTCGGGGGCTTTGTCTTGGTTTAAGAGTGTTCATTTAACATCATCCTTTGCTAACATACTTATCCTGTGGAAGATTATCTACTCTAAAGCTAGCAGCAGAGATTGGGAGAAAGGGCAGTTGATTCCTCTCTGCTCTTTTTCTTTTTATTCACTATACACAATTAATAGGCCTTTTCTTCTCTTTAGTACCTGCTAGTATTGAGTGAACTTGGGAGAAATAAAAGGGAGCTCTGTAAAGTAAATAAGTCACCTCAGAAGCCATTTTCCAACACTATGTGATAATGACTTCAGGCTCCTCAGAATCAGAAATATCTGTTACCGGGGGCGGGGGGTGGTGGTGGTGGTTATAGCTTAAAGAACTAAAAAGAGGTATGCCTGGGTGGCCCAGTTGGTTAAGCGTCTGCCTTCAGCCCAGGTCATGATCCCAGGGTCCTGGGATCCAGCCCCACGTCAGGCTCCCTGCTCAGAGCAGAGCCTGCTTCTCCCTCTGCCTGCTGCTCCCCTTGCTTGTGCTCTCTCTCTCTCTCTGTGTCAAATAAATAAGTAAATAAAATCTTCAAGGAAAAAAAAGAATTAAAAAGGGAAAACAAAACACTGACTTTGGTGTATAAAATTAATACTAATGATAGTTATCAGTAAAAGTAATGAAAACTGGGTATCATCTGTGAATAATTACCTTATGTGTAACAACTATGATGAATATCATTAATATCTGTCAAATTTTTCCTGTAGGTTTTATTTGATTACAGCACTAAATTATGTTCAGATATGCCCAGGTTCTTTGGTCTGAAATCTTTAACTTGAATATCCCATTCTTTCATCATCATCTCCTTTCCTGCTAGGTCAATAATCTAGATCAAACTCATTTTAATTCTTTGAACCTGAGTGTGTCCATCAGTAAAATAAACGCTGTTACAAAGGGTTAATGTTAGAACCAAATAACGTGTAGCTGATGTGTTTGGTAGAGGCAGGCTCATTGCTGACACTGTATAAACATCTCCTCCTCCATTTTTCCCGTTTTTTAGGTCTTCAGATTCTTGACCTTCCAAGTTTACTTCAGTTCCTCTCTTTCCCTTATCCCTAAGCTCCTCATCTTCTTGTCCTTCCTATGAATTACTTCATATTTCATGTAATCGGACTTCTCTGCTCCTATGCCTGAGTGCTCAGTACAGCAAAGAAAATTACATGTTGATGGATTGGTCCCCCTACAAGTTCAGTTTTTATATTATTTGAACTCCCAATACCCTTTATCTATCCTTGTGCATTTCTTTGTTTGGTTCCCTTTCACTTGCACTTATTATTTCAAAAGTGTGTGTCCTTTCAAAATCCGCAATCTAAGATTCACACCGTATTATTCTGCTATGGTTTGAATGTGTCCCTCCCTCTCCAAAATTCGTGTGTTGAAATCCTAACCCCCAAAGATGATGGATTGGAAGGTGAGCTTTCGAAAGGTGCTTAGCTCATGAGGGTACAGCAGAATTCTAAATAATAAAACTGCCTTTTGTGCCTGAATTATCTACATATTTTCTAGAATGACCCCCAAGTAACACAAAGATTTGCTTTCTCACCTTAAAAAGAAAGATAATAGAATTAATTAAGTTTGTTTTGGTCTTCTCTAAATGTAATTTATTCAAAAACAGTTGTATGATTACTGAATTTGAGATAAAAGAAAGACTGATAAATCAAAAGAAAAGTAGTTTTTTAAATTTAATTATGTATAAGTAAGACTAATATAAATACATTTCAATGATTGTGTTTTCAGCGATTGGCTTTTAAGTTAAAGGAAGCATACTCATGTTTATGCATAAATACTGGTACAATATCTATCCATAAAATGGTTTTCTTTCTAGGTTTCATCAATCAGGGATAATCAGAGTACTTTATAATATAAATAAAAAGTCCTACCAGGTTTTCAAACGTTGGCACTGTTCATGATATGTTCTTATACCCAGGGTGATCTTTGACTACATCCTTATAAATTAATTGTGTATTATAACTTAAGAGAAGATTCTACTCTTACATTCTATTAGTGCTGATTAAAATAATGCATTAGCCAGAGCTGTTAGTTTTATTACCATGGCAAGGATAAACTGACTACATTTTAAAACCTGCACTGATGAGAAAACTTTAAACGGACAGCCAAGAATGTTTTCTAGTCCCACTTGCTTACAACAAAATCCTGGCAAAACTATAAAGTTGCTGTAGGGACTGGAACCAAAGCCTGGAGGAGGCGTTTTTGAGCACCTGCAAATATACTTCACATACAGTTGCCTTCAGCAATGAGGTACACAGTGGTTTGGTTATTATGTATTTACTATCAGGATAGATCAAAAGTTTCTCTTGTTTGAAAGCCACAGCTTTAACAGAGGAAAAAGTATTCCGTGGCCTTATGCTTTCCATCTGGAAAATTTCTGCCTACCTCTTTAGTGATTGTGGGACTCATTTTACATTCACATTCATTAAAGAATATTGCAGAGTCTTATCTGTTAGCCAGAAACTACATTAGTTCTTATCACCTGCAATCTTCTGGAAAAACTGAAAGGAAAAATGGTGTTCTAAAATGCAAGCTTGCTAGATCACTGACGATCTTCAACTATCTTGGCTCTAGGTGCTCCTTTGAGCCCTAATGACAATTAAATCTACTCTTTCAGGATCTCATAGGTTGTCTCCATTTGCACCGTGACAGCTCTCCTAATGAGACTCAGTATCTCAGCTTCCATGATAGACATCACCCTATACCATATACACATAGCTAAAATTGACAAAGTAATATTCTCAGAATTATCATTGACACGAGGGAAAATAAAAATATAACTGAATGAAAAGGATAGTACTGCATGTTAGTGTTTGCAAAGTAATGTTAAAACGGTACTTAGAGGAAAATTTAGAACCTCAATTGAATTTACTAAAAAGGGCAGAAAGGTATGTGTTGTCAAGAATCTGGAAAAGAGGGTAAACAACAAAAAGTAGAAGTAAAGCAAAATAAAGATATGAGTAGAAAAAGATTACATAGAAATATTTTTGAAATAATAAGTTAAAAAGGCAAAAGACAATTAATGGAAAAATTGTGTATAAATCTTCAGCACGATTCATCAAAGAATGAAGAGATAAAGCACAAGGAAATAATAGTTTTGCCACAAAAAGGCAATATGACCTGAAATATATTAAGATTTTAAAAAAATTCTTAGGAGAAGTCTGTGAACAATTTTATGCCAGTGCCATCAAAACTTGAATAAAATAGATAAATTTGTAGTAAATGTAAATGAAGAAATTAAAAAAAAAATAGAAATCCAAGTAAATCAATAAAAGTTAAATAAATTAAATCAGTAATCAAAGTCTTACTCAGCAAAAGACACTATACTTTGATGGTCTTCAGGATAAATACTATCAAACTTTCCAGAAGAGGATATTTCTTTTTTATATATGTATTTTTTACGTATTATTTTAATTGAGGTATAATCGACATATAACATTGTATAGGTTTAGGTTGTATAATGTGTAGATATGATACAATATATTACAATATTATTACCACTGTATCAATAGTTAATGCCTCCATTACCTCATATAATTCTTTTTTTTTTTTAAGATTTTATTTATTTATTTGACAGAGAGAGACACAGCCAGTGAGAGAGGGAACACAAGCAGGGGCAGTGGGAGAGGAAGAAGCAGGCTCCCTGCCTCATCCCCCTACCCACTACCCCTCCAGCGACCCTGAGTGTGTTCCCTAGCGTTGAGAGTCTCTTACGGTTTGTCTCCCTCTCTGATTTTCTTATTTTATTTTTCCTTCCCATCCCCTATGTTACTCTGTTTTGTTTCTTAAATTCCACATATGAGTGAAGTAATATGGTATTTGTCTTTCTCTGACTGACTTATTTCACTTAGCGTAGTACTCTCTAGCTCCGTCCATGTTGTTGCAAATGGCAAGATTTCATTCTTTTTGATGGCTAATATGCCATTGTATATGTATATACCACATCTTATTTATCTATTCACCTGTCGATGGACATCTGGGCTCTTTACGTATTTTGGCTATTATGGACATTGCTGTTATAAACATTGGGGCACAATTGCCCCTTTGAATCACTATTTTTGTATCCTTTGGATAAATACCTAGTAGTGCAATTGCTGGGTCATAAGGTAGTTCTATTTTTAACTTTGTGAGGAAGCTCCATACTGTTTTCGAGAGTGGCTGCACCAGCTTGCATTCCCACCAACAATATAAGAGGGTTCCCCTTTCTCCACATCTTCGCCAACATCTGTTGTTTCCTGAGTTGTTTATTTTAGCCATTCTGGCCAGTGTGAGATGGTATCTCATTGTGGTTTTGTTTGTATTTCCGTGATGCCAAGTGATGTCGAGCATCTTTTCATGTGTCTTTTAACCATTGTTTAAAGATTTTATTTATTTATTTGAGAGACAGACAGCATAAGTGGGAGGAGGGGCAGAGGGAAAGCAGACTCTCCACTGAGGAGGGAGTCCGACTCGGGGCTCGTCCCAGGACCCTGAGATCATGACCTGAGCTGAAGGCAGATGCTTAACCGACTGAGCCACCCAGGTGCTTCTCTGTTAGCCATTTACATGTCTTCTTTGTAGAAATGTCTGTTCATGTCTTTTGCCCATTTCTTGACTGGATTTTTTGTTTTTTTTGGGTTTGATAAGTCTCTTATAGATATTGAATACTAGCCCTTTATCTCATATGTCATTTGGGAATATCTTCTCCCATTCCTCAGGTTGCCATTTAGTTTTGTTGATTGTTTCCTTTTCTGTGCAAAAGCTTTTTATCCTGATGAAGTCCCAATATTTTGCTTTTGTTTACCTTCCCTCTGGAGACATGTCTAGCAAGAAGTTGCTGAGCCTGAGGTCACAAAGGTTGCTGCTTATGTTCTGCTCTAGGATTTTGATGGATTTCTGTCTCACATTTAGGTCTTTCAACCATTTTGAATTTATTTTTGTCTGTGGTGAAGGAAAGTGGTCCAGCTTCATTCTTCTTCATGTGGGGTGTCCAATTTTCCCAACACCATTTTTTGAAGATGCTGTCTTTTTTCCATTGGATATTATTTTCCTGCTTTATTGAAGATTAGTTGACCATAGAGTTGAGAGTCCATTTCTGAGTTATCTATTCTGTTGCATTGATCTATGTATTTGATTTTGTGCCAGTACCATGCTTGTTTTGATGATTAAAGCTTTGTAGTACAGCTTGAGGTCCAAAATTGTGATGCCTCCAGCTTTAATTTTCTTTTTCAACATACCTTTGGCTATTTGGGTTCTTTTCTGGTTCCATACAAATTTTAGGATCGTTTGTTCCAGCTCTGTGAAAAATGCTGGTGGTATTTTGATAGGGATTGCATTGAATGTATAGATTGCTTTGGGTAGTATAGACATTTTAACAATATTTTTCTTCCAATCCACGAGCATGGAATGTTTTTCCATTTCTTTGTGTCTTCCTCAATTTCTTTCATAAGTGTTCTATAGTTTTCAGAGTGCAGATCTTTTACTTCTTTGGTTAGGTTTATTCCTAGGTATCTTATGGTTTTTGGTGCAGTTGTAAATGGGGTCGATTCCTTAATTTCTTTTTCTGCTGCTTCATTGTCATTGTATAGAAATGGGACAGACATCTCTGCATTGATTTTATATCCTATGACTTTGTTGCATTCCTATATCAGTTCTAGCAATTTTTTGGTGGAGTCTTTCAGGTTTTTTACATAGAGAATCATGTTGTCTGTGAAGAGTGAAAGTTTGACTTCTTCTTTGCTGATTTGGGCACCTTTTTTTCTTTTTGTTGTCTGATTGCTGAGGCTAGGACTTCTAGTACTATGTTGAACAACAGTGGTGAAAGTTGGACATCCCTATCATGTTCCTGACCTTAGGGGATAAACTCTCAGTTTTTCCCTGTTGAGGATGATATTCTCTGTGGGTCTTTTGTAGATGGTCTTTATGATAAGACCATATACATACCCATGAATAGAGTATGTTCCCTCTATTCATACGTTGTGGAAGGTTTTTATCAAGAAAGGATGCTGTGTTTTGTTAAATGCGTTTTCTGCATCTGTTGAGAAGATCATGTGGTTCTTATCCTTTCTTTTATTAATGTCATGTGTCACATTGATTGCTTTGCAAATATTCAACCACCCTTGAAGCTCAGGCATAAATCCTGCATGATCGTGGTGAATAATCCTTTGAATGTATTATTGGATTTATTAGCTAGTATCTTCTTGAGAATTTTTGCATATATGTTCATCAGGGATATTGGTCTGTAGTTCTTTTTAGTGCGGTCTTTATCTTTTTTGGGATCAAGGTAATGCTGGCCTCATATAATAAGTTTGGAAGTTTTCCTTCCATTTCTATTTTTTGGGACAGTTTGGGAAGAATTGGTATTAACATTTCTTTAAATGTTTGGTAGAATTCCCTTGGGAAGTCATCTGGCCCTGGACTCTTGTTTGTTGGAAGATTTTTGATTACTGATTCAATTTCTTTGCCAGTTATGGGTCTGTTCAAGTTTTCTATTTCTCTCTGTTTCAGTTTTGGTAGTTTATATGTTTCTAGGAATGTGTCCATTTCCTCCAGATTGCCTAATTTGTTGGTATATAATTGCTCGTAATATTCTCTTATAATTATTTATATTTCTGTGGTGTTGGTCATGATCTTTCCTCTGTCATTCATGATTTTATTTATTTGGGTCCTTTCTCTTTTCTTTTTGATAAGTTTGGCTAGGGGCTTATCAATCTTGTTCATTCTTTCAAGGAACCAGTTCCTAGTTTCATTGATCTGGTCTACTGTTTTTTTTTTTTTTTTGATTTCTATATCGTTGATTTCTGCTCTAATATTTATTATTTCTCTTCTCCTGTTGCATTTAAGCTTTATGTGCTGTTCTTTTTCCAGCTCCTTTAGGTGTAAGGTTTGGTTGTGTATTTGAGACCTTTCTTGTTTCTTGAGGAAGGCCCGTATTCCTATATGCTTCCCTCTTAGGACTGCCGTTGCTGCATCCCAAAGGTTTTGAACTGTCATGTTTTCATTTTCATTTGCTTCCATGTATTTTTTTAAAATTCTTCTTTAATTTCCTGGTTGACCCATTCATTGTTTAGTAGGATGTTTTTTAACCTCCATGTATTTGTGAACCTTCCAAATTTTTTCTTGTGGTTCACTTCAAGTTTCATAGCATTGTGGTCTGAAAGTAGGAATGGTATGATCTCAGTCTTTTTGTACTGGTTGAATCCTGATTTGTGACCTAGTATGTGGTCTATTCTGGAGAATGTTTCATGTGCACTCAAAAAGAATGTGTATTCTACTGCTTTGGGGTGAAATGCTCTGAATATATCTCTGAAGTCCATCTGGTCCAGTGTGTCATTCAAAGCTCTTGTTTCCTTGTTGATCTTCTGCTTATGATAATCTGTCCATTGCTATGAGTGGGCGATTAAAGTACCCACTATTATTGTACTGTTATCAATGAGTTTCTTTAAACTTGTTATTAATTGATTGATATATTTTGTTGCTCCCAAGTTAGGGGCATAAATATTTACAATTGTTAGATCTTCTTGTTGGATAGATCCTTTAATTCTGATATAGTGTCTTTCATCTCTTATTACAGTCTTTTTTTTTAAATTTTATTTATTTATTTGACAGAGAGAGAGGGAGAGAGAGCTTACAAGAAGGCAGAGTGCCAGGCAGAAGGAGAGGGAGCAGCAGGGTCCCCACTGAGCAGAGAGCCCGATGTAGGGCTTGATCCCAGGACCCTTGGATCATGACCTGAGCTGAAGGCAGACACTTAACCAACTGAGCCACCCAGGCACCCCTCTTATTACAGTTTTTAAATGTTTAAAATCTATTTTGTCTGATATAAGGATGGCTACTCCAGCTTTCTTTTGATGTCCATTAGCATGAGAAAAGATTCTCTGCCCCCTCGCTCACCTTCTGGAGGTGTCTTTGGGTTTAAAATGAGTCTCTTGTAAACAGCATATCCATGGTTTTTTTTTTTTTTTTTTTTTTAATCAATTCAGATGCCCTGTGTCTTTTGATTGGAGCATTTAGTCCATAGAATAATATTGAAAGATACGAATTTAGTGCCATTGTATTACCTGTAAAGTCACTGTTCCTGGAGATTGTCTCTCCTTTCTGGTCTTTGTTACTTTTGCTCTCTCTTTCTGCTCAGAAGGTCCCCTTTAATATTTCTTGTAGGGCTGATTTAGCGTTCATGAATTCTTTTAGTTTTTGTTTGTCTTGAAAACTCTTTATCCATCTATTCTGAATGAAAGCCTTGCTGGATAAAATATTCTTGGCTGCGTATTTTTCCCATTTAGCACATTGAATATATCATGCCAGTCCTTTCTGGCCTGCCAGGTCTCTATGGACAGGTCTGATGCCAGCCTTATGTGTCTACCCTTGTAGATTAAGGACCTTCCCCCCCCCCTTCTGTGTATTTTTCAATTTTTACTATAATATATCATGGTGTTGACCTATTTTTGTTGATTTTGAGGGGAGTTCTCTGTGCCTTTTGGACATGAATGCCTGTTTTCTTGCCCAGATTAGGGAAGTTCTCAGCTCTCATTTGTTCAGGGGCGCCTGTTCAAATAAACCTTCTGTCCCCTTTTCCCTGCTCTTATTCTTCTGGGACTCCTATAATATGGATATTATTTCTCTTTATGGAATCCCTGAGTTCCCTAAGTCTACCTCCGTGTTCTAATAGTTTTCTTTCCCTCTTCTTTTCAACTTCATTGTTTTCCATAATTTTATCTTCTGTATCATTGATTTGATCTTCTGATTCATTCCTCCTCTTTTTTATGGCCTCCATTTGGAACTGCATCTCAGTTATAGCATTTTTAATTTCAGCCTGACTAGATTTTAGTTATTCTATTTCTACAGTAAGGGATTCTCTGGTGTCTTCTATGCTTTTTTTCAAGCCCAGCTATTGTCTTTATAATCATTGTTTTAAATTCTGGTTCAGACATCTTATTTATATCCATATTAATGAAATCCCTGGTAGTGTGTACCGTCTCCTTTCTTTGGGGTGAATTTCTCCATCTTTTCATTATGTCCAGAAAAGAAAGAAGAAAGAATGAAAAAGAACAATAACAACAAGAATGAAAAACAAAACAAAAACTAAATTCTGGGTGTGTTTTAGTCTGTTTGTTAAAAGAAACCAGTTTCCAAATATAGAAAGAAAGAAAAAAATATATAAATAAAATAAAATGAAAGGAAACAAACTTTTAAAAAATATATAAAAATAAAAATAAAGAATTGAAAAAATAAGAAAATAACAAAAAAATAATAAAAGACTGAAGAATAAACATACAAAGAATGCTATATACTGTTTTCCCCTGGAGCTGAAGCTTTGCAGCTTTCTATGATCAGTAAAATTGGTGGACTGAGTTGTTTTGCTGGTCTTCTGGGGGAGGGGCCTGTTGTACTGATTCTCAGATGGACTTACCCTAATGGAAATGCACCTCCATAGTTCAGGGAGGCCTGGCTTGGTGTAAGGCACTTCCGATTCCACTATGTGCTGCTGTTTTGCTTCCTGATGGCTTTCAGCACTGATGGGCAGGATGAATATGGTGGCGCCCCACTCTCTAGTCCTGTAGCTGAAGATCCATGCCCTCCACCCTTCAGTGAGCCTTCACAGAAGAGCAGTCAATCATTCTTGTCTGCCCGATTTTCATCTGAACTCTGTGTTCACCTGGCCTCTGACTGTTTTTATCTCAGGCATGCAACTGAGTTTCAAAACTTGAAATTTTAGGGACTTCTGTGGTGCGGACTGACACTCTTTCTCCTGGGGAAGGTATTGCTAGCTTCTGCCTTTTGCTGGACCTGTCTCAGGAAAGTGGTCAGAGTGGTTCGCAGTTTATGACAACACAGAGTAGAAAATCAGCATCTAGACTCACTGTTCTCAGCTGACTTCCCTGCTCCTATGGTTGGGAACTCTGCTGCACTCAGGCACCACCCATGGGGTGACCCTGGGGATCCTCAGATCACACTGTCACACCAGGGGTTCTGCCCCACTTCAGCACCTGAGCACTTTTAAGTCAGGCACATACCCCACTGTAGCAGACTTCTAAACTTCTGAAAGTTCTGATTTTGCATTCCGGTGCTTATAGTATTTTGTGGTAGCCTCCTTAAGCAGGCTGTCTCCCTGCCACCGTATCCTCAGCTATATCACACCAGACCTCAAGTCTCCACACCTCCTACCTTCCAAATTGTGGTCGCTTTTCTACTTGTAGATTTGCAGCATCTGTGTTCTCAGATCTCTGATTGATTTCTCAGGTTTTCAGAATAATTTGATAGCTATCTAGTTGTATTTGAGGGATGACACAAACTTAGGGTTCCCCTACTCCTCCACCATCTTAAATCCTCCAATACTTTACTATTTTTTAAAAACATTTTAAGCTGATATAATATCTATCATCCAACTATAGATAAAGCTATAATGTATTTCCATTATGTTATACACATTTTTTTTCTGTATGTTTTAAACCCTTCAAACAACAAAATAAAGACTGAATCAATCTGGGATTGCCTCCTGGATAAGAAGAATAATTTTACCTCTTCTACTATTATATAATTTTGTTTAATCAATGAGGTATAATTAAGGCAAAAAGTGAACAAGTGTGTGGAAACTGTAGCTTTAAAATAGTCAACTTGTATTTTTAATAGAACAAATAGTTATCTATTATATATTAGTAGCTTGCCCTGTTATGTCTTTAATCTAAAATATAACCATTTTATTATATATTGAAAAGACAGAAGAAATACTGAATATAAGAAAAAGGTAAATGTTTTGAAGGAACTTGTAGTAGATGAAATATAAGTACTTTACAATTCATAGCTTATAAATTATGTAGGCTGATGTTAGCCTATGAATTGTAACTCCATGAATACATTAATGTTTCCTCTGTCTTTTAACTCAGAAATTTAAGGTGAAATAATATTTTGTTTAGTATAAATTATATGTGCATGACAGGGAAGTTAATTTTCTTTCCAACTGTTTCCTCAGAAGTGGGTTATAAAATCTACCTCATGAATTTTCTCTTTAAAATGTATTTATCTGGATCAAAAAGTATTTGATCCAAAAAATATAGACCTCAGATATCTCAGATAAACATTATTCATTTAATAGTTAATTATGCATTAAATTCTGTGGATAAACAAAATATTGGTAAGGATAAGAAAACAAATCAAATTTAGGATGATAATTACACAATCCAAGGATGGTGATAGTTATTGTATCACTTTTGTGTCTTCAAATTGAAGGTGCTACATAAAAATCTTTATATACAAATATATACATTTTGGGAATACTTTGTAGGTGCAGCAAAAAATTGTGAAGAGTCTGCTTTTTCTTTCCATTGGCTAGATGCTCAGTGTACTCTGTATGTTTCTGTCAGTTTATTTTTCACCTGTTGTGTAAACAACTTTATCTGACTTGTCACCTACAAAATATATTATGGTTTGCATTTGTTTTCTATTGCTGTGTAACAAATTTCCACATGCTAGTGGCTTAAAACGTCACACATTTACTATCTTATAAATTCTGTGGGTCAGGAATCCAGCATAGTTTCACTGGTTTTCTGCTCCAGATCCCTACAAGGCTGAAATTTAGGCATTGAAAGGAATGGGTTCTATCTGGAACTCAGGGTCATCTTCCAATGTCATTCAAGTTATTGACAGGATTCAATTCATTGAAGTTGGAGGACTCATGGCAATCTCCAACAGAATTCTGACTTCTGTCTTCTGAAATGAAGTTTTATGTAGCCTAATCAAATGAGTGACATCCTATCATATTCACAAGTTCTATCCACACTCGAGTGATAGGGATAATATAGGGGGCAGTCTTAGGATTCTGTCTACCACGGTGTTTAATGTTCTGATCCTTATTTTAACTAATGTAAAAACAAAAACAAAAATGCTATCAACCTTTTTCTCCTCTCTTTCTGTTATTGTTCCTGAGCAATTAAAAACAAAATTTTCTGATAATAACTTGCATGGCTGGTGGTGGGTGTATTACTGATCTCTGAATTAAATTTGGAGAAGCAGATAGTTATTACTTGGCTCATGTTGCTTTGGTAATTGTGTAATGGTTTCTGCATTTAGAGGTGAATGAAATGCTGTGAACTTTGTCAATTATAATAAATTGCTTGATAGGGACTAGTATTTATTGAGGTAGGTAAAATTTGAACTTTTAAATAAAATTGTTATTGATTATATTTGAAGAGCAAAATTAATGGAGTAAAATAGACAGTATGTTGTCTTGGAGATATACAAAAAATGAGCTCTGAAATTTTATGGAATATTATAGTGAGAAACTTGGGGGGAAATTCTTGTTTTTAGATTAGATGCCAGAAAAATTTATGTTCCTTTTGCCTTCTTTTTAAGCGATGATAATCTTCATTTTGTTTTTTTCAAAATAATGAATGTGGGGGTGCCTGGGTGGCACAGCGGTTAAGTGTCTGCCTTCGGCTCTGGGCGTGATCCCGGCATTATGGGATCGAGCCCCACATCAGGCTCTTCCGCTATGAGCCTGCTTCTTCCTCTCCCACTCCCCCTGCCTGTGTTCCCTCTCTCGCTGGCTGTCTCTATCTCTGTCAAATAAATAAAATCTTTTAAAAAAAAATAATGTGAAGTGGATTAGTCAAGGAAATATAATACCTATATCATTTTTCTCTTCCTTTTTTGAAGAGCAGAGAATTGAGTTTCATTTTTTAAACTAGAATAATTTGACCAATTGTGAAGTTGGTTGAGGTCACAAAATAGAAGTAGGTAAATAAAAATGCTGTATTTTGTATTGTTGGCTACTTTCAGGACCTGGTAAATTAATGGGGAGATACTTCAAAGAAAAGATAATAAAAAAATTGAAGGCCATATGAAGCAAATTTGTGTTCTTCAGACATAATCCTACAATAGATAGAAGTACTATCTGAAGAAATGGATTAAATAAAGGAAAAAGTATAGATTTAAACTTTTTAGATTTAAACCAGTGAATCCAGGTGCCAACTCTTGCCAGTCTGGGTAGATTATAAATTATGTCACATTATGGGACCCATACAGCACAACAAATGTGAAGTCTTCATATTTCTGACCTCCATGCTCTCCTCCTCTCATTCCCAGGAGTGATAAAAACAGTTCAGATAATGGGACTGGAGGAGATTATGCTAAGTGAAATAAGTCAAGCAGAGAAAGACAATTGTCATATGGTTTCACTCATTTGTGGAACATAAGGAATAACAGTGAGATCACTAGGAGATGGAAGGGAAAAATGAAGGTGGTGTAAACAGAGGGAGAAATGAACCTCGAGAGACTATGGACTCCAGGAAACAAGCTGAGGGTTTCAGAGGGGGGTTGGGTGGGGGGATGGGCTAGCCCAGTGAAGGGTATTAAGGAGGGCACGTATTGCATGGAACATTGGGTGTTATACCCAAACAATGAATCATGGAACACTACATCAAAAACAAATGATGTACTGTATGGTGACTAACATATCATAATTAAAAAAAAAACAGTTCAGATAAGAAGTTCTAGATGTAGTTCTACTGTCCTTTAATATCTGCTTCAACTACTAGATTATGAGGTTAGTCCTGGAAGGTTTCAAGTGTGAGATTGATGAATAACAATTCCCAAGTGCTATTAAAAATAGCGTAAAGAAGTTTAAGTAATGATTATAGAACTGGCTTTCTGGAATTTTCCAAATTGTATTTCTGTTAGAGAAAATTTAAGCACATGGAAATTCTGTGAACTTTTGCAATTTGAGGCAGCTATAATTGATTCTGTTAATCATTAATTACATAATGCAGATCCTATTGCATTTAATGGCCTTTGCTTTAAAGCAAATTATAAATTTAATCTGAATTCTTATTTTTAACTAGTATTTATACTTAAACTGATATGATTATTTAGATTTACCTCCCAAAATTTATAGATTAATTTTTGTAAGCAGTAGAAGATCATCCTTTATTTATGGTTGACACAGAAAAGGGGTAGTACATGAAGGGATAATGGATAATTCTACCCGAATAAATTCTTGAGAGTTTGAGAAATGCTTACAACCTAATAAGAATGGAAAATATTGAGATTCTTACTTACAACACTTTTTATAATGGATATTGTCTATTTAGACTGTGTTCCATTTTTTTCCTTTCACAAAGATTTAGATATTGGATTATTTTTGATAGCAGTGTATGTTTTGCTTTTCATTGTATAGAGCCCGAATCAGAACTTTACTTTGGCACATTATTATAATTCTTTTGGTACATAATTACAGTTAAATATTTTAGTTAATAGGTAATATAGAACCAACTATAAACATATATAAAATAATCTTGGTGAAAATAAAGATGAATCAAAGATTGTAAGAAAAATTATATCATTCACCTCTTACATTTTGTTGGAATCACACCAAAGCCATTTACTAGAAATTTAGTAGGTATTATTTATAGACTTCAGTTGATTATAAGCAATTCAGTTTAATTTTTTAAACAATGAGATTTGGTAAGTATATCATATATTTCCAGAAATTAGAAATAGTGCCTTATATTAAACCAAATCCTTTTGAGTTATATCATGGTAACAGGGAGACAGAGAATTAATGTTTGAAATAAAGTGAACATATTAAAATGTGCAGAGCTGAGTTTCAGTAAAAATTAGAAAAAGGAATAATAAGAATACAACAAAGCAACTACTTTCCTGCATATTGAATAATATCTTCAGCAACCAAAACTAATTGGCTTAAGTAACAAATGAGCTAATAAGTAGTTTTAAAGATAGAATATAGAAATGCAGATAATTGCTCGTGTTCCTTTGAAGTAGTGAGTGGTATTCTTTTTCATGTTTTTCATTTCCAAAAGGAAATATGCAAGCTATTTATGTCTGATGAATTTATCTGAACTCGAAATTAATCAAGCCTTTTTTCCCCCTTCTTAGTATATTCAATTGTTAAGTCTAAATGACTGGAGTCAATTTTTAAAATGGATTTAAAATGGGGAAAGTGGAGGAGTATTAATGATAGTGCAGTTGACTTTGATTGGGGCATAAGTTCAGAAGAAGAATAATAGCAAGGCCCTGAGTTAAGTACTATAAATAGAATGTTTATATTAGCAAGCTGTAATCATTCTGAAACATATGAACTCAAGCAAAGTATCTACAAGTTAAGATGTAGTCAAGTTTTAAAATAGCAGTACAAGTTATTTCTAACGCCTTCATTCTCCATTTCACTGCGGGCTCTGATGGTTATATTTGACACTGCTTTATCCACCAAAGCAACTTAGTCTCCAATTTTCCTATCTTGAATTTATATTATATTGAGACATCAATTGACAAGATACTTTCTAATAAATTTTGTTGTCCGAAATTTTATCATGAAAAGTGGATGTATTTCTGATTCTGCCACTTACCTGCTATGAGATGTTCAGGGGAAGTCTCTTTGGTGAGATGATAATTTGAGCTGAGACCTAAATGGTAAAAATCAGCCAGTTCTACAAAGATCAGGAGGAAATAGTTATAAGATCAGAGGGAAGAGACAATGCAAAGGTGAGAGTGAACTTAGAGTGTTAAAGGAATAGAGAGGTGTGTGTTACTGGAGTTGTAATGAAACGGGGAGAGCCCAGGATGAGATAAAAGGAGAGGCAGGGGCCTGATCAAGTTGGCTTTTGTCCATGAAAGTTGGATTCTGAATTTTCTTCTTAGAGTAATGAGAAAGGCAGCCACTAAAAAGTTAATATATTTCTTATTGTGAAATATATCATACACCAAAGGGTGTATATCTACAACTTAGCTAAAGAAATAGAATGCTACCTACGTTACCAGATTACCTTACTCCCTTCCCTACAGGGTTTCACTCTCCTGCTCCCCACCAGCCTGAATTTTATGGTTTGTCTTCCCCAGATGTTCTTTCTAGCTGTTTCATATGCTGAAAATCGTGGTTTAGTTTCCCTCTTTTGAACTGTAAATATTGGATTGATACTGTATATCTTTTGTGACTTGCTTTTTTGACTCAATATTATATACTTGTATTTCATTTGTTTTTCCTGCTGGATAGTATTTTGTTGTATTATGACACCACAATTTATTTATTCATTGAATTATGATTGATATTTGACTTATCCCCTGACTTATCCATGAATAAATTATGAATAAACAATGCACTATTCTCCAAATAAACTTTCATTGTATCCTGATACACACATTAAGAGTTTCTCTAGAGAATTGTTGGATATAGGACATGTGCATTTCCAATTTTAGGAGGAAATACTGAATTGTTTTCCCAGGTGATTGTATCAGTTTGCATATGTACCAGCAGAGGATGAGAGTCCCATTTTTCCATATTCTCTCCAGCACTTGGTATTGTCAAATTTTAACTCTTTAAAACCAATGAAACCAATCAAATGAAGTAAAATATTAAAATATTAAATATTAACTCCTTATGGTTTTACATTGGATTTCTCTGAATGAATGATATTTTAGTGTTTTTTTTATTTTTGCCTTTTTGGGGATTCATTTTCTTTCATTTATTAATTTGTAAATGTGTGTGGTTTTAAGGCATATTCTAAATATGAGCCTCTTTAGTTTTATTTGTTGCTGATATCTTTCACTCTGTGGCTTTTCTTTTTAATTCTGTCAATAATGTATTTTAGTGAACATACATTCTTAATTTTAATTATTCTATTTATGACCCATTTCTTTTACAGTTAATGCTTTTGTAATCTTCTTAGAAAGACTTCTAATATTCCAAGACATGAAATTTATTTTCCTGTATTATTTTCTAAAAACTTTATTATTTTGCATTTCACATATATTTACAATTACTATGAATCATTTTAGCGTTTGCTATGAGGTCAACTTTCTTTTCTTCTCATATGAATCTACAATTCTATGTGGCTTTGACTAACTCTTACTCATAATTGCTTATTTGCTTATGTGTTTAGTGATAATATCCAATTGAAAAAACTCATCCCTTAATCACTGCTCTGTTGTGCTGTATTTGCTGTAAATCAAGGGTCCAAGCATATACTGATTTTCACTCCTTGCAGATAATCTCTCTTTTTTCTCTCTTTATTTTTCAGTCTTTACTTTTCTGCATTTTTATTTCAGTATATTAGGTGTGTTTCCTGTTTTCTTTTGGAGGGAGTCTTGGTATGCACTTTCTGAAATTCAGAAATGGTTATTACATCAGTTCTGGACAACTCTTGGTCATTATCTCTTTACATGTTACTTTTCTGTCATTCTGTCTATTATTTCCTTCTGGACCGCTAGTGATATATATATATTAGTCTCATTTGATCTACCATATCTTCTAACCTGTTTTCAAATTTTTCATCTTTTTCTCTTGGTGAATTGATTCAAATTTATATTCTAGTTTATTAGTTTTTTCTCCAAATATGACTAATTTGGTTAATCCAAGCATTGAGTTTCTAATATCTATTATTTAAAAAAATTCTAGATATATATATCTGGTAATTTTTCTAATCTGCCTAATATATATTGATAATCTTTTATTTCTTTGTCTTATTTTTCAACATCTTATTTTTATTTCCTTAAATATATTAAGTATATATTTTTTATTTTTTTAAAGATTTTATTGATTTATTAAGTATATTCTATATACTTAATTCCATAATTCCATTTTATGTACACTAATCATGAGCTTTATTTTGTACTGTGTGGACATTGCTAACTCTTATTCATGATTTCTTGTTTCCTTGTGAATTTAGAAATTTTTAACTGTGAGTTTATGTGTTAGGCAATATAATGGCCTTTAAAGATGTGTATGTCCTAATCCCTGGGACCTGTGGCTTTGTTATTTTACATGGGAAAGGGATTTTGCAAATGGGATTAACATTATGAACCTTAAAATTGGGAGACTGTTCTGGTATTTTTAGGTGGGCCAGGGCAAATCACATGAAATTTATAAACTGAAGAGAAGGGAGGAGAGATGAGGCACAAGAAAGGATAGACCCACTATTACTGGCTTTGAGGATGAAGGGAAACATGAACAAAGGAATGCCAGCAGCCTCTAGAAGTTGGGGAGGGACATCACTGACAGCAGCAAGGAATTGAGTTCTTGGTGCTAAAAGGATAACTAGTATCCCGATTTGCATTTATATTTACTTTGGTTTTTAAAAGATATATTTATCTATATTGTGTTAAAGGTAAGTTGTTTGATTTTAGTTCTTTTTGGTTTTAATTTTTTTAAAGTTTATTTATTTATTTTAGAGAGAGAGCATGAGCAGGGGGAGGGGCAGAGGGAGAGAGAGAAGCAGACTCCCTGCTGAGCATGGAACCCAATGCAGGGCTTGATCTCATCACCCTGAGGTCATGACCTGAGCCAAAACCAAGAGTCAGATGCTTAACCAACTGAGCCACCCAGGCACCCCTAGTTTTTAATTTTTAAGAAAAGTATATAAGACTTTCAGTTTCTGCTCTGACGTGGGCTTCATCATGTCTATCCTCACAGCAGGGAAAACACTGAATAAAGTGGAAATTGATAACTCTTTATATAGGTCCACCAGAAAATTGAAGTTACGTGGCAAATTTCTGCCCTGTAAAATGAGAGACAGGTGAATTCAAAGAATCAGCTTATGGGGAGCAGAAACCACAGTAATAACTGGTAGGAAAACATAAACAATAATTAACAGATTGCTGGAGAAATAACCCAACCAACTCTCCTGGAGCTAACAAGTGATTAATAAGTGATTATAGCACCATTATAGTATAAAAGTTAATATATGCCAGTTGCTTTTCTGTATACCAGCCATGAATAATGTGAATTTGAAATTAAAAACAATACTACTTATAGTGGCACCAAAAAATGAAATTTTTAGATATAAGTCTGACAAAATATATATATGTAAAAGAAAAACTTCAAAACTAACGAAAGGAGTCAAAGAAGATCTAAATAAATGCAGAAATAATCCATGTTCATGGATAGAAAGATTTAACAGTATTAAGATATAAGTTATTCCCAGTTTGATCAATGGATTCAATGAAATGCTAATCAAAACCTCAGCAAGTTATCTTGTGGATATTGGAAACTGATATTTAAGTTTGTATGGAGGAGCAAAAGAACCAGAATAGCTAACACAACATTGAAGGAGAAGAATGAATTTGAGGGACTGACAGGTCTGATTTAAAGATTTCATGTAAAGCCATTTAAAGATTTTATGTAGCACTGAAGAAGGAATAAATGGATAGATCAATGGAACTGAGTAGAGAACCCAGAAATAGTCACACAAATATATGAACAGATCTTTAACAAAGGAGCAAAAGCAATTCAATGGAGAAAGGATAATCTTTATAATATATAGTGTTGGAACAACTGATGCCTACAGGCAAAAAGGAAAGAAAGGAAGGAAGGATGGAAGGAAGGATGGAAGGAAGGAAGGATGGAAGGAAGAAAAGGAAGGGAAGGAAGAAGAATCTAGACACAGTCCTCACACCTTTTATGAAGAACTCATTATGGGTCATAGATTTCAATGTAAAACACAAAATTTATAAAACTTATAGAAAATAACAGGGGAAAATCTGGGTGAGTTTGGGTTGTTGATAATTTTTAGGTACAACCAAGATCCGTGAAAGAAAAAATTAAGTTGGACTTCATTAAAATTAAACACTTGTGCTCTGCAAAAGACAATGCTAATGGAAAGAAAAGACAAGTCACAGACTTGGGGAAAATATTTGCAAAACACTTATTTGATAAAGGACTTGTATCCAGGTATACAAAGAACTCTTGAAACTCAACAAGAAAACACGTAATTCAATTTAAAAATAGTTTGCTAAAGCTCTGAACCTCATTGAAGAAGATAAAATAATAGCAAAGAAGCATATGAAAAGATACTCAGCATCATCTGTCATTAGAGAATTGCACATGAAAGCAACAATAAGATAACATTACACACCTATTGGGAAGGCTAAAATCCATAAAGCTGACAGTACAAAATAATTGGCAAGAATGTGAAACCACAGGAATTCTCATTCATTGCTGGTGAAAAAGCAAAATTGTACTGCTACTTTGGAAGATAGTTTGGCAGTTTCTTACAAAGCTAAACATAGTCTTACCATATGATCCGGCAATTGCATTCCTAGGTATATACCCAAATGAGTTGAAAACTTATGTCAGTGCACAAATTTGCTTATGAATGCTTATGGAAGTTTTATTCATAATTGTCCAAAGCTGAAAGCAACCAAGATGTCCTTCAATAGATGAATGGATATACAAACTGGTAATCTATGCAATGTAGTATTATTTAGCAATAAAAGTAAATGAGCTATCAAACCATGAAAATACATGAAAGAACTATGAATGCATATTGCTAAGTGAAAGAAGCCAGTCTGAAAAAGCTATGTACTGTATTATTCCAACCATATAACATTCTGAAAAAAGCAAAGCTATAGAGACAGCAAAAAGATCAGTAGTTGCTAGGGGTTTGAGGAGAAGAAGAGAGGGAAGGAGAGAGGGAGAGAGATATAAATAGGTGGAGCACAGGGCACTTCAGGGGTGGAGAAACTATTCTGTATAGTACTTTAATGGTGGATACATGACATTATACATTTGTCAAAACCCACAGAATTGTACAACACAGAGTGAATCTTACGTAGTTTTGGACCTTAGTTAATAAAAATGTATTATTTCATCAATTATAAGAAATATACCACACTGATGCATGATGTTAATTATAGGGAAAATTGCACAGGTGAGGAGATATATGAGAACACTGCACTATTTGCTCACTTTTTCTCAATATCTAAAACTGCTCTACAAAATAAAATCTATTGATAAAGCAAAAAAAAAAAGAGAATATCAGACTATAACAGGTATTTTTACTCAGTGTTTTGCAAATGAAAGCAATAAATTATTTTATATATTTATACATTTTACATTATTTATGTATCATGTATGTTATATAATATTCCACTTATGACTAGAGCACAATTTATTAATTCTTCTGTCAGTGTTCTTTGGATTACTTCAAGAGTTTTTAATTATGTTCAGTGCTGCTATGAACATTCTTATACAAGTCCTCTGGTCTATATTAGTTAGAGTTTCTCTATATTTAGAGTCAACTTGCTGTAATACTATTTTAACTTATACTTCCACCAGCAAAGTGTAAGAAATACTATTTTTAATACCTGTGATGTTAGGCATCTTAATTTTTACCAATCAAGTGATAAAAATGGGTTTTCTTTGTTGCATTCCCCTGTCCACTTATGGAAATGACAGTGTTTGTATACATTTATGAGTATATGCTTTTTCCTCTTCTATAAAATGCCTATTCATGCCTTTTCTTCATTTTTAATTAGGTTGTCTTTTTTTGTAATGATTTGTTCTTAATGTGTCCTTAATATTATTTTTCCTCAGTTTTGAAAGGTGTCTTTAAATTAATAATTCTTAATTTTAAATAGTTAATATATCATGTCTCTTTTTTAAAAAAATAGATTTCACTGGTTTATTTGTTTAGAGAGCATGTGAGTGGGGGGAGGGCCAGAGCGGGGGGAGAGAGAGAATCTCAAGCAGACTCCACAGTAAGCCTGGAGCCCCACTTGGGGCTCAGTCTCATGATCCTGAGATAATGACCCCAGCCGAAATCAAGAGTCAGGCACTCAACTGACTGAGCCACCCAGGAGCCTCAATATATCATGTCTCTTATAGTTAGCACTCCTTTCTATCACGTTTAAGAAATACTTCTGGGGGCGCCTAGGTATCTCGGTTAAGTGTTGGACTCTTGATTTCCACTCAGGTCATGATCTCAGGGTTGTGAGATGGAGCCCCATGCTGGGCTCTGCGCTGGGCCTGGAGCCTGTTTAAGATTCTCTCTCTCCTTCCTCTGCCCCTACTCCCTCCTCTCTCTCTCTCTCCAGAAAAAAAAAAAAAAAAAAAAAAAAAAAAACCTTTTTTAAAAAAACCAGAGGGAAATTTATAAAAAAAAAACTACTCTGTATCACAAAACCAGAGAGATATTTACTTATCTTTTTTTGCTAATAGTTTTAAAGCTTTGTTTTTGACATATAAGTAATTGGTTTATCTGGATTTTTTTGGTATATAATATAAAGTAGGAATGCAATTTTTTCTTATTTTTTTAAATTTAGGTAACTTTTCAGTCTCATTTATTTAATAAATACCTTCTTCTTCACTAATCTGCCAGAACGTCTTAGTTATGTATCAAAGTTCCGTGTATGTGTATGTCTGCTTCTGGGCCCTTTACTGCATTGTTTGTCTGTGCCTGCAGTAGTACCACAGTGTCTAATTACTACCCCAGAAGACCCAAATTCTAGCAGGGTGATTCCTTCTTTGTGTTCTTCTGTCATTGGCTTTTTACATGTCCATATAATTTTAAAATCATTTTATCAGTTCTAATTAAAAAATACCCTGTTTGGATGCAGACTGAAGTTGCACCGTGGCTAGAGATCAGCCTGGGGAGAATTGACAACTTTATATATTAAGTGTTTCCATCCATGAAGACTGTATCACTTCCTTTAATTTTTTTGTTTTATATTTTTCCCTATAGAGTTTATAAACATCTTTCATTAGACCTATTATTCATCAGTATTTGATCTTATTGTAAATAATGTTTTATTTGCCTTTTAGATGATTCTTGCTTGTATTTAGAGATGCAATTGATTTTTGTGTTTTGATCATATGTCTAAATTCTATATGCTAAATTCTATATGCATTATATTCTGTGGAAGTATGAATGAATAAGTGTGCACAGAATGGGAAGCGTAGTAGAGGGAACTCAGTTTTCTTGAAAAAAGTACTTCTGAGGTAAGACTTTTAAAAGCATTTTAGGGGCTCCTGGGTAGCACAGCGGTTAAGCGTCTGCCTTCGGCTCAGGGCGTGATACCGGCGTTATGGGATCAAGCCCCACATCAGGCTCCTCTGCTATGAGCCTGCTTCTTCCTCTCCCATTCCCCCTGCTTGTGTTCCCTCTTTCACTGGCTGTCTCTATCTCTGTCGAATAAATAAATAAAATCTTAAAAAAAAAAAAATAAAAGCATTTTAAATTCCAAAAAAAAAAAAAAAAAAAAACAAAACCCAAAAAACAGACAAGCTTATGAAAGTTCAAGCTACAGTAAAGCACATAAAGGAAAGGGACTCTATTCTGCCACCTCACCCTATGGTAATAATGATTATTTGCAGTGTATCCTTCTCAGACTTGTTTTTCTCTCTCTTATTACTTCCTTTATGTATATAGGTTGTTACTAAATAGGGATAATAATTTACGTATTATTTTATTTCAAATAGCTATTTTGGACGTTTAAAATGTCAAATTGATGTAGATTTTTATTATAACTCTAAACTATAATCCATTCCCTTATTCAGAAGCACTCTAGTTTAAGGATCATAAGTTTTATTATGAATCATAATATGATTCATCATAAGTCTTAAATCATCTACTGCAGTTTCTACTTACCCTAGAAAAAGGGAAATGCTTTGGACAACAGCTCCAATCTCCTTGCCTGAGCTGATATATTACACACAGTTCAGCACAATAATATGAACCAGTTTATTTCATGGCAAAACCTTTTTTTTTTTTTTTTGATGCTATGTTCAAACAGTAACCTTGTCAAAAATAACATAGAGAGTTCGACTTATCTTAATTCCAGCCTCAGCCCTTAGTGAACATGCATTTTGGTGCTGGTATTTCCCATTGTATTCGTATCTCATCTGATTTGCAGCTACCATAACTAAACTGCTTCACAGAATCCTGCTATTTCCTCTTCATTGATATTTCCCCTTCTCAAAACTAGATTTACCTCATTCTAGCTTTTCTATTCCCTCTTATTGTAGATTTCATAGCTGGGCTTTTCCTGCTTCAGTCTTTTTATGTCAATCTGGTTTGAGTATTTTGGTATTGCTTTGCTTATGATCACCTTATGCAATTTAGCCTGTTTGCTCACTTTTATTCAAACTGATACAATTTTTAAAGATCTTTAAAAATAAGCACCAAATTGTATTATTTTAGTTGTTTCCAAATAACCTTGATAATGAATTTTTTCAAATTGGTTTTCAAATACAAAACTTTAAAAAATATTAATTGTAGAATGATACTCAAGTTTTTTTCTGCATTGAGGCATTGAGATAGGAAAATCTTAATTTCATTTTTTTTCATGAAAGAAGAGACTTTTAAAATGTTACCTATGTTTATGCTTAGAAATATATGTAAACTTTTATTTCACAAGACACTAGGTTTCCTTTTGTCCTGGCAAATATCCAGAAGTGCATTGAGAAAGTTAGAGAAAGATGATTATTTATTTATGTGAGATATTTAGTTTATCTTTGTTTTAGTGATTTTTTTCTTCCTGATTTATGAGAGACTTAAATGACTTTTTATGACTTTTCTGATCAGATAAGAACCAATTAAATACAGAAATTAAAAGTTCACATCAAGTTAAATGCTTTTTATGGTCATAATAGCACTTCCTCTAATTTTAGAGTGCTCTAATCAATGCATTATTTCTTTTATTAATAATACTTTGATATATGTTTACCACTCTATTTTGCTCTTCCTCTTCAGAAATAGACATTTATCTACTCTTAATACATAAATTTATAATATTTGAATTTTTATTATTCATGACCATTTACTAAAATTTTCATGACGACTTTGCTTGTAAATGAAGACATGAATTATTTACAAATTGGTTCTTTTTAACTTTACCTCAATTATATATCATATTTGATAGATGACGCTCCTCTATTTTTATCATAGTTGAGGTCTCACAATATTAAAAATATAACATGCCTTTATTTTTTCTTACTTCTTACAAATTAAATATGGGTTTGTGAAATATTTTGATGTCAGAAAATGTTTTTATATGAATTAGTACATCAACTTTTTCTGAGCTGTTTCAGTCAGTTATTACCTCAATAATACCGCTACAACTCAGTGGCTTAAAAGGATACTTACTTGCACACTTATAACTCTGCCGTGGCTATGCTTCTGGCTCTGCTTCTGGCTGCAAGTGTGTAAATCAGCTGGGGAAGCTCCGTTCCAAATGTCTTTTGGTCCCCAAATTGGAGGGAAGTAGCTCTGTGGGGCCATTTTTTATTTTTATTTATTTTTTCGTTAATGAAAGGGGTGGAAAGCTCCCAAGGTGAGCAGAAATCTCTTAAACCTTGGGCTTGAAACTGACACTCTTTCACTTCTGCCTACGTTTCAATGGCCAAAGCAAGTCATATGACCAAGTCCAATATCCATGAGGTGGGCAAATGTACTTCCATGGAGGTTTGAGATAAGGAATAAATATTTGCTGAAAATCATCTAACCACACTGCCCTTCTACTGTTGATTAATTACTACGTTATTTACAATAAATGCAATTTGTATGCTTTTGTGGCCAATAAAAATTTAAATTCAGAAAAAATCCAATTATATATTCACAAAGAATAATTTGATTTGTGTTTCTTTGTGTTGATACTTAGAACAAGTACTTCACATTTTCTGAAATAATATGCACCAGGATTTTCTCACTAAAATCTGTACTGTGTATTTTTAACCTCAAATAGTCTGAATTTTCAGCTTGATCTGTGAGCTTTTTGTAGAGATTAAAGTTGTCATGAAAATAAGATGAAATTATTAATGCTTTGTAAGCATTGTGTGAAAGAAATTAATTTTCTAATGTTTATAGGTCCTCTTTTGGTCTGTAATCTCATACTAATTTGCTGGGTGTAATTATAGACTCAATCATATATACATTACTTGTTACTTATACAGTGCAAGTCTTAAACAGTATCATGTTGATAGACTATTTCATCATGCAATTTCAGTGTGATTCCAGTCATATCAGGCAGTATTACCCGTTCTTCCTTGTCCAAATCCTAAAATTTATACAAGATTGTATAAAAAAGAATAGTATTTCTTTCTTTTCTCCATCCCAATGATAAGATAAATTGAGTCCTATTTGAAAGTGGAAAATGATGATCTTTAATAGAAATTGTGCCAAAAATTCTCTGTGCTCCCCTTTTAATTGTTGGTATTTCTCATGGCTTTCTTTTGGAACTTCTCTTTGTAATTTCTCTGGATAATATCACCACCTTTTGTGGCTTATCTTTAATAAATACCTTTCAATTTGCTGATGACTCTGGTACATACAGATCATGTCTCCTTCCCAAGTTCAAAATCTATATTTACAAAGTATTATTGGTCATCTTAAACGAATATATTATAAACAACGCAAACTCAACATATTAAAAATTGCTTCAGTTTCTTGGTCAATGACACTGTTCCCTTTTAAATTCTGTTTGGTTAATGGCATTGCTGCTCACATAGTCTCTTAAGCAGGAAACTTTGTTGGTCCAGAAATAAACACCCAGGCCACATCCGAACTTGGAGAACAGAGTATCCCCTCTTCCTACTATCAGGGTTTATTAACCTGACCACTCTGTGATTTACTTAATTCCATCATAGTTCAGTTTCCTTAGTCATCAGCTAGTAAGCCCTGTGTTTTCCCTAGCCCTCTCTTCTGGTTAATTACTGATGTGTACAAACCAACTCATAACTTAATGGCTTAAAACAATATTGTATTATTATTGCTCAGGTCGATGGACTCAGGGAGGCAGTTGTTACTTAGAGACTTTCCTGCAGTTCCAGTCAGATTTTCGATTGGATTGAAGTCCTCTAAAAGATTGACTGGGCTGGACGTTCAGAATGACCCAGTCACATGGCTGACAGTTGATGTTTGGCGGGGCTGTTAAGCAGAGCGCCTACATGTGGCCTCTCCGGTAACTTGGACTTTCACAGCTTGGCAGGTGAGCTCTGAGAAGGAGTGTCCCAAAAGCAATTTTTACAAAAGACAGGAAGCAAAAGCACCAGGGCGGGTAAAAGCTATTCCTGCTAGTGACAGAGTATCATATCTGTCATATTATATTGGTCAAAGCAGTCTTAAGATGGTGGAAAAATAAACTTTGCTCCTCACTGGGGGCAAGGTCACTTTGTAGAAGAGCATTGGAGATGAGAGATATATTTGCAGTCATTTTTAGAAAATACAGTCTTCCACAACTTACAAATCTGAGACTCTGGGTAAATTTATCAAAAGCTCAGTTGTTGAAAGATCAGTTAACAAATGACTTGTATTTTATTTTACCACTTTACCAGTTTATCTAAAGCTTACTTATTTAAGTGATTTTTAAAGTTTAAAGTAATACCTAAGGGGCCATTGGATTTGAGGGTTTTGGAAATTCAGGGTTCTGGAAACTTCAGACTCTTCCCTGGCCCTCAATCTTAACCTTTTATGCCCTCCTCCCCCCTCCTTCCCTGGTCTCCTTCTCTACTTCTCTCTTTTCATCTCCTGTCCCTTCTGCTTCTTTTTCTCATCTCTCAGCCCTCCATCTGCCATTCCTTGCAGTGGCATCTCAAGCCTATGCTCAGTGTTTATCGTCTTTTCTGTCCTTCTCCCAGCAACTCCATTTACTCATTTTTTTTTAAAACATAACACTCCCATAGTACTTATCACATTGCTTATTTATATTATTTACTTTTTTTATGTCTCTTACTAGACAGAGCAACTGGAGGTCAAAGACAGTGTCTTATTCATCTTTATAGCTCCATTACCAGGCTTGACTCAGAGTAGGCCATCAATAAATGTTTGCCTATTGAATTACTTATGATTCAGAAACATCTTTGATAGCTTTTAGTGCAGGTCCAGAAACAAGATGATGAAATTTAACAGCAGTAAATATAAATTTCATTATTTAGGCTCAAATGGTTTGCTTTAGTGCATTTGTGAATGACTCTGCTTGTTGGCAATTCATGTGAAAAAATTCTCATGGGATTTTGGTAAATACAGTTTCAATATTAGTCATGTATTAAAAAATATAGTACAATGTTAGGCATGATGAAGACCCTGGAAATAATTTCATTTAAGGAAATATAAAAAGGAATGAAAATGTGTGACTTGGAGGAGACTTCGAGAAAATAAGATCTTTTTTTTCAAGCAACTGGTAAGCTAGCATGTGGGGATTCTGCCAGCTACTATGTCTGTTCTACTTATGCATTCTGGAATGGGGGAAATAACCACAGGACGGATTCATGGACCCACTGAGTTCACTGTGAGATGGACCTGAGCTGAAACTCCAATGATCACCTGACCTTCATAAGTCCCTACTCTAACTGTGGACCCTAGTGATGTTTTGGGTCTTTTGGAATTAGTGTCAGTTCAGAGCCAGTGTGCAGTAGTCTCTGAAAGTTCTGATTATTTCTTTTGCCCCAATCTGCAGTTAGTTTAGTAAAAGGTTTTAAGTCCCTCTGGGAAGACTGGGAGAGTGATTACCAGTATACATTTTTGGCTGTGTACTAGGATCCTTCTTCAAGGGGGAGGCCTCCATTTCATTCATGGGATTCTGGGTTTGTAAACTGGCTTATATCAGGAAATTGATTGAGGGGCCATGACCCCTGTTTTATGATTCAGGTTAGACTTTTGTTCACTTGACCTAGAATTTTCCTGCTTATACAGATCAAGTAAGAATTTAGTGGACTTTCCCTTTCAATTCTACGAACACCATGATCAGTAAGCAAATGCCATACTGACTTGCCATTTCTAACTTGCTCACTGTGGGTAGTCTTTTGATCCATGTCTCAGCTAATCAGCCAACCAAACTGTCAGAGACTCCTCTCATATCCCCAGACTGTAACATTAGATGCCAAATCTTCTTCATGAGTCCATTCAGTAAATTCAGCCTGATCCAAGTTTATATACCTTCCACCATTATTCCATACCCTTGATATCCATTCCCACATATCTTCCCTGGATTTCTGTTTGGAAAACTTAAGCAGTACTTTTGGAGTGTTAACACATCTTCTCATCGGTCACCCTTTGTCCCACATGAGAGTCAATGGTGTGGTTTCAATTTGAATGCTAGCAAGCTCAGGACCCAGACTGTGAATAGATATTTCAGTTTGACTCTGAAGGCAAGAAAAAATAGATTGGTTCAGTGCTAGAAACATATTTCTCTAAGACTCAGTAAATTTACTTTTATAGAAAGTATTCAGAAAATGAAGACTTGTGCCTGGGACCCTTGAGATGGATGCCTATCATCAGCTAGTCCTTGTTTCCCCTAACAAACACTTGCTCAGCAATATGTGCAAGATATACCTTATGGTAAAAACAATGTGTTTTGCATCATTTTTACTTTTCATAGGTTTGAGGATCATAGCCTAGAGGATCATGTAGAAGTTACAATGCCATAAGTAATTTTAAGATTCAAGATCAGAGGTGGAATTATAAGAGCACTGAATTGGAGGATGAACTAAAAGGTGTGTAAGATTCTTTCAAACTCTGAGGTTCTCAAAATGATATGGGAATGCAAAATGCTTGTTCCTTCTAATGCTGATGGCTCATTTCTTAATTCCTTTTAGTAAGTTGACACTTTAAGAAATACTCACTTTTGGAAACAAAACACTAATTTACTTATAAGTTACAATATAAATGAATTGCATTTATAAAAATACCTAATTTGACACCGAAAAGAAAAAAATAATTCAATTGAAAAATGGGCAGAAGACCTGAACAGACATTTTTCCAAAGAAGAATTACAGATAGCCGACAGACACATGAAAAGTGTTTAACATTACTCATCTTCAGGGAAATGCAAATCAAAATGACAATGAGACATTACCTCACACATGTCAGAATGGCTAAAATAAAAAAATGCAAGAAACCAGTGTTGGTGAGAATGTGGAGAAAAAGGAACCCCCATGCAGTGTTGGTGGGAATGCAAACTGGTGTAGCCACTGTGGAAAACAGTAAGGAGTTACCTCAAAAAATTAAAAATAGAACTACCCTGTGATCCAGTAATCACACTACTGGGTATTTACCCGAAAAATACAACAACACTATGTTTATGGCAGCATACAATAGCCAAATTATGGAAGAAGCCCTTGTCCATCGATGGATAGTTGAATTGATAAAGAGGAGGTGTTTATATATATATAAAATGAAATATTATTCAGCCATAAAAAGGAATGAAATCTTGGCATTTGCAGCAACAACATAGATGGAGCTCTGTCTTTGTCAGAGAAAGACAAATACCATATGATCTCACTCTTATGTGAAATTTAAGAACAAATGCGCAAAGGAAAAGAAAGAGGCAAACCAAAAAATAGACTTTAGAGAACAGATGGTTACCAGAGGCGGGCGGGGGTGGGGGGGAGATGGCTGAAATAGGTGATGGGGATTAAAAGTACATTATCTTGATGAGAGCTGAATAATGTATAGAATTGTTGAATCACTATACTGTATACCTGAAACCTATTTAACACTGTATGTTTAATTATATTGGAATTTTTAAAAAAGTGAATGGATGCTCTCAAAAAAACCCCTAATTCATCATGTAGGCTTACTCCTGGTGTATCTTAGTGAGTTCAGGTATTTTCTTTCAGACAAAAAATATTTATGAAATTTTTAATTTTTTTCAGATTTAATAATTTAAAAAATTTAATTGAAAAAATGGGCATGAGAGGTGACTGAACTAAAAAAACCTTTAAATATTTTTTAAATAACTTTGGGTTATTCTGTTATAATTACATCATTTAACAAAGGAAGGGTGATATTCAAATGTTTCTTCATTATTTAGGAGTTAGCGTTGGCTGGTCAGATAGAAGCCTATAAACTAAGATTGGGAATTGGATTCTGCGATAACAATGATTGCAAATATTACACTTGCAGGATCCGGTGGTGGTTTAATAAAGAGCTTGTTTGCCCTTCTCAACCTGTGATGCAGTACTAGTAAAGACATAGAAAAGTAAAACATGCACAAGCCCTGGAAAAAACGGGGTAAGGGCTTACTACAAGAAAGAAAGTGATAATCCCATGTTCTTTAAAATTGATGAGGATAGCTTAGGAAACAGTATGAAAAGCTCCATTCTCTGAACCAAAACAAAGATTTTCTGGAGGATAGGTGGGAGATTTCTGTCAACATCTCCATGGCTTTAGCTGAAGGATAAAGAAAGAATCTACGTAACAGGTAGAGGATCAAAATTGAAAACTCAAGAATTGGAAGATATGAAAGGACTTGTGGGGGTTGAAATCCTAAAGTGGGAATTATCACAGAATTAAATGCACATTCTAGAAATTACTACTGAAAAGGAATATTATGTTTTAAAAGGGGAGAGTAGGAACAATAGACTGAGTCTATGTTTCCAAAATCAGTCAAGAGAAAAAAAAGAAGGGAGTGAGGTGATAAAAAGCACAACATGACTTCATCTTCTGTATGGTGCTGACAAGAGTAACTGCTTCATTTTTCACTTTATACTTAGACAATATGGACTGTCATGAGTTTCTAAATGTACACCAAGGCTTAGTTTTTTCCTCTTTTCAAGAGTTATATCCCGTTGGTATATATGAGACTGTGGAATTTTTTATTTGTCCTTCTTGAGTTGTCCACTTTTTAGTTTTCCTTATGGTAACATACTCTTCCTATACCCACTGTCTCCTTGTGGAACCCTATTTTACTTGATGCTGGTTACTGAAAATTCATGAACACAGATATCCCCGCAGTGTGCTACTCTATATTCCTTTACTCTGTTACGTATTTATTCTCCACCATGGGCCAGAAGAGTTTGTTATTAAGGAATGTTCCGGTGTAGGAGAGGAAGATTAAATCTATATGCTAATTGTGATTCGTCTATGGGAAAGCACTCAAAAAATAAGACCCTTTACAGAGACTTCCCATTGGTCTGCTCCACTTCCTTCCTTCTGTTCTGTGCTCCAATCTGAGCCTCACTGACAACAAGAAGAGAATCTCAGATTGCTTTTTCAAAGATGTCCAGATATAGTGACTATAAAGTTATAAAGAAAGTTCGGAAAGAAAACAGGCAAATATGAGTCAAGAAAATTGGGTTATAAATTTAATTTTAGACAACATGGAATTAATGGCTAAAACATCATATAGGACATAAAAAGATATAGTGTAGTTGTGAACATATTTGCAGGCAACAATATAGCTTTAACATAAATAGAGCAAAAGCTGACAGAACTACTAAAATAGGTAAATAAGCCAACAACAAATGAAGGTGATTTTAACATATTTCTCTGAGAATTTGGTACTAAGAAAGAAACAAGCAAAGATATTTGAATAATACAGGTAATATGCTTTTGCTCATATATAAATTTATGCCCACCAAAGAGAGAGTGAAATATTCTTTCCAAGCATACACGAGATATTTATAAAAATTGACAGTAAACTCATTGAAAAAGAAAGGCTCAACAAATACCCCAAATCAATTCCATAAAGAGCATACTGTCTCACCAAGCCCAATGCTGCTAAACAAACCTTGTTTTAAAAAGGAGCTGAGAAGAGGGGCACCTGGGTGGTGCATTTGGTTAGGTGTCTGGCTCTTGACTTTTGGCTCAGGTCATGATCTCGTGGGTTGTGGAATGGAGCCCTGCACAGAGACCTTGCTTGAGCCCGTGTTGGGCTCTGTGCTCAGTGGGGAGTCTGCTTGAAGATTCTCTCTTCCTCTCCCTCTGCCCCTCCTGCTGGTGCTCTCTCTCTCTCTCAAATAAATAAGTCTTCAAAAAAGTAAATAAGGAGCTGTGAAGAAGAGTTACAAAATTCCTAGAAGAGTGAGGCATAGCTAAGTCAGCTTATATTTAGGATTTGTGCACTCTGTGCATGTGTTCTATTCCAGGAAACATTTATTTAAAGACCTAGAAATTGCCCAAATTTTAAAAAGTTAAGTTAAATCCCACTGGAGCTTTGGTTGCAATTACATTAAACCTTGCAAATAATTTGGAAAAGATGAACATCTTTAAAAATTAACATTTAATTTTATTTTCAAAAAGTCAATCTTTAGACAGCCAATATCTATTTAAAAACATGTAGTTTATAGAAACTATCTTAGAATGGCATTCTTATAATCATATAACTTGATTATTTTGTTTTCTTGATATTGGATCATTTAAAAGTTGTTTTGGTTAATGCAATTGTTTAGATAGATCATGGTACAGATGAATTCAATGTTGTAGCTTTTATTGATCCATTTGAACTCATATGAATGGCAAGTCAATATTAGCATTTTACTGAATATATTTGAGTAAAATTGCAAATAGACTGCACATGTTGTATCTAAAGACAAAACTTAGTTTATATTTTCTGTGTTTATCTTACATGGAGACGGGTTGATTTTATTGTCAACCAGATAACAGCCCCATAGCCTATAGTTTGCTTGTTTTACTACTGACTTGAAAGATATTTTGAATTTTGAAACATGCCTGTCGTAGGCATATCTATTCTATGAGGCTTGTTTATTTCTTTACACAAAGAACATTTTTGAAAATGAGATTAGAAAACTGAGTAATAAAGCAATCACAATACCAGAAACAACTAGCAGAGCTTTCACAGATTGGGTAGGAAATGAATCAATTGCTTATCTCTGTCTCTTCTGAGAGTATAGTTTTTTATGAATTCGGAAATATATTCAGCATATAATCCTGATTGTAATAGTAAATTCCTGTTACTCATAATAGTTTATGCATCATTTAAAGGATAATTATACATATTATTTATAGCTTGTTTCTTTGGTCAAATTTGATTTGCAATTTCAGATAACATAAATACCGGAATTTCAAAATGCAAAGAGGAATGTGACCTATGTTCTTTAAGATATTTTCTAGCATTAAAAATGTTCATGGTCTGTTCTTTACAAATATCCTTTCAACATACAGTAACAAGATTGTAAAGGGCTATTATTACCAAGAGAGATACTAGCTTGATCCAGATGATAGAATAAATGTAATTAGTATAATTTTAATAATAAGCTTCTTTGGTTAATTGTTATTTAAACCACTTTAAAAAACCCTGATCTACATATTTTTTCTTCTTAAGAATTAAATTCTCTTTTTAAAATGTGTGACTGGAATTTATAACACTTATTGTTGCATTACATTCATGACAGACAGAACAAAGTTAATTCAATTTCTTTTAATTTTTACTTCTCTATTTGTATAAATAGTTGCTGATATGAAATTAAATTTCCTTTAGTTTTTGGTTAGAATTTTCTGCTGTGGAGTATTTAGTTAAATTATGATGAGTATCGGCGGTACTTTTCTTCTTTTCTAGGGAGAGGTAAATCTCCTTGGAACTACTCAAGTCATCTTTTCTCTATTGTCTTGAGAAAGGGGTTATAATATAAATATGTTATATTTAGATGCCCAATGCCTGGATCAATCACTGAGGTTGCTATCACCAGAACCAGTCTAGACCCAATGCCACTGTAAGGTGGTTGCCTACACTAGGAAAGAGTTACATTGGTGAAATGAGAGGTTAGCATTGAGGATAGTGCTTTAGGACATCCTCAGGATACCATGGTGTTCTGCACAGGTATAGACCCTTATGAATAAGTTGGAGAGGAAAGGAGTGTCATTAATGTTAGGCTCTTCCTTCTCCCAGACCCTCCAAATCTCTTTTATCTCTTATTAAAAATAACCTGGAAACATATTATTGAACTTTTCTTTTTTTTATAATTTTCTCCAGTTGTCAGTGAACTTTCTAGAAAATGAAATTTCCGTAAGTGGATGTTTAATTGTGTCAAATGATTTTTTTAGGGTCAATTAATTTTACATTTAACCTGTGTCTCAAATTTGTTTTGAAGAAATTAGTATCTGCTCTTCTATTATGTTTTCTCTAAAATACTTAAATTGGAATTTTGATGGTATATATATAAAGCTGAGATGCTTCTGATTCGGGAATATTTCATTTAGTATCTTTATGCAAAGAGGCATGTTTTGATGAGTGAAGTTTGATGTGGTTTCCAAAGCATTGCTCCAAACATCAATATTTCAGCCATCCAGAAGATGTCGCTATTGTGTATAGAATGTATAAAAGAAGAAAGAAAAAAGCCAATAACTTTTGTACAGTTCCATTCTGTCTCTCCTAATCTTGCTAAATTTCCTCTGGAGCTCTTTGAAAGAAAACAGTGGGGTGAAACATTGTCTTCAAGTTGACAGGCAGCGAAAAATTACTACATTCATTGGACAGGCATGCCAGTCAGTCATACTCCTACATCTTTTCATTTGAAAAAAAGAAATTAAAGTACATGGCAGAAAAGTTCCACCTCAGTTAATAATTTTGTATGGTGCTAAGTGGGAATTAATAACCACACAGTATATTTGTTTTACCTCTAGCAAAAGAGTGTGTCTATCATAAGTAAATTTAGCAGACATTAATTAAGAAAAATCAAACTGTTTTGCAAATGTCTGTGATTAAAGTAATAGTTCATTTAAAGCAGAGAATAAGCTGCCAAAATATACATTTTAACTTAAGATATGAGTGTCACTAATAGAATACATTCTTAATCTGTACTCTTGTCTGTTAAATTAAAAAAGTTCTTTTTATAATGAAAATGATGGCATCCCCTTACTTGGTGCCGTGAAAGACGTTTACCAGAGGTTTACTTCAGTTCTTATGAAGTTATTTTTCTGTTCAGGCAAAGAACCAAGATCGGTGGGAGCTTGTTTGTGGGTGAAGAACTTCCCTGGGCATATTTACTATAGGAGCGAACAGTGAGGGGAGGCAGGTAAACAAGAAGTGGATCCCACTTGCCTGAAAGGCTTAGCAAAGTGATGTGGTCTGAACAGCTGGATATAATTTGGGTCACTGGTTGGTATGACAGGCAGGATATCAAAGGTAAGGCAATTAAGCAACATCAGAAAGGTTTCCCACTGAGTTATTTATTTATTTATTTATTTATTTATTTAGATCTTTCTCATAAAATGTTTTGTTATTTTACCCTTCTCTTCATTTAGTCCCTAATCAAAGTCTGTCTACCTTTAGTAAATGCATTTATGTAGTAAGAGAAAATGACTTGTATTTTCAAATTTAAATAGTATTTCCTTTTCTCTTTGTTAGTGAAAGCAATCATCAAATCTTTTTCTAAAGATATGTAAAATTTTAATTTATAGATGATTTGTATTTAGCTAATGCTTATCAAGTGCTTACTGTGTATCAGGTATTATTTCGAGGGCATTACATGGACTACCTCCTCTTCACAAATCTGTGAGGTGGGTTCTAATATGAGTGAAACACAGAGGAGGTAGTCAGTTATCAAAGGCTACTATGCTAACGAGAGGCAGAGTTGGCATTCAAACCCAGGTAGTCTGTCATTAGAGAGCAGTTTACACTTTTCCATATTGTTTCATTCTAAAATGTTTGAAATACACCATTTAGTTCTGGTTGTCTCTGTATCATAAAATTTGTTGTCTGGCAATTTTCTGCTGAGAATTAAGGGCAAGTGGAAAGAAGAGTTTTCAGGATCTTCCCTATCCTACCAATATAGATGGAATAATTGATCCTGTTAAAATCTGGACACTGTTTTTATTTTTTCTATTCATTTTAAACTATCTTGAGTATTTAGAAGAGCTAGGAAATATTTAATATTTCTCATATAATTTTCTATTTTTAAAAAGATGGTAATATATTTTTTAAAGATTTTATTTATTTACTTGAGAGAGAGTGAAAGCGAGAGAGATCACAGAGGGAGAGGGAGAAGCAGACTCGCTGCTGAGCGGAGAGCCCAATATGGGGCTCGATTCCAGGACCTGGGATCATGACCTGAGCCAGAGGCGGTCGCTTAACCAACTGAGCCACCCAGGAGCCCCAAGATGGTAATTTTTAGTGAAGGATCCTTTGAACTGTGGTCTCATTTCTGACAAGAAGGATTTGAGCTGTTTTCAGTTACAGGTTTATGAATAACAGTACCCATTTGAAAGGCTGCGATTAGGGTGAATATTTTAGCCCTACTTGTATTAATCTTTTAGCCTGTTAGAGTATTGCAAAATTTATTGACCCATGAATGACCTGGGACCTAACATAACAGATAGCTACTTTATCAGTTTAAAGCTGAGCTTAAAACAATGCATTCTAACATATATTTCTAGAAATATTTTTTTTACTATAAAAGAGAAGAGAAACACCTTAAAATAAATATCTATGCTAATTTTTGTGGCTTATTGATTCTAACAACAACGTGAGAATCTTTTGAGATTTCTAAATTGAGATTAGAGGTGATGAATAATTTATTACCCAAAGGCCAAAAGGATGCAATGGATTTGTACTGACAGATACAGTAGAGATTTTCAGAAGATAAGATCACTAGGCATTTCACTTGAACCACTTGCTTTATTTTTTTCATTTTAATTTTTTATTGAGATATAATTGACATATAACATCGTGTAAGTTTAAGGTGTACAGTATGTTGTTATGATACATCTATATATTACAATATGATTACCACTATAAATACCTCTGTCATATCGTGTAATTATAATTTCTTTTTTTGTGGTGAGAACATTTAAGATCTAATCTCAGCAGCTTTGAAGCATAGAGTATTATTGACCATAATCATGATACTTTGCATTAGGTCTCCAGAACTTATTCACCTTCTAGTTGCCAAGTTTATGTTCTTCAACATCTCCCTAACCCCCTGCCTCTCAGCCCCTGGTTAGCACCATTCTACTATGAGTTTGGCTTTTTTTTAGATTCTACATGTAAGTGTTAATATAATATTTGTCCTTTCTGTCTCACTTATTTCATTTAGCATAACGCTCTCAAGGCCCATCCATGTTGTTGCAAATGGCAGGATTTCCTTCTCTCGTGGCTGAATAATATTCCAGTGTGTGTGTGCGTGTGTGTGTGTGTGTGTGTGTGTGTGTGTATGTGTATCACATCTTCTTCATCAGTTCATCCATTGATGGACCCGTGGATTGTTTCCATACCTTGGCTATTGTGAATCATGCTGCAATAAACTTGGGCAGTCAGACAGTTTTTTGATACTTTGTTTTCATTTCCTGTGAGTATGATAGAAGTGAGATTGCTGCGTCATATGGTAGTTCTGTCTTTAATTTTTTGAGGAACTTCCGTACTGTTTTTCAGTGGCTGCACAAGGGTTCCTTTCTTCTCCACATCCTCACCAACACCTGTTATCTCTTGCCTTCTTGATGATAGCCTTTCTAACAGGTGTGGGGTGATATCTCACTGTGGTTTTGATTTGCATTTTTCCGTTGATTAGTGATGGTGAGTGCAGCCTTCCATAGCTCAGCTGGTAGAGTGGAGCACTATAGACTGGACATGTGAGGCATTTGTTTTAATCATGTATAATGCTTTAGAGTATAGCAGGAAAATCCCAATTCAGAGTGCCTTACTTCTTACAAAATGTATACATTTAGAGAGTAATGCAATTTTAAATAAATAGATTAATATAACAAATACTTATTAGTCATCTTATTATCAGGTCAAATAACTTAATGAGGGATATATGACAGTAAAACTCCTGCTCTTATAAACCAGAATGGAAGGGGCAGGGATTGTGACTATTTCTATCTTGTAGGTTTACAGAATATATAATTCTTACTGCTTCTTTCTGTTTTTAGAGTAATCTTGGGTAAGCAGTATAGTTCCTTATAGAATTTTTGGTCTAGTTGGGGAAACAAATCATAACTCTATTTCTATGTGTCTTAGATTTATGAGAGTATAATTAATTATTGAAGGGAAGAAAAGATAAAGCTAGATGAATTATATAGGCAATCAGATTTTTATGCATTCAGGGGGAGGGAGAGCTTGTTGTAGACTAAGGAAATCTGGGAAGACTTCATGGGTGATAGGGAGCTTGAACTGGGCCTTGCAAAATTGGTAAGGTTTAGAAGGAAGAAATGGCCAAAGGTGACTTCCAGACAGATGCAGGTGTAGGGAGACAGCACTGAGTAGGGAAGGTAAAGTTAAAGTTAAAAGTTCCTGGGAGATAACTTTTGGTTGACTTAATGCAAACCAATTTCTATTGGTAGAAATTCTCTTTAGAGTACATGTGATGCTGATAATAAGGTCTAGGATTGCACTGGGTTAAAGAACTTCATATTAATTCCAATTCAGTACTACTGAAGGGAAAAATTCTCTTTTTATTTCATTTTCCCATAGGAGAAGAATATATATTTCCTATCAATTAAATTACCCTGGTAATTGAATTTTATATGTGTGCTCAATAATATATAGTTCCAATATTTCTGGGATTACATTTGTGATAAAATTTGCTCTGAAATAGAATCTGCTAGAGTGATCGTGGCTTAGGAATTGATAAAGCTAATGCTCTTTCCTCTGTATCAAGGATACTGTTTGAACAGTCTTTTTGGAACTGGAGGAGATATTAGAGTACAAAGTGTGAAGACATTTATGGAGTTTTCCTGAAAAATGGGATTCTATTAATCTAATACCGCTCTTAAATACTATAATAACAAAATAACATTCTCTGAACGAGGGAGCATCCTTGATATAATAATGGAATTTATCTAAGAAGTAGAAAACAAATTTTCAACTCTAACTTGAAATTTGACATTTATTTTTCTGTCACAGGGAACAGTTTCAATTTTATTTCATAGTTACATAATTAGGAATATATATATGATAGAAATAATTTTCATAAATGACAACATAGTGCTTATTACAGTTCAGTTGCACATACTAAATATTAACTAAATTTTGAGAGCAGCTGATAAATTGAAGTAATTTTAAAATAGGTGATTATATAAAATAATTTTTTGTCAAAATAATTGCAAGACTTGAAAAGGGATCTTTTTTGATGGAGTAAAAGAATTTCATCTGGATATCAAAAGCAGATTTTAATAAACTATTTTTCCTGATAGTACTCAATAAAATTTAGTTATTTAGATGCTTAGATGAGAGCTGGAATGAAGGTTACACAAAATGCCATATTTTGAGAAATTGGATAGTTTATCCCAGTTTAAGTATGATTATAAGCAAGTGTGATTTTAAGCATATTTTTCTTAGCTAAATATTGATAGAAATTTAAATATTCAAAAACTTTTATCAGCATTCAGTCAGGAAATTATTCTTACAATCATACTTTAAGATAGTTGCTGTGATAAGTCACAGAACCAATTCTGTTAAATTATACTCCATGTAGGGCATTTTGATGGCCATTAAACATTAGCAACTGTGGCATTTATAGAAAGTATCTTTTGGTGTTTCAGTCCTTGATGCTTAGCAGTCATATGAACAGAGATTTTGTAGGACCAGAAACAGAAATCAGATCACCATTGGCTCTCACTCTGTTGGAAAAATATAAAACGGGTTATTTGGAATCTTGTCTATTGTGATAGTATGACAAGTTTAAGCACACCCTCAATAAATACAGTAGCTATTTCTCTCAACTGTAGCTTATTCTACCCCTTACTGAAATCTCTATAAATTTTATGCCTGGTCAAATATTCTTTATTTTCTAAGATTTTTATTTGACCCTGCTGACTTTCTTTTCCATCACATTCATATGGTTTGGATATATGGTCTGTGGTTTCCATCTGTTTTCATATTTCAACATTTTCCTTAATCACATGGGTATTTGTTTTTGTATAGCCATAGTGCGTGGGGGTTTCAATGAATGCTATTGAATTTACTGTCTGTGGATAGTTCCCTGGGAGAACAAAAGCATATACACATGCATATAAACATTTCCTTCCCTTATGAAATGGTTTACCAAATTTTGACTAAAAATAAAAACCTGAAACCACTTTAATTTTAGTAGAAGTGGTGACACTAGGGGTTTCCCCAATATTCAAGTAAGAAATATGAAGCACACATGTTAGAGGAAAACCTCCATATCCCACCTTTTGTTTCCATGTGGAGGGACTTCATGGAGTGTAAAATGTCCAGTTTCTTTCTCCACATTTCATTCACTCCTCCAAGAGAGAATAACCCAAGTTTGGGAGAAAGAACTGAGCAACTATATTCTCCTTCTCTCTGTCTCTTGTTTTCTTCATTCTGACTGCCACAAAGTGCTTGAATTTGGGTCTCCTGCCTGCCTTTGGGCAGAAGCCTGAAACAGTCCTGCAGTGCTTTTGCCTGAAGACATGTCTTTGAAGTATCAAGATACCTGGCAAAATTACAGGTTGAAAACCATTTTCTCCAGTCTGTTTCATTAGAAACAAAGGTAATAGTTAGCGTGAAACTTCAGTGTATCTCCCAATTGTTTTCAAACCTAAAGGAGGAACAGTAAGTATTATTTATTTGACTCCTCAAGCCCCAGACTATCATAACATGCCCCCATCCTTTTGGTTTTATTTCACAAGATAAACTCAAGCTCTTATTTTCACCTCACTGGGAGAAATGTTTTGTTCTCTCAGCACTTTTTCCCTGGTTCTAAATGATAAATTTAACTTAGTAGAAATGAAGTACTATTAAAAATCTCTAAAGTTTTGCCTCAGAAAATGAAGCAATTCCAAAAGAATCACATTTTAAGTTTGTTCATTACCAAGTACACAAAGAATGACTCTTTAAAAGTGATGAAAATTTTTTAGGGTTTTATTAATATTTTATATTTAATATTAGTTCAACTCACAAATTGTAGCAAAATTTGTACATGTAATTTCATAAAAAGATTTTGGCCCTGTACAAATTGAAAAGTGACTATGATGAATTAAAATATTTTCCTTACTTTTATAACCTCTTTTCATTTGCCTTTCTGCATTTCTGTCTATATTTGTCTTGTGGATAGAGATTTGAGGAATCTCCTTGTGCTTAAAAAATGTAGGAGAGCGGTAGCGTGGCTGTCACATATATCAGTTTGCCAGGTATAGTCCTGGTATATGATTGTTGTCTCAATATAATTATTAGTAACAGTTCTCCTCACTCTGAAAATCTTATAATTAGGATGATAAATTATATGATCACCCCAAGAACAAGATACATAGTTACTGGTATTTGTGTGTGGAATCATACTTTTCAGTGCTTTAGTATTACTTGTTTCATTCATTTATCTTCAGAATTTATCTTCAGAAAAGTTTCTGTTAACTTGCACTGATATTTAGTTGTTGTTTTTCAGTTTAGTTTTAATATTAATTTTCAAATTTGTTTTGATTTTGAGTTTATACTTTATTAATGCATATTTAAGTGGAGATGGTAATCATATTCACTTCCTAGGTTTAGTAGGAGGAATTAGCCCACCTGTCTGTGTATCCTGTAGCACAATTTAATTTTTTAATTTTTAATTTTTTTCTCTCCAAATTTTTATTTAAATTCCAGTTAGTTAACATGCAGCGTAATATTGGTTTCTGGTATAGAATTTAGTGATTCATCACTTACATACAACACCCAGTGCTTATCACAACAAGTGCCCTCCTTAATCCCCATCACCCATTTAGCCCATCCCCTGTCCCCTCCCCTCCAGCAACCCTCAGTTTGTTCTCTATAGTTAAGAGTCTGTTTCTTTGCTTGCCTCTCTTTCTTCCCCATGTTCATTTGTTTTGTTTCTTAAATACCATATATGAGTGAAATCATATGGTATTTATCTTTCTCTGACTGACTTATTTCACTTAGTGTAATACTCTTCATCCATGTAGTTGCAAATGGCAAGATTTCATTCTTTTTTATGGCTAATATTCCTATCTATCTATCTATCTATATCACTTTATGTATATCACTCCTTTATCTTTTCATTAGTTGATAGACATTTGGGCTCTTTCCATAATTTGACTCTTGTTGATAATGCTGCAATAAACATTGGGTTGCATGTATCCCTTCGAATCAGTATTTTTGTATCCTTTGGGTGAATGCCTAGTAGTGCAATTGCTGGATTATAGGGTAATTCTATTTTTAGAATTTGGGTCTCTTTTTGAGGAACCTCCATACTGTTTTCCAGAGTGGTTGCACCAGTTTGCATTCCCACCAACAGTGTAAGAGAGCTCCCCTTTCTCTGCATCCTTACTAATACCTGTTGTTTCCTATATTGTTCATTTTAGTAATTCTTACCGATAATTTTGACTTTTATTTACCAGATGATGAGTGATGTTGACCAACTTTTAATATGTGTATTAGCCATCTCAATGTCTTCTTTGGAAATATGTTTATTCATGTCTTCTGCCCATTTTTTAACTGGATTATTTGGTTTTTGGGTGTTAAGTTTGATAAGTTCTTTATAGATTTTGGATACTAATCCTTTATTAGATATGTCATTTGTAAATATCTTCTCCATTCCATAGGGTGTCTTTTAGTTTTGTTGGTTATTTCCTTCATTGTGCAGAAGCTTTTTATTTTGATAAATCCCAATAGTTTATTTTGCTTTTGTTTCCCTGGTCTTAGGAGACATGTCTAGTAAGAAGTTGCTATGGCTGATATTAAAGAGGTTGCTGCCTGTGTTCTCCGCTACGATTTTGATGCTTTCCTGTCTTACACTTAGGTCTTTAATCCTTTTTGATTTTATTTTTGCATATGGTATGAGAAAGTGGTTCAGTTTCATTCTTTTGCATGTTGTCCTCTAGCATCATTTTAAAATTATTTATGATGATGAGACTTTTTAATACAGATTCTGCATTAGCTAGACTTAACTTGTAAGTAAGCCCTGCCATTCAATTTTAGTGCCTGATTTTATTTGTGTCCAAAATTGCATATATCAAGTGACCTCTAAAGTCACTTCACTTTCTGGGGTACTTGGGTGGTGCAGTCATTTAAGTGTCTGACTCTTGATTTTGGTTCAGGTCATGATTTTAGGGTCGTGAGATAGAGCCCTGTGTGGGGCTTCATGCTCAGCATGGAATCTGCTTGACATTCTCTCTTCCTCTCCCTCTGTCTCTTCCACTTGTACACTCGCTCTCTCTCTTTCTAAAATAAATAAATAAATCTTAAAAAATAAATAAAGTCACTCGACTTTCAGAGCGTTGGTAAAAATATGACTTTTTTTTTTTTTAAAGATTTTATTTCTTTATGTCAGAGAGAGAGAGCACAAGCAGGGGATATGGCAGACAGAGCAGGCAGAGGGAGAAGCAGGCTCTCTGCGGAGCAAGGAACCCGATGCGGGACTTGATCCCAGGACCCTGAGATCATGACCTGAGCTGAAGGCAGAGCTTAACTAACTGAGCCACCTAGGTGTCCCAAAATATCTTTTTTTTATTTTTTTGCCTTAACAAACAACATTGGTTTATTTCTTTCACATTCCAAATCCAGTGTGGGAGCACATGAGTCTCTGGGGGCAGTGAACTGTGCTTGTACATTTCACATTCTTTTTTTTTTATAATAATATTTTTTTATTATATTACATTAGTCACCATACAGTACCTCCCTAGTTTTTTTTTGTTTTTTTGAAGATTTTATTTATTTATTTGACAGAGAGAGACACAGTCAGCAAGAGAGGGAACACAAGCACGGGGAGTGGGAGAGGAAGAAGCAGGCTCCCAGTGGGGGAGCCTGATGTGCGGCTCCATTCCAGAACACTGGAATCACGCCCTGAGCCAAAGGCAGACGCTTAACAACTGAGCCACCCAGGTGCCCCTGTCCATCCCTAGTTTTTGATGTAAAGTTCCATGATTCATTACTTGTGTATAACACCCAGTTCACCATCACTATGTGCCCTCCTTAATACCCATCACCAGCCTATCCCATCCTCCCCTCTGCCCCCCCCGCCAAAGCCCTCAGTTTGTTTCCCAGAGTCCACAGTCTCTCATGGTTCATTCCCCTTCTGTTTATCCCCCCTTTCTTCTTCCCTTTCTTCCCCTACCGATCTTCCTAGTTCTTATGT
>NW_024423343.1:46413435-46442922 GCF_017311325.1 Ursus maritimus
GTTGTCTTTCTCTGCTTGACTTATTTCACTTAGCATTATCTCCTTCAGTGCTGTCCATGTGGCAGCAAATGTTGAGAATTCGTCCTTTCTGATAGCTGAGTAATATTCCATTGTATATATGGACCACAACTTCTTAATCCAGTCATCTGTTGAAGGGCATCTCAGCTCCTTCCACGATTTAGCTATTGTGGACAATGCTGCTATGAACATTGGGGTGCATATGGCCCTTCTCTTCACTACGTCTGTATCTTTGGGGTAGTGCAGTAATGCAATGGCTGGATCATAGAGTAGCTCAATTTTTAACTTTTTAAGGGACCTCCACACTGTTTTCCAGAGTGGCTGTACCAACTTGCATTCCCACCAGCAATGTAGGAGGGATCCCCTTTCTCCATATCCTCTCCAACAATTGTTGTTTCTTACCTTGTCAATTTTTGCCATTCTAACTGGCATAAGAACTAGGATGCTGTAAGGTGGTATCTTAGTGTGGTTTTGATTTGAATTTCCCTGATGGCTAATGATTTTGAGCATTTTTTCATGTGTCTGTTAGCCATTTGTATGTCTTCATTGGAAAAGTGTCTGTTCATATCTTCTGCCCATTTTTTGATTTGATTATTTTTTTCCCCATGTATTGAGTTTGAGAAGTTCTTTGTAGATCTTGGATACTAATCTTTTATCTGTAGTGTCATTTGCAGATATCTTCTCCCATTCCGTGGGCTGCCTCTTACTTTTTGACTGTTTCATGGCTGTGCAGAAGCTTTTTATCTTGATGAAGTCCCATGTTCATTTTTCTTTTTGTTTCTCTTGCCTTTGGAGATGTGTCATGAAAAAAGTTTCTGTGGGCGATGTCAAAGAGTTTGCAGCCTATGTTCTCCTCTAGGATTTTGATGGATTCCTGTCTCACATCGAGGACTTTCATCCATTTGGAGTTTATCTTTGTGTATGGTGTGAGAGAGTGGTCAAGTTTCATTCTTTTGCTTAAAGCTGTCCAATTTTCCCAGCACCATTTATTGAAGAGACTGTCTTTTTTCCACCGGATGTTTTTCCTGCTTTGCCAAAGATGTGCCCAAAGAGCCGGGTCCATTTCTGGGCTCTCTGTTCTGTTCCATTGGTCTATGTGTCTGTTTTTGTGCCAGTACCATGCTGTCTTTGTGATCACAGCTTTGTAGTACAGCTTGAAATCCGGCAATGTGATGCCCCCAGCTTTGTTTTTCCTTTTCAACAATTCCTTGGCTATTCGGGGCCTTTTTTGGGTTCCACACAAATTTAAGGGCTGTTTGTTCCAGTTCTTTGAAAATTGTCATTGGTATCTTGATTGGGATGGCATTGAAAGTGTAGATTGCTCTGGGTAGCATAGACATTTTAACTATGTTAATTCTTCTGATCTATGAGCATGGTATATTTTTCCATCTTTTTGTGTCTTCTTCAATGTCTTACAAGAGTGATTAGTAGTTTCTAGAATATAGATCCTTTATGTCTCTGGTTAACTTAATTCCGAGATAACGTATGATTTTTGGTGCTATTGTTTTTTTGATTTATTGAATTTATTTGATTCAATTTGTTCAATTCAATTTATTTGATTTATTTGTTTATTGATTTACTGTACCATCCTCCAATTCGCTAATTCGTTCTTCTGCCTCATTTAACCTGGCCATCAGAGCATCTAGTTTTGACTGCATTTGATTCATAGCATTTTTAATTTCTGCCAGATTCGCTCTCATTTCCGCCCTTAGAGATTCCCTAAATGGAATGGATTCCCTAATTTCTCTTTCTTCAGTCTCATTGTTTGTGTATAGAAATGCAACTGATGGGGCGCCTGGGTGGCACAGCGGTTGAGCATCTGCCTTCGGCTCAGGGCGTGATCCCGGCGTTATGGGATTGAGCCCCACATCAGGCTCCTCCGCTATGAGCCTGCTTCTTCCTCTCCCACTCCCCCTGCTTGTGTTCCCTCTCTCGCTGGCTGTCTCTATCCTGTCGAATAGATAAATAAAATCTTAAAAAAAAAAAAAAGAAATGCAACTGATTTCTGAGCATTGATTTTGTATCCCGCCACATTACTGAATTGCTCTATAACTTCTAGTAGTTTGGGGGTGGACTCTTTTGGGTTTTCCATGTAGAGTATCATGTCATCTCCGAAGAGAGACAGTTTGACTTCTTCTTTGCCGATTTGGATACCTTTTATTCCTTTTTGTTGTCTGATTGCTGTTGCAAGGACTTCTAGTACTATGTCTAATAATAATGGTGAGAGTAGGCATCCTTGTCGTGTTCCTGATCTTAAGGGAAAGGCTTCCAGCTTTTCCCTATTGAGAATGATATTTGCTGTAGGCTTTTCATAGATGGATTGACTCTGTGGAAAACTAATGAAAATTTAACTGAGCTCTTGAGAGGGTGAAAGAACCAAGATACCAATAGACTAAGAAAATTAAGCAAATGAAAGAAAACAAGCAAAACACCAAATAATAAAATGAGGTAAGTTTCAAAGCAGAAAAATGTAATGATTCTTAGCTGAAAAATAAAATGCTGTACAGGAACAGAAATGGAAAAAGGGCGCCTGGGTGGCTCAGTCAGCAAGAGTCATCTGCCTTAGGCCTGGTCATGATCTCTAGCGCCTGGGATTGAGCCCCGCATCAGCGGGACTCCATTTCTCCTTCTCTTCTCTCTCTTCTTCTGCCCTCCCTCACTTGTGCACACATTTTCTCGCCGCTCTCAAATAAATAAATCTTAAAAAACCACTTGGCTTGGCAGTTAACCTTTTCTACATAATCATACTAATGAGAAGAGGCAACTATGGACTTAATAAAAAAATGTAATATCACCACAGGTAAGGAAGCAAGAAAGAGGGATATAAGAGATATAAGGAAATAGAGATATAAGCAGGAAAGAGTGTAAAGTCTACAATTACTGCAGGAAGAAGCCAATATATAACAACATCCAAAAATGACAAAGCAAAAATACTGTAGTATCTGTTTAGACACATGAGGCAAATGCCAGAAGAAACAACCAAAACACCAGAAGATTGTGTTGGGAAATTGATAGGGATGACCATTTTACTAACACTAAGCATTATTTGACATTTTTAAACTATAATTAGGTATTTATTTAATTAAAAGTATTTTTTAATTATAAAGTGGAAATGCAACACTGTGAGGAAAAGTCTCCACTGCTTGGATGAATGTGCTAATCTCATAGTATATAAGCAACTATCCACAACTTACATAAAAATAATAAACTCTATTTAATAGGTCTTGAAAAATTGTGATGACAGATGGAGCCCTGAAGGGCTTCTTTGAGAATTTATAAAAATACATACTAAAAATAAAATTCAAAAACTCTTCATATATTCCCTTTAATGAGCTCCTGTGTTATAACCAATTCCATCTTTTGAGACTTTCACATTGTCTTGATGCTGACATTCAGAATTTCTGTGCTCTCAAAAAGTAGAGACTTATTGTTTGGATACCAGAAAGTCCCAGGTGTTAAAATCCACAGCGTTTCATTTCACATTGCTTGGACCCTTTAATTCAATTTGTGACTAAAGTGCCTCAAGATTTGATCTGTGTGTTGTCCAAAATGCTGTCTGGGTAGCCTAGTGAAAGATTTAATATTGTTTATTGCCAAATATGTCTCCAAAGTTTTAATCCCCTTATCTCTCCATTACCCATTTGTAAAGTTATGGCCAATGCGATACCGCAGTCAGAGTGAGTCAATGCAGAAGCAATTCTAAATAAGACGAAGGAAACTTGTCAATGTTGAAGTTCTAGCAGAATATCATCATCAACTACTTTTCCAAACTTTTAAGGATAGTGAGGCTTAAGATATTTGGCTGTAGGTTGTTTGAGGGGTTATTTTGGGGTCTGGGGTTTGTTGTTGTGGTTGTTTTGTAAACACTTGTAAACCAAATTCTATAAGAAATGTATTTATCTAATTTGTTGGAGGTTCAATTTACTTCTTTTGCTAAAATAGAATAGAGAACTAGTAATTAAGGGAACTAAAATCCTAGTTCTAATTCTATCATTCATTCGAGATATATTCAACCCTCTCACTCGAAAAGCTCAAAACCTTGTCTTGATATATCACAGATGTTAAGTGGATGGGCATACAAGACGCATCCCTAGGAAGGAAGATCAAATTATCTACCCTACAAGTCTATATATTTTCCAAAAATCTAAGCCCTTGATTAAATGGTGATGTCAGACCTTTGAAAACTCCCCTTCCGGAAAACAACTCCTATTTAGAGGATGATTATTGCAGAGTATAGACTTACTTCATCTCAAGCCTGATTTTTAACTATTAAGCACATAACCACATTGACTGGAGAAATGCAGGAAACAAAGCATTAGTGTTCCTCAGTTAGATCTGATCTTAGCTAATTGTCTTTTTACAAACCAAACATTTGGAATGTTAACTCCTATTTTGTTATTGCTCAAGGCAGAGGTGTTGATAAGCCAACAAAAACCCGCTTGGAAACACTTTCATGTTATAAAGCAAGGGTTTTATTTGTACATCCAGTCTTCCTACACTAATTTCATCCAGTCCCTTATTTCTTAGTCTCGTATCATTGCATACCTTAAGGCACTTCTCTAAGTATTTTTAAATGGTATTGAGTACTAAAGTAGTAAAAGAAATAAATATGGTAGGAAAGCAGCAACTTTAAGGTCTATAAGGAAAGTCCCCTAATATATAGTTCTTGTATCTATTAATAAAGACTAGAGAGCAAGAAAACAAGCCATCTATTCATTAGTTCTTGGATATCCCTGAGACATTTTTATTCTATTTTGTTAAATTGTTCAGTTGAGGAGCACTGTAAAAGCTACTTAAGGTTTAAAACTTGACACTTATAATAAGTAGATGGTGAATTCAGCTGCTTAATTATAGACATTTGAGTTAGGGAATGGATAGCATCACAGTGGTTACTGTTATTTTATTTAAGACAGAAATTGCATGCACAAAAATTTAGTTCAAACTCTTCTGGTATACACCCTCCTCCCCAGCTAAAATAACTACTCTGCTTTGCATTCACTAGGGCAATCATTAAGTCCTGAATGTTCCTTTATGTGAATATAGTATGCATTCTCTCAAATTTAAATCACTCAGTATCTTTCTCTTCAATGTCTCTTTACATCCATATTGAATCCAAAATAATTAATAATCATTCATTGATTCTACTAGGATTTTCATTCCTAATAGCCAAACATTTCTTTTCTTCTCTGTCTTCTTTCTTCAGTAATTAGTTTTTAAGCATGCTCCACATTTTCTTTTGCCCACTAGTCCAAACACCAACACTCAATGGCATATCCATTGAAGACAAAACATGAATTTTATTTCTTCCCCTCACTGAAGCTTGTTCTGTCTCATTTCTCCTAAGTTGTTCTAGAGATTCAACCCAATCCCAAACAAAATCCCAGCAGGCTTTTATGTAGAAACTGGAAACTGATTCTAAAATTCACATGGAAATGGAAAGGACCTAGAAATGCCAAAACAATTTTGATAACGAAGAACAAAAAGTTGGAAAACTTACTGTAATGCAATCTGCTTTTGAGATCTAATATAAAGCTATGTGTGGCACTGAGCACAAGATCAAAAACAGATGAGAGGAACAGAATAGAGAATCCAGAAATAGACCCATACTTACATGGATAATTAATTTTTACAAATGTACAAAGGAAATTTATGTAGATCATGGTTTTTCCAAAAGTTCTTAGCTAAAATAACAAAAGCATTATCTATAACAGATAAAAATGATAAATGGGACGTTATCAGAAATCCAAAACCTTTCCTCTGCAAAAGATTTTATTAAGGGAAAGGAAAAACAAACTACGAGGCTGTGAAAAAATACTTGTAAATCACCCTCCAAAGACTTATATCCAAAATATGTAAAGAACTCTCCTCAAACTCCAGTGTAAGAAAATAAATAACCTAATTTTTTTCTTCAATGGGAAAAATATTTGAACAAATACTTCACTACAGAAAATGTATAGAAATATACAGGTAATAAGCATATGAAAAAGTACCAACTCTGCTAGCTATAAAGGAAATGCAAATGAAAACCACAACGAGATACCACTACACACATCTAATAAAATAGAAAAAATTATATGCTAAATACTGATAGTACCAGTGCTGCTGTGGATTGTGGGAGAAACTAGAACTCATACATTTTGCTGGTGGAAATGCAAAATGGCATAGCTACTCTTAAAAACAGTTTCACTAAAAGCCTAGGTCATGCAGTGGGTTAAGCACCTAACTCTCAGTTTGGCTCAGGTCATGACCCTGGTCAAGGCATTGAGCCCGGCAAAGGGCTCAGCACTCACTGGAGTCCCTTGGGATCTCTACCTCCCACTTCCTCTCTGCCCCTCCTGCTTGTGCTCTCTCTCTCTCGAAAATAAATAAGTCTTTAAAAAGTTAACGGTTTCTTTACCAAGTTGAATATATATTGTCCAACGAGGCCACATTCCTCCCCCAAATCAGTCAGTCACTCCCGGAGTCACCCACACCTGCATCTAATGTTTTATTTAGACTATTCATATTGATATCCCCAAGGGTTCAGTGATTAGCCCTCTTTCTTTTCTTATAATCTACTTTCCTATACTCTACTTTCTCCCCAGGCAATCTAACCTAATCACGGATAATTCCCAATTTTATGTCATCATTTTTAATATGTTCTACAGCTTCAGATGTCTGTATTTGAAGGTCTCCTTGATGTATCAAAATGTATCAAAGCTCACATGTGCCAGAGGTCTTTTTCAGAGGTAATCTTCTTTTGAGGGTTCTCCCGTTCACTGAATGGTACAAACATACATCCAGTTCCTCAAGACTGAAAAAGGGTCAACATTGACAACTCTGTCTCCTTTACCACATCTTGACTTATACCCTATCAATTGTGAAGTCTAATGATGTGTTCTTTTATCTATGAATTCCATCCTTTCTTTTCATTTCAACCATATTAGAAGCCGCCATCATATTTCCAAGACCACAGCTAGAGCTCACCCAACTTACGACATTCTTGCTTTGTCTACTGCCCTTCCCCAAACCATTCAAAATAGTACACGAAGTAAACTTTTTAAAAATGCCAATCTAAAAAAAAAAAGCAAATCTGATTTTATCATTCTTCGTTTTTAACCCTTCTTCAGTAAATTCATATTACTAAAAAGGGTATTTCAAAGTCCCCATATGACCAAGTCCTTCTATAGTCTCTACTCTAGCTTCAACTCACACCATTCTCACTCCTGTCGTCAGTTCCTGGAAAGTTGGACCTTTGTACATGCTGTTTCCATTACGAATACATATTTTCCTCCTTTGCTTCTATTCTTCTACAAAGGATCTCCTATTCATTATTTCCAATCTCAAACTCAAATAGAATTTTTTTAGAGAGGGCTTCACTAACTATTTGATCTTAAATTAGATTTTTTCACATTATGATCTTTTACAGTTCACAATACTACCTCTACAACAGTTTTGCAATTTGAAATAACGGATTTATTTGCAGCTATTCTTAATGTGTGTCTCCCTTTCTATGCTATAAGCTCCATAAAAATCAATAACCATAGCTGTTTTGTTCACCATTGGTACCCCTAGCACTTATCCAGTGCCTCGTACATAATATAAGCTCAATAAATAGGAAGATAATATATCTCTATATTGCCAGATATAGAAACTGTAATTTAGAGAGATAATAAAACTTTGCTTCTAAGTCACAATGCCAGAAAGAGGAAGAAGCAGGGATTTGAATTCAAGTATGCAGAACCCTACATACTTATTATGCAGCTGAACTAATTTACGCGGGCTGAACCACTCCCTTAATCATAACTCTCTCAGCTAGTCAGACACAGAAACTTAAGACAGGTTTGCCCACCTTCTCCTTAGTTTCAACAGCTTTGATAAATAATCTCAAATAGCAATAATTACCTCAAAGTACAATGCCAACTGGCTGGAACCAACAACACCACTCCATTTATGCAGTGGCAGAATTCTAGATGACCACCAGGGAAATGATCACCAAGACATAGTGGATTACACATAGATGGATATTAAAAATGTTTTTAAAGAGTTAAATTTATCCTCCATTTTTTCCAACAGCTGGCAATCTATAGTTGGCAACTGTGAGAGAATTGTTTGCCATTATGCAGGTGGTGAAGAGAATTAAAATTACGAACACAGGAAAAATGTGGTTTTCTTTGTGCCGTGTTCCACAGTGCGCTACTATGTTACTGGAGAAAGAAGTGGAATTTCTGTTGGCTTACATTTCCTGGAGATTTTATATCTGAGTCAATGAGTTCAAATTAGGGCAAGACTTCCCTAACAAACAAACAAATAAACATATGGCTTTCCTTTTGTGTCTCTAATATTTCCTATTAGACTAAGTTGGATTTACTGAGTTATAATGCTGGCGGTCTTGGCTGAGGTTAACTGCTTACACTAACATTTATTTTTCTCTATTAAATGATTGCTCCAATATGGTTTAGTAACTTTCTTTTGAAATTCCTGGTCATAAATTTTGACAAAAGTTTTTTCAGAATTTTGAAAACAAATCAAATGCTAAAGTGTATCTTCTATCTCCCATCTGGCAGAAAATTGAAGGCTCCTATAAATAAGGAAAATTATCATGTCTGTAAATATGGGAAAATTGGTGTTTAACAAGATAGAGTCCTGTGATAAAAAAACGTTAGTGGGCTATGAATTCTTTGTTCAAATATTTTGAATAATTTTGAATTATTCATTATAAATATTTTAAAGTATTTGTTCTAAATATGTATGAAAATATGACAAGTATAAGGAATATGGCAAATTAATGTAGTACATTTATGAGTATGTACATGTATATGTGTGATAGGAGTGATCAATTCTGCCCTGAGACTCACAAATGGTCTCCTCAGAGGTGTGATGTTTAAGTTGACACTTAATGAACAAGTATTCACAAGTTGAACAATGAGCTCCAATGCGTTTGGCTCCAGGTGAAAGGAGAAGCGGCATTGTAAAGAAGACAAGATGACATTATTGTCATCTCTCTTGCCTCTATCTCTTTGTTCCCTCCTTTTCCTTCTAATTGGCTTTCTCCCATCCCCACCCCAACCCTCCACCAGCATATGCTTGCTCTTCATTTTCCTTTTCTCTAGTGTGTCTTCCTAGACTTCTCTGCAAACCCAGAAGTAACTCTGTACAAGCTTGTTTGTTTTTAAGATGTCCCTTCCTTGGGACATGCAACCTGTACCAAGAAGCAGAGGGATTAATGGAGGTAAACTAAGCGGTTTAGTTCCAGTCCCCTTCTCCAGGGGCTGTAGGGTGGGGGACACTGTGCACCATCTAACAGAAATGAGGTGACTGTAGAGATTCCATTTCATTTGATACAAGTGTCTTCCACTCTTTTAATCTCTTGGCAATAGCTCCTTCTGTCCCTCTCATTTCTTCCTTTTTCTTTCCTATTCTTTTTCTCTCATACTCATCTTTTCTTTTACCTTCACCTCTGCTGTACTGACATAATATGAAACCCAAGTAGACATTAAGAGATTTTTATATGCTTAAAATAAATGAAAAGTTACCTGCTTTCATTCCACACATGAAAAACACATAAATAAATTTATTTTGTATGTGCTCTGAAAAAATTCTTTTTAATGATCTCCTGTAGAAAAATACTTTCCTATTCTATGTTCTACATATACTAGAATGACTAGTTGTTTTCTTTACCTGACTGGAAATGTGCTGTCATTGGTTGTGAGCTGTGGAAAATCTGCAAGCAATGGTGTTGAATCAGTGGGAAACACATTCCTTCAGATTGCTGTGTGAAACCTGGTAACACTTGTCAAATAGGTTCGATAACATTTTTGTGTTAAGGCAGCAATGAAATGCTTTGTTGAAGAAGTCAGAAATGTCTAGGTAGGATGGTTTAGGCAGTTTGGACACTAGATGTGGAACAACTGAGAAATCAGTTATCTGACAGTCAGTAAAGATGAAAAGTATTCTGTAAGTGTCCTGCAAAAAGGCCAAATTAAGATGATCAAATAATAGGTACTCTAAAAAAATAAAAAAATCTACATGCAACTCTGACATAGCAGAGCAAATACAACGCTGGGGAAGGAGACTCGTAAGGCATAAGAAATATTATAGGCAAATGTTATGTTGGATTTGCAGGTTATGACTTCTAATTCTGACTGCACACTGGGGAATTACTTTGAATGCTTTAAAAGAAAAAACAGTGCCACGAGGGCCTGGACAAAAGTTGGGTTTTTTTTTTCTTTTTGTTTGCTCCTCAAATAGTTCTCGATGATCCCGCTAAGGCCATAAAACTCTTTCCAACAATTTTCTTAGTAGAGAGCAAAAAACTACTAGGATTGGCTCCTTTAAATCATCTGTTATAAAACTACAGGAATTAATGAAGAAACAAACAAAAAAACAGTGAACTTTAACTACATTGTACCTCACCTCTCCTAAACTTGCATTATTTTATAAGCAGAAAGGAAGAAATTTTAGAATCTTCTGAGTCATACTAATAACAATAGAGAATTTTATCATCATTTTTCTTTCATTCTGTGGTATTCCAGGAGGTAAGAAATTTTATTACATGTACCTTTAAAAGTTATTATTCCTGTAAAAATTTTTAAATCTAGTTATTGAAATAGTGTATTGCAACATCTTCAGGAACACAGTATAAGAGTAAACAGAAGGGCAGCAACAGATTTTTAACAAGAGTTAATAAGCAAACATCAAATTTCAAATCTGGATACTATAAATATAGAAAATGATGATATTTGAACACATGAAAGCATTCGTGAAACACAATGGCAAAGCAATAAAGCACCAACGCATAATAATCAGGCTGAGTTTTTGCAGGTTTGGACTGAGTGACTTCTTTATCATTCCCAAGATGTGATCTTGAGTATATCACTTAATTAATCCCCTGGTCTCCTCATCTCTAAAATGAAGATAATGACTACTTATATCACAGGATCATCAAAATTATATGGAATATGGTTTGAGAAACTTCTCAAAGAACAACTTTCTAGTAAATATTATTCCCATTACCAATAAAAGAATGGTATACTTACAGAGGCAGAAAGTAGATGGGTCTCAGAGGAGAAAGAGAGAGCAAAGGAAAATGGGTACAAAGAATCTCTTTGAATGACAAAAAAAAGTTCTAAAACTGGATGTGGAGATGTTTGGTGACAACTCTGAAAATTTACCAACAGTCATTGAATTTTATACCTAAAATAGGTAAATTTTATAGATTGTAATTTATGCCTCAATAAAGCTAGTTTGTTTCTTAGTGTGCCTCCCGGGGATAGAGGAGAGGGAATTAAATGGAAAAGGAGTCACATAATAATTGCTTAAGCTGGGTAATGGGTACATGGGGTTTATTAAGTACTTATCTTTTAATTCTACAGATATTTGAAAATTTCCATGATAAAAATAGTAATTTGAGAAAAGGAATTTTACAATTAATCACAATTAAGTTTTGTAATTTTATCATTGTTATGTTATCTAGTTTCTTAAACTAGATATAAAGTCTACGTCTTAACAAATATAATGCTGGTAAAGAAATAATAATGACGAATTATTAAAGGCATAGGGCCAAAATCTTTTCCAGCTGTCACCGAGGAGCAGAGAGGTAAGCTAATTGGAGACTATTCTTAAATTTTTGCAATTATTCTTTATATCACCATAGATATCATTCTGCTTTTTGGGTTAAATTGGTAAAAGATGGAATTTCCTCCTTACTGAAAATTCAACATAGTTCTAAAGCAAGTAGCAGAGGGTTCTGAAAACATAAACTATCAAGAACCAGAACATTTTACACTTGATATATTCAAAACGAACTTCCTCCCACCCCACTCAACCGATTTTTACTAAAAATTTAATCCTCCAGGTGAATTTCCCTGAATCTCAGTACAATCAGCCGTGACAAAAAAGCTGTAATTATCTAACTCTTCCTCTCTCCTTCATTTTCCACATGCTATTGTTGATCATTTTCTACTAATTAAACTACTTGACATTTTCACCTGCATCCCTCTCCTCCACCCACAAAAACACTACTTAGTTCAGATCACATCATCATTTCCTTCAAGAAGATGATGTGAGATCATCTCCAACTGGTATTCTACTGGCCTCTCTCCACATTCTCTAGATTAGCCAGTCTCAATCCACTTCTTTTCTTCTGGGAAACACAATGAAAGGTGTTCACATGTACAGTAAACATATTTTAATGAAACTGCAAAAGAAAAAAAGATGTAGATAAAGTAGTAAAGTACTTTACTATAGCTCTCTAACTATTAATAGTATCTCAAAGTAATGGTCACTTTCAAAGGTCCAAGCAGTAAAAGGATAGGCCATGGGTTTGGTGTGGTTCCAGCCCAACAGCACTGCTCTTCTTCCCCAAAAAAGCAAAAACCAGAAAATAAAATGAGCAGCATTATTAATGAAACACCCCAATACAATGACCAAATCATTTTCAACTTAAATGTTTATGGCTCCTCACTGTTTACAGAATAAATTTCATAACTGTCCCCCCTACCCCATAACTTGGATTCTCTCATCTGTTCCTGCTCCATACCTTCAATCTCAATTTCTGTCATATATTCCTACTGTAATTCTATAGTCCAGCTATACAGAGCCACTAAACTTGAATTCTTGATTGTGTCTCACACTTTTAGAACCCCAAGACTAGTTATAAACATGATTGTTTTTAAAATGAGGAAATCCAAAAATTCATAACTTGTAAGCTGTTGGTGAAAAAGAATATTCCCTATGATACATAACAACATATTAGGAATTTCGAGAAACAGAGGCCTGATGACCATCCAACTTCTATCCCATTCTTATTTTTACTCCATCTAAAATTACCTAGTATTTCTGTTCCTAATTTCCAAATCTTTGCCTTGATCTGAATTTTACCTTCAGTTCTTAGCAATAAGTTAAACCATCTTATCCATAAGAACAATGAAATACTATAAAAAAATAATTATACCATATATAATGTTCAATATTATATACAATACACTAAACTAGCTCATAGTTACTGACCAAAAAGTTATATTTTTAAAAAGATCCACACAATTTTTTCTGATTTACTAAAGCTGAATTTCAGAATATTTTAAAAGTACTTAAATACAGATATCTTTGTAAAGTCATTTGTATAAGGAAAGCTAAAAAGGAAGAAGATAAAAAAATGAAGTAAAAAGAGGTGGACAAGGAAAAGGAAACAGAAGAAAGGTTGCATTTACTGACTCTAAATGCTAGATCTAGTTATTTGGTGTTGCCAATATTTTATAAAACATGAGAATTATCTTGTTTTTAAAACTAGCATAATGGAAAATGATATTTATGATATCAAGTTGTCTTAGAATTAATAAATGAAAAAGTCACCCTTTCTTTCTGTTGAGCTCTTTAATGAGTCTGAAATATGCAATGTTTTGAGGTTAGAGGTTGTAAAGACATGAATTCACTTCTCCACAAAATTGAGAATAAGTTGGGGGTTAACTGGAATATGCAAAAATGCAGAAAAGGGGGAAAAGGAAATATAGGAACATGGCAAGGGAGAAAAATTGGCAAACTAGTCTGAGGGAGAAATGCTGTAGGATGAGATGGTCAGTGAAACATCCCCATTTGTTGAGCAGTGGAGACCTTGAAGACAGAAATATTCATTTTTAAAGTTGGTTATTTTGTGAGACTATTATTACCCCCCCAAACTCACATAGTCACACACACCTTCTTGTAAATAAAGTAGGCACATGGTTTGAGTGGAGAGTTTCATGTTGGTTTGTCTGTTTGCTCATTAATGATTGCTACAAATCATACAAACAGAGATGAATTCTCAGGTCTGAACCAACAGAGACGGTAGCCAAAGCATCCTGTTATGAGGTGAGATAATCCATAACCACGAATACAATCAACAGAACCAGCAACTCAGAGGAAGAGGTTACTGACGAATGAAAGTTCTGGGGGAATTCACACAAGTGCCACAGAGGACTGTGAAACTCCAAAGGGTCTGACATGGAGGGTCAACCTAGCCCACCACTTTTGAAGTGGCCGAAACCCCAACTGATAATCAGGCTACATTAGCCTTCCAAAACTATCACACAGACATCAAATGTTAAAAGGCATGCATTTCCTACATATCAAAAAATGATACTCATGTGCTACATATCAAATGTACTTGCTAGTGGTATCAAAAAAATAAAACATCATTTGATATTTATCTGAGAGGAACACACAAAGGAGTAAAATTTGATAGTTATATAGGCAAATTCCATGAATTTGATGATGTGATCGTTAATCCACTCAAATCAGAATTATATAGTTGTGTAATAAAGATACTATAATTATCAGTTACTAGATTATTATAACTTCTATGCCCACTAATTATCAAATTATTAGTATTATAATCCTATAAATCTATGTGCCCACTTATAATAGATTAAAAAGAAATATGGAAATATTCATACCTCATTCATAAAGATATTGAAAAAAAAACACCAGATGTTAAAATCTTTCTGGATGTAAGATGAGAAATGTTGTTTTGCCTCCTTCCCCATTCATATGGAGTTTTCTTCAAAACATTTTTATTTTGTACTAGAAAACAAATTGTAATTTTTAATTGCTCATGAACATCTGAACTATATGGATGTAATTTGAGATAAAATGTATACATATAATAGTTCTCATGTGATTATTCTAATTACTAAGTCTACCTGATTATGAGATTTATAAATATGAATCTGTATATACACCAATCCTCTTATTTGTTTTTCTATTTCTTAAAACTAGAAGAAACAAAGAGACTTTGAAAGATAACTCATTGACAGTACAGTTTAGCTTTCTTCCATGCTAAAACTACTTTAGTCTTCCACTGAAAACGTTATTGCTCATTAACTAAATCTGTGAAACTGGATATTCCTTACCTTGGGTAATTCACAGTTTGTAAAATGCTTAAGCCTACCAGGTTGCTTACCATATTTTTCCTCACATCATTCAGCAACAGCTGAGGCAGTCTTACCATTTATTTGTAATTGTGTTGTTAAAGATGGAAATAAGTGAAAACAGAGAAAACTGCAATTGTCTGTCGTGACAGACTGTACATCAAACCTTTAGGCTGTCCAATAAAGTCCAAATTATTTTTTGAGCAGAAAATAGTGTCAAGCTGTCAACAGTGGAAAATATAGAGTGTGTCATTTTCAGTATTAGAAGACTAGAACATATCTTTTCTCAGGCAACTGTGTGTGTGTGTGTGTGTGTGTGTGTGTGTGTGTGTGTCTGTGTAAAACTGAGAGAGAGAACTGCTAAAACTTTCAGGACATATTTTTGTAAGGGAGCTACTCTGCTTTCTAAACTTTAATATCTATTATTTTTCTTTTCAGATCACAAAACCTCCAAGCCTTTTGAATTTCACCCACTATTTCCTTCAACCTAAACACGCCAACCTTTGCTCTAGCAATTGAAAATTCTTACTCATTCTAGAAGGTTCTGCTCAAATTCTCTACACTTTCTTGAATCTCAGACTGTTCTGGGAGACTTTCATGCTTACACTTTATTCAACCAGTTTACTCCTTTTTAAAACAATTGTTTTTATGGAAATACATTGTAAATGTTCTTGAGAATAGAGACAACAGAGTTTCTGCTTTTGTATTCTAAAGACTGAGCAAAATAAACACTATTGAAAGATAGATCTTAGAGTATGGCGCGTCTGATTCCTAATACTCCAATACTAACTTCAGGAACATCAGCAAAAAGGAATCTCTTTATGCCTCCATTTCTTTAATCCTAAAAATTGGAATGATGATAAATCCTATCTCATAGAGATGTTATGAGGATTAACCCATATACTATTTGTACAATACTAAAGGAAGACTTCATATAATAAACTCTCAAAAGATACTTGCTCTTGTTTCAGAACTAGTAATAGCTTTGATTTTGTATGTATCATAAATTCCACTCTGATGGAAAGACATGAAAATGGGATATATCCTACAAATATAAATCTAAGCAGAAATGGAAGTAATCTCATTTATTTAAAAACAAAAGGGAAAATTTAATACACATTTTATGTTAACATTATCACTTATCCCACTCATCCCATACTATTTGATTAAAATGGAAAATCATTTTTATCAATAAACTTATTTTCTGAATAAACACTATTTCATTTACTTCTTGTCATTTTATGAAAAGTTTTTTTAAAAGCTAACTGAAAATAAAAGTATATCCCTTATTGAAAATAAAATTATGATTTCTGGTAAGAAAACAAAGAAATAACATATGCTTAAGCTTTTTCCTCATTATCAATCATTTTTCCTAGGATTCCCATTTAATATAAGAACCAGAAAAGTGTATTCCTAGTGAAATTCCTCCAAAAGGTGATCAAACACTGTCACAGATAACTGACTTGAAGGTCTTAGTACTCAGATCATTAAAAGCTACATGCAATTCTTTTAAATGTAGCGTCTAGTCCTCTGTAGGATATCATAATGATGAATACATAGTCATTATACACTTGTCCAAACCACAGAATGGATAAACCACGAGCAAATCATAATGTAAACACAGACCTTGATGATTACGATGTTGTCAATGTACAGTCATGAATTGTAACAAATGTACCTCAAATCCTTAGTGGGTGATAAAGTTGATAGTGGGAGAGGCTATACATGTGTGGGGATAAAAAGTATATAAAAATCTGTACCTTCCTCTCAAATCTTTAAGCTGTCAACCTAAATCTGCTCTAAAAAATCAGTCTTATGGGGCACCCGGTGGCTCAGTGCATAAGCCTCTGACTCCTGATTTCAGCTAGGCTCATGATCTCAGGGTCAGGAGATCAAGCCCCATGTAGGGCTCCACACTTCTGGGTGTGGAGCCTGGTTCAGGATCTCTCTTCCCTCTCCTCTGCCCCTCCCCCACTCATGCTCTCTTCTCTCTCTCACTCTAAAAAATAAGTAAAATAAAAATAAAATAAAATAAAATAAAATAAAATAAAATAAGGGGCACCTGGGTGGCTCAGGAGGCTGGGCATCTGCCTTCAGCTCAGTTCATTATTTCCCAGTCCTGGGATCAAGCTCCTCATCAGGCTTTTGCTCAGCGGGAGGCTGCTTTCTCTCCTCCCCTCCCCCTGCTCCCTGCTCACTAGCGCCCTTTCTCAAATGAATAATCTTTTTAAAAATAAATAAATAAATAAATAAATAAATAAATAAATAAATAAAAATAACAATCTATAAAAAGACAGAAGCACTTAAATTGTTTAGAAATCTAGAAATATATGTTCTAAGACATACATCTAAACTAAATTGTTGTTTAAAAGATTGGAAATAAACAAAAGGTCTGAGATATACTAAAGAAATCCTTATCAGAAAGAAAAAAGGAATGATGAGCAGATAGGAACTGAGTTCACAAACTTAATATATAAGAAATTTTTAAATGATTCATTACTTTTTTTGTACAAATTTATTTAAATTCCAAGCTTACATCTTTCCAGGCTGAAATGAAATTCAAACATTAACCATTCTTGAGATTCCTCCCTTTAGGTTGAACTAAGGTCTTGGGGTCCTGGTCAACACTAGGATATTGGGGTGGGGGGCACTCTTTAGTCATCATTTATTTATACTGATTATCACTTAATCTCTCATTATTCCAGCCTACATGTACCTTTCAGATCTTGTTGTTTACTCTATCACTTTTGTAAGCACATTCAGACACCTCAAGTCTTTAATGAAGTTAGGACACCCTAGACTGAAATCAGTTTTCCTGATGGCACCTAATGGCCATCTCTCTGAGGACTCCCACATCTAAATGTCATAACCAGGCATTTTTTTAACCAGGTAGTTTTTTTTTAGTGCATGAAATCCAAGACCTTCCCCTCATCGACCATAGCAAACAAGGAAAAATTTTGTAGTCTGTGGAAACCCTCTCTATATCCTTTAAGACCTCTTTCTCTTTCATATTGGACTCTTTTGTCTTCATGGGCTTAAGCTTTTGGAAAACAAAAAAAAAACAGGAAACAGAGAAATGTCTGTATACAATTTATATTTTAGCCAGCCAGAACTTCTATCTAGCCAGTAAATTCCCAAGGTGGAAAAATCACAAAATTGATTACCTGCTTGAATGGGATAAGGAAAGAGAGAAATACTAAAAAGAAAAAACACAAAAAGAATGTGTCAAAATTTTCATGTCACAGTGATATATTGCTGAGGTTACAGAACAATGTGTATCAGATAATCTCATTTCATGACAGGTTTATGTGCACCTGTAGCTTTGCTTGGAGGAAGTGGATAAGATATGATATATTTTAAAAAGAAAACAACCCTGAATTTTTAATCAGGAAACCTCAGAGTGTAAAGACTCTTATTATTCTATGGGTCTAGGGAAGAATATTTCATCTCTGTGAATCCAAATTTTTCTTTAGTAGTAAAGATTCCTTTATAAGAATTCTGGGGAATCAGAGAGGGACCTGGGTGGCTCAGCTGATTAACTGTCTGACTCTTTTGATTTCAGTTCAGGTCATGATCTGTCATGAGACTGAGCCCTGTGTCAGGCTCCATGCCCAGGGTGGAGTCTACTTAAGATTCTCTTCCTCTCCCTTTGCCCCCCCTCCACCCCTCCACTCCTTCATATTCTCTCTCTCTAACTAAAAATAAAAAATAAAAATTCTGGGGAATCAGAAAAGTGCAAATGTAATAATATTATTATGATTTATAATTTATTCTTATACTTTCTGGTTTTTAAATACATAGAATGTATTCATTTATATCCTAACAGATTAAAGCTATAACTGGATGCTCTTATTCTTCAACATGTGTCTATTCCGTCTTTACCATGAAAGAGAAGGAAAAATTGTAGTGCAGAATTACTCCTGTGTGTTATTCCAAATGGAGTGTGCTATGTCATCACTGAGTACCTCTTACTAGAGTTCAGGAGTGCCCAGCACTACCCATTACTTGACATCAACTGTAAAGTTCAGCAAAGTTCCCAAAAACAACCCTCTACTTCTGACACCAACTGCAAGTCCCCAAGACTACCCTCAAGTTCCATAATTTACCAGTAGAGTTCACAGAATTCACTGAGCTATTATACTCATGGTGATGGTATCTTAACAGGAGATGGATACAGGGAAAAATCAGCCAAGGAAGAGACACAAGGGACATAGTCCAAAAATAGTTTCACATCTTTAACTTCCAGTTGTTCTCTCCCAACGAAGTTGTGAGTGCAACTCTAGCAATGTGTTACAATATTCAAGTTGCCAACTGGGTCTTCACCATGGTATCCAGAGTCTTCAGTAGGGAGCTTAGGCACATAGACATGATTGACCACCTATATGACTGACCTTTAGCTGCCAGGTCCCATGGAGGCTGAGCTGTGTGGCCCAAAGCCCATACCATAATCACATTATTAGATTTCCAGTGTGACCCAAGGCCCACAGATAAACAACAACACATCTTGTTGGCAGGTCAAACCCAAGGGCTTAGAAATTATCTCTCATGAACAAAGTTAAGATCTCTCTGTGGGTAAGGTTAATTTCTTTACACAGCAATTATGATTACCAATGGTATTTCATGAAACTTCCTCAAAAAGCCATCAGAAAACAAACCTAAACTCTTAAGACTTACTATAATAAGAACACCACCATTAATCAACAAAGTCATGGGAGTGTCCCCAAAAGAAAAGGATATTAGAAAATGCATACTTTATAGAGTTTGGGGTCTAAGATGAAGTGCTTTAAGGTTGGTGTTTCAAGGTAGAAACAAATTTTGGATTGGGCAAGTGCATGATATAATAGTTTAGGATGGATGGACACATGAAGAATACTTTGTTGGTGCTTTCTTCATATGAAGATGAAGCACACCTTCACAAGTGGACTGTCTTTTGGTACATTTGTTCTTGCCCAAGTTAGCAATCTCTTCCTGGGCAAGAATTTCCCTGAAATAAATATTTAGTCATGCGTTGACACATAATTCCAGTTCTCATTTACAATTGTTTAGTAAAAATGGAATGCAAATGGTCTCAATTTAAATTGTAAGAACAAAAATTCCAAAACTCATATGGAATTTACAAAACAGAAAACTAGCACTATAAAGGACCGTGTACCAACGGGCATGTGGATCCAAGCAGCCAGTTAGAAGGTTGTTTTTTCTAAAAGTTTAGCTCATGTAATAAAAAATAAACGCTTAAAACCTTTAAGTCCTCCTGAGACTTCGTCTCTTTATCTTAAAACATAGAAATAATGATACCTCCACTGAAGTGATTGAGGAAGATCAAATAGCTACTAAATGACAAAGCTGGGATGCAAACTAGGTCTGTTGACTCACACCTCCCATCACACCACCTGCCTTACATATTCTCATTCTTATGCTGAAATAACTGAAATCTTAGTATAATATATGAATGTACTTACCTGAACTGGTATATAGGTGTCAGTAATATTAATCGTCCTTCCTTAATTTATGAAGATTTTTGCTCTCCATTTAAGGTCAATGACAAGGAGAAAGGGGTCTAAAATGATAGACAATAAGGGGAAAGTCACACACGCCATGAAAACTTCTGAACTTTGGCAACAAAGTTCTTCCCCTTGTTCCTGTAAAATGAAATAATATGCATTTATTTGTCTGGACGTGAAGAAGAGGGAAATAGAGAGGTGGGAGGACAGGTAAGTGATATAAATGGTCTTTGAAATCAGAGTTGAAAGAAAATACCAAACAAAGTCTAAAGAAGAGTTAAAACCTATTCTTATTAAACTGTTCCAAGAATGGAAATGGAAGAATAACTCTAAACTCATTCTATGAGGCCAGCATTACCTTTAATTCCAAAACCAAAGACCCCACTAAAAAGGAGAATTACAAGCCAATATTCCTGATGAACATGGATGCAGAAATTCTCAAGAAGATACTAAACTCGAATTCAACAGGACATTGAAAATTATTCACCACAATCACATGGGATTTATTCCTAGGCTTTAGGGGTGGTTGAATATTTAAAATCAATCAACGTGATACACAACATTAAAAAAGAAAGTAGGGGATCAAGAAACCATATGATCTCTCAATAGATGCAGAAAAAGTATTTTACAAAGTACAGCATCCTTCCTGATAAAACCCTCAACAAAGTTGGGATAGAGGAACATACCTCAACATCATAAAGGCCTTACAGGAAAGGCCCACAGCTAACATCATCCTCAGTGGGGGAGAAACTGAGAGCTTTTCCTTCTAAGGCTCATGGAACAAGATACGGATGTCCGCTTGTCACTACTGCTATTTAACATAGTACTCAGAAGTCCTAGCCTCAGCAAACAGACAACAAAAGGAAAGAAAAGGCATCCAAATCAGTAAAGAAGGAGTCAAACTTTCACTATCTGCAGATGACATGATACTTACGTAGAAAACTCAAAAGACTCCACCAAAAAATTGCTAGAACTAATATACAAATACAGTAAAGTCAGAGGACACAAAATCAATGTACAGAATTCTGTTGCATTTCTATACGGAAATAATGAAGTGGCAGAAAGAGAAATCAAGGAATCAAACCCATTTACAAGAATCTCTACTCATCTTTAACATTTAAAAAACTTTGATACACTGTGAAAAGAGTTTTTGGTATTTGAAAATGACTCTTGTTCCTTTACCACCCACAGTCCCAGAAAGATTCTCTTGTTGCCTGCAAAGTGTTCTTTTTCAAATAATTTTCAAGTCAAACTCAAGGATGAATTTTAAAATAAAAGTGAGAGCACTGTCCTGCTGGACTTTTCTATATTGGGTGACAGCAAGACAAGCATGGAAGGAAGACATAAAGTGAAACCGAAAACAAGCAGGATTGCCAATGTTGAATGGGTGGATACTGGCATTTTCATTTATTTCAATGATAATAGCCTGATGTCTCTGCAATTTCATGTCCTACATAAAAAGTCTGGAAAGGGTTGTTATAAATAGGTTAGTCAGCTTATCCATTAAAGATGCACAAACTTTTCTAAACTCAGCTAAAAACTCAGGCTGATACATTGATGGAGGGCATAGCTAAAATTTTAGATGAAGTCTGTTAGATTGCAGTGAAGCAGGATTCAATAGAACCTTACCACAGTGTGTTCCTATAAACAAAAAGTCCATTTGTAATCAATCCAGAACTCATGGCAACTGGCAGAAGAGTTATCCAGGACCCAGTTTCAATTTATTGTTGTCTCATTTTTTGGGGCTACCACCTCATTCTTGTGATTGTCAGATGGCTACTCTATCTTGAGATATTGTATATACATTCCAAGCAAGAAACAGCAGAATACAATCAAAGACAAAAGACTAGCTGAGTTTCATCTATTTCCAAATATTCCCTGAGGTCCCTTCCAACAATTTTTCCTTACACCTGTAGATCCCAAACTGTGTGTCAAACTACCTCATGGTGTCAGCCTTTCTGAACGTGACAGGACATTTATAGTTTATGAAAGCACAGTAATATTCAACATTTATCAGACTAAGTGAAAACTAACGAGTAAATTTGGGTTCAAAATTTGATCTTGGTATATCGAAATGAACTATCTTTGAAAAGTTGGAATTTTGACAATGTTATTGTTAAAAAGAAAGCATATACATATGCAAATCAATGTCAAACAGAAAATGAGAGAATTTTAACACTATTCTTACTTCTTTTCTTTTTATAACATTTTATTTTCAAGTCCAAGAAAGGAAACTTAATTACTGGAAAAATATGATAAATTACAGTCAATGCTCATGCTTACTAATTATAAATATAAGTATTATCCTTGTGGACTTTGTAAAACTGACATCACTATATTAGTTCAAATTACTATATATTAGTTCAAATACTATAAATTTTAAATTATGTTAAGTATGTTAATTGTCACTGTCAGTTATAATGGATCTAATAAACTGGGACTGTTAGGTATCTTATAGAGTTTTATTAACATTTACCAAAATTGTATTCTAATAATTAAGATATTTAGTTCAGCTTTATAAACCCAACAGAGGAAGTAATTTAGAAATCAGAAATTTAAGATTCAATATCTAGAATGAGAAACTTTAAGCATTTAATAAAAGAGCTTAAAATTGGCATTCTATATATTACAACCATTCTAAGTCAATAACCTGGGGCTATATTGAATTAAGAGAAGCAATAATTATCAAAGAACAGTATTTTAAGTCTCTATTTTACTACACACCATATATATTGTGTGATGACAATTGCAATGAAAGTACATAAAAGAGATCACCGAATAGTACTTTTAGAGCTAAAATAATCAGATAAATTTTACTTTGGCAAGTTGGTATATTCATTTAGATTACAGAACATTATATAATGTGTTTCCTGGTAATCACACCCAGAAACACTTAAACTGAAAATACAAAGTGGCTACATCAGCCAAAGCTTAGAAATATAAAACGTAAAGAGTAACTGATATAATTTTTTAAAAGACACAATAACTTTTGTACATTTGGCAGAAATTTTATTTTAAACCAAACTGCCACCTGAGTCTATGAAACTGATTTAAGTATAGAACATCTTATGATATGAATTGAGGGCCCCTCCCACTCCCCCAAAAAAAAAACTAAAAAAGAAGCCAAGAAAACATAAATTCAAATTGAAGATCTGCATCTGGAAGCATCCTACTGTCCATATCATTTGATGCGGCTGCAATGTGGATTTATTGATACTAATAACCTAAATCCTCTTAATATCCAGCTCTGGCATTAAACCAGTGTCATTGTGGTTTAAGGCCTGAAACAAATATTATGTGTTGCCTTGACATCTGATTCCAAGGCCCCAAATGGCCTAACCACAGTTCCCTGCTCCACGCTGTCCTCAGAGACAAAATCCCCTAGCCAAACAAGCCTATCATAGAAACCAGGCACCGTGCCTACTTATCCTTGTACCCCCGGCTTCAGTTTTACCGCCAGCCCTCAGAATTACTGGAACAAGCAATCAATCCTCCCATAGGAACCCTCTTGTCACTACAAAGTCTGCTCTCTTAGCCCTCTGCTTGTTCCTCTGTTCCTAAGATCACCGACCTGTGGCACGTGGTGTGTGGTATCCTCTCCAGCAGGATCGAGTACATGTGACTATAGACTGCAATAGGGTGACAAAGAGGTGATCAAAACAGTCATAAAAAACACTGAACAAAAAAATCATAACCCAGAGATATAAATTAAAATGACTATTACTGATAAAATGATGATAATAATTATCATTGGGGCACCTGGGTTTTAGTCAGTTAGCTTGTGGATTGAGCCCCACCTGGGAGTCTGTGTGAGATTATCTCCCTCTTCCTGTCCCCATGCCCCTCCCCACCCTGTTCTCGGTCTCTATCTGTAAAATAAACAAATATCTTTTAAAAATAATAATAATTACCACTTATACAGCTTTACATGCTAAGTACTGTGCTTGGTGTTCTACATACATGTTGTTATTCAATCTTTGAACAGCTTTATGACATTTTATGGACAAAGAAAATAAGGTCTATAGGAGTTAAGTAATTTAATCAAGGTTATAAATTATTTGGATAATTGTAAGATTCAAATTTAAGCAGTCTGACAACTTTACCTTAAAAGACAAAATCATTATCACTCATATACCTCTAATCTACATATTTCAGTTCCAGTCTTTGAGATATGAGTATATCACCTATATACCTCTAATCTACATATTTCAGTTCCATGTTCTCAGGGCAGAGTTCATCAAGCATCCATAGGATAATGAACTCTTTTCAAAGGAAATATATTTATTAAATCCTATTCTTCTTTTAAGATTTTATTTATTTATTTGAGAGAGAGAAAGAGACCACACACAAGCAGGGTGAGTGGCAGGCAGAGGGAAAAGCAGGCTCCCTGCTGAGCAGGAATCCTGACACAGGCGATCCCAGGACCCTGAGACCACGACTAAGCTGAAGGCAGACATTAACCAAGACCCAGGTGCCCCTAAATCCTATTCTTGACAAATAATTTCATCATCATGAGTCTTAAGTACATCCACATAAAATTAAAATATAAACTGCTAATCAAAAACAAATTTTAAAATTAATATTAAAACTAAACTGAAAACTGATTTGATATGTTGAACATCTTCTGAAGCTATATTGTCAATGACAGATTTCACATAAATGTTACTAAACTGACTTCTTGATTTGGGGGCATGCTGGGACCGCATTCAACATTATTGTTATGTTTTAAACAGTGAAGTTGATTGACTGAAGCATTATTTCAATAGGCTACTCTACTTAACAGTGAATACCAAAAAATTTAACATTAAAAATAATCATTAAAAATAATTTCTTATTATGTATTTATTTAAACATTTACTAGTAATTCATTGATTCAAGTCATTATATATAAAGGCAGAATCTTAGGGCAACATCTTCTCAAGTTGTAAATATGGTAAACACACACACATACATGCCTAGTACATTGTTGGTTCTTTTGAGTTTAAATGCCATGATAAATTGATTCTTCCAAAACTTCTTTATTTGAACTGCTGTGAAATATTTAAATGAGGTTGGATATGAAAACTGATCTTCTTTACAAAATATCATTTATAATTAACTTCTGCGACTATTCTTTCTTAGTACTATACAATAATAAGGGTAGCATACTTCTCCAATACTCCATGTCATTTTCTTGCCAGTTTAAAGCCACAGTTTGTCAAACAACTTAGTCTTATATTAAAATGCAAAGTGACTTGATCTCTTACTGCAAAAAATATTTTTTTCTTAATAACAGCTAAAAGAATTCAACATGAGTAACAAGTGTAGAAATGGACTAACTTTTTGTTATTTTGGCACAAGAACATTCCATCTTAAGAGTCAGATATTTTGGGAGGAGGAGTTAAGATGATGGCAGAGGAGAGGGGTCCCCTTTTTCAGCTGGTCCCCTGAGTCGAGCTGATAGGTACTAGACCATCCTGAAAACCTACGGAATCAGCCTGAGACGCAGGAAGATACATCTGGATCTCTACAAATGAACATCTCCAGCGCTGAGTATTGAGGGTACGGGGGGAGCCATGAATCCGTGCACAGATATGGGAAGATAAAAGAAGGGGAGGGAGCCTCCGCACTCGGGCACCAGGAAGCGGAGCCACCTGCACTGAGAGTGGTCGTGACTTCTGCGAACCAGCACCCCTGAGAGAGCAGACTGAGACCATGAGCCTGGGAATGCACGCCGACCAGTCTGAAAACCAGAGTTCCGGAGGCGGCGAACCACACTGAAACGGAGCTCCGGAGTGTGCGGGGGCAGCTGGTGGCTGGCAGTGTTAGAAACACAAAGGACAGAGACCTGCGGGCCCTGGAAGTGAGGGCTGGGACGCCAGCTGTGGGCAACAACCCGATGCTGCAGGGTTTTTAGCAGCACCAACAGAAAGAGTTAAAGAGGCAGGAGAGCTCAGTGGAGAGCGGACTGCGATCTCTCTGTTCTGAGACAGAGGCTGGATTGAGCCACTGCGGCTCTGACTCTCAGAAGAGCCACAGAAAACCGCCAGGGAAAGCCGCCAGAGAACAAAAGCCCGGAAATACCAGCTCACATTGTGCCCATCCCCATCCCTTGCAGGGGACAAGGCACTTCTACCCAAACAGGGTTGCCTGAGTATCAGCACAGCAGGTCCCTCCCCAGAAGGCAGGCTGAAAACAGAAGCCCACATCCCTAAGGTCCCTAAAAACAAGTGCACACTGCCTGTGTCCTGGTCAATAATTTGGGCTCTGTGCATCCCCGCAATCTCTCCTCACCAGAATGACGAGGAGGAGAACTCCCCCAAGCAAAAAGAAAGATAGAGTCTGTGGCCTCTGCCACAGAACTATGGATATGGATATAACCAAATTATCAGAAAATGGAGTTCAGAGTAACAATGGTCAAGATGATGTGTAGACTTGAAAAATATTAACGAGAATATAGACTCTCTAAGGGCGGAAATGAGAACGAATCTGGCAGAAATTAAAAATGCATGAATCAAATGCAGTCAAAACTAGATGCTCTGATGGCCAGGGTGAATGACGAGAAGAACGAATCAGCGAATTGGAGGATGGGACGGTAAAAGCGAAAGTTAAAACAGAAACTTGCTCAAAAATCCAATCTCAAGAATGTAGGTTACGGGAGATTATGGACTCAATGAAATGTTCCAATGTCAGAATCATCAGCATCCCCAGGGGTGGAGAAACAGAGAGGTCTAGAAGAGATATTTGAACAAATTGTAGCTGAAAACTTCCTAATCTAGCAAAGGAAACAAGCATTCATGTCCAAGAGGCAGAGAGGACCCTCCCAAATTCAACCACGACAAACCTATGCCATGTCACCACAGTGCATCTGCAAATTTAGATGCAAGGATACAGTAATGGGCCAGGGCAAAGAAATTTCTCACGTACCAAGGCAAAAATATCAGGATTACGTCAGACCTGTCTACACAGACCTGGAATGAGAGAAAGGGTTGGGGGTGCATTTTTAAAGCTATTTCAGAGAAAAACATGTAGTCAAGGATCCTTTATCCAGCAAGGCTGTCATTCAGAATTGATGAAGAGATAAGGACCTTCCAGAATCACCAGACACTGACCAATTTCATAACCACGAAACCAACCCTACAGGAGATATTAAGGGGGGTTCTATAAAAGTAAAAAGGCCCCAAGAGTGATACAGAACAGAAAGTCACAATCTATAGAAACAAAGACTTTACAGGCAACATGACATCATTAAAACCATATTTCTCAATAATCACTCTCAATGTGAATGGCCTAAATGCTCCCATAAATTCCACAGGGTTGCAGATTGGATAAAAAGACATGACCCATCCATTTGCTGTCTACAAGAGACTCATTTTGAACCTAAAGATACATACAGACTGAAAGTGAAGGGATGGGAAACCATTTTTCATGCCAACAGACCTCAAAAGAAAGCTGGGGTAGCAATTCTCATATCAGACAGATTGGATTTTAAACTAAAGACTGTAGTTAGAGATACAGAAGGGCACTATACTATTCTTAAAGGATGTATCCAACAAGTGGATATGACAATTATAAATATCTATGCCCCCAACAGGGGAGCAGCTACATACACAAGCCAACTCTTAACCAGAATAAAGAGACATATAGATAAAAATACATTAATAGTAGGGGACCTCAACACTCCACTATCAGCAATAGATAGATCACCTAAGCAGAAAATGGACAAAGAAACAAGAGCTTTGAATGATATACTAGACCAGATGGACCTCATAGATATATAGATAACGCTACAGCCCAGAACAAAAGAATACTCATTCTTTTTGAATGCACATGGAATGTTCTCCAGAATAGATCATGTGCTGGGTCACAAAGCAGGTCTCAACAGATACCAAAAAGACTGGAAATTATTCCTGCATATTCTCAGACCACAATGCTTTGAAATTGGAACTCAATCACAAGGAAAAAATTTGGAAGAAACTCACAACACTTGGAAACTAAGAACCATCCTGCTCAAGAATGATTGGATAAATCCAGGAAATCAAAAAAATCAAAACAATTTATGGAGACCAATGAGAATGAAAACACAACAGTCCAAAACCTAGGGACACTGCAAAAGCAGTCCTAAGGGGAAATACATAGCCATCCAAGCCCTAAATCAAAAGAAGAGAAAATCTAAATTGCAGCTTTTATATTCTCACCTCAAGAAGCTGAACAGGAACAGAAGAACAGGCCTAATCCATGGACGAAAGCAGTGATCAAGATTAGAGCAGAGATCAATGAATTAGAAACCAGGAGCAAAGTAGAGCAGATCAACAGAACTAGAAGCTGGTTCTTTGAAAGAATAAAAAGATCAATCAAGCACTGGCAAGACTTATCCAAAAGAATAGAGAAAGGACCCAAATTAATAAAATTATGAATGAAAAGGGAGAGGTCACAAGCAACACCAATGAAATAGGAAGGATCATTAGAAACTTTTATCAACAGCTTTATGCCAATAAATTAAACAACCTGGAAGAATTGGATGCCTTCCTGGAAACCTATAAACTACCAAGACTGAAACAGGAAGAAATTGATTTTTTTAAACAGACCACTGAAGCAGTGATCAAAAACTTCCAAAAACAAGACTCTAGGGCCTGATCGATTCCCGGGAATTATACCAAACATTCAAAAGAAAAATAATACCTGTTCTTCCTGAAGCTTTTAAAAAATAGAAACAGAAGGAAAAACTACCAAACTCATTCTATGAGGCCAATATTACCTTGATCCCCAAACCAGGCAAAGACCTCATCAAAAAGGAGAATTACAGACCGATATCCCTGATGAATATGGATGCCAATTCTCAACAAGATCCTGGCTAATAGGATCCAACAGTACATTAAAAGGATTATCCATCATGACCAAGTGGATTCATCCCTGGGATGCAAGGGTGGTTCAACATTCGCAAATCTATCAGTGTGACAGATTATATCAACAAGAAAAGAGTCAAGAGCCATATGACCCCCTCAATAGATGCAGAAAAAGCATTTGACAAAATACAGCATCCTTTCCTGATTAAAACACTTCAGAGTGTAGGAAGAGGGTACATTCCTCAATCTCATAAAAAC
>NW_024423343.1:46442947-46443987 GCF_017311325.1 Ursus maritimus
CTTCTGTTGCTGTTCCAGCTTCTTGAGGTGAGAATATAAAAACTGCATTTTAGATTTTTCTATTCTTTTGAGTGAGGCTTGGATGGCTATGTATTTCCCCCTTAGGACTGCCTTTGCAGTATCCCATAGGTTTTGGACTGTTGTGTTTTCATTCTCATTGGTCTCCATAAATTGTTTAATTTGATTTTTGATTTCCTGGTTTATCGAGTCATTCCTGAGCAGGATGGTTCTTAGTCTCCAAGTGTTTGAGTTTCTTCCAAATTTTTCCTTGTGGTTGAGTTCCAATTTCAGAGTGTTGTGGTCTGAGAATATGCAGGGAATAATTTCAGTCTTTTGGTATCGGTTGAGACCTGCTTTGTGACCCAGCACATGATCTATTCTGGAGAACATTCCATGTGCATTCAAAAAGAATGAGTATTCTTTTGTTCTGGGCTGTAGCGTTATCTATATATCTATGAGGTCCATCTGGTCTAGTATATCATTCAAAGCTCTTGTTTCTTTGTCCATTTTCTGCTTAGGTGATCTATCTATTGCTGATAGTGGAGTGTTGAGGTCCCCTACTATTAACGTATTTTTATCTATATGTCTCTTTATTCTGGTTAAGAGTTGGCTTGTGTATCTTGCTGCTCCCCTGTTGGGGGCATAGATATTTATAATTGTCATATCCACTTGTTGGATACATCCTTTAAGAATAATATAGTGCCCTTCTGTGTCTCTAACTATAGTCTTTAGTTTAAAATCCAATATGAGAATTGCTACCCCAGGTTTCTTTTGAGGTCCATTTCTCTGCTCTAATCTTGATCAACTGCTTTCTCGTCCATGGATTAGGCCTGTTCTTCTGTTCCTGTTCCAGCTTCTTGAGGTGAGAATATAAAAGCTGCATTTTAGATTTTTCTCTTCTTTTGATTTAGGCTTGGATGGCTATGTATTTCCCCCTTAGGACTGCTTTTGCAGTGTCCCATAGGTTTTGGACTGTTGTGTTTTCATTCTCATTGGTCTCCATAAATTGTTTAAATTGATTTTTGATTTCCTGGTTTATC
>NW_024423343.1:46444012-46689763 GCF_017311325.1 Ursus maritimus
ATGAATTTGGGTCTCTTTTTGAGGAACCTCCATACTGTTTTCCAGAGTGGTTGCACCAGTTTGCATTCCCACCAACAGTGTAAGAGAGCTCCCTTTCTCTGCATCCTTACTAATACCTGTTGTTTCCTATATTGTTCATTTTAGTAATTCTTACCGATAATTTTGACTTTTATTTACCAGATGATGAGTGATGTTGACCAACTTTTAATATGTGTATTAGCCATCTCAATGTCTTCTTTGGAAATATGTTTATTCATGTCTTCTGCCCATTTTTAACTGGATTATTTGGTTTTTGGGTGTTAAGTTTGATAAGTTCTTTATAGATTTTGGATACTAATCCTTTATTAGATATGTCATTTGTAAATATCTTCTCCATTCCATAGGGTGTCTTTTAGTTTTGTTGGTTATTTCCTTCATTGTGCAGAAGCTTTTATTTTGATAAATCCCAATAGTTTATTTTGCTTTTGTTTCCCTGGTCTTAGAGACATGTCTAGTAAGAAGTTGCTATGGCTGATATTAAAGAGGTTGCTGCCTGTGTTCTCCGTCACGATTTTGATGCTTTCCTGTCTTACACTTAGGTCTTTAATCCTTTTTGATTTTATTTTTGCATATGGTATGAGAAAGTGGTTCAGTTTCATTCTTTTGCATGTTGTCCTCTAGCATCATTTTAAAATTATTTATATGATGATGAGACTTTTTATACAGATTCTGCATTAGCTGACTTAACTTGTAAGTAAGCCCTGCCATTCAATTTAGTACCTGATTTTATTTGTGTCCAAAATTGCATATATCAAGTGACCTCTAAAGTCACTTCACTTTCTGGGGTACTTGGTGGTGCAGTCATTTAAGTGTCTGACTCTTGATTTTAGTTCAGGTCATGATTTTAGGAGTCGTGAGATAGAGCCCTGTGTGGGGCTTCATGCTCAGCATGGAATCTGCTTGACATTCTCTCTTCCTCTCCCTCCTGTCTCTTCCACTTGTACATCGCTCTCTCTCTTTCTAAAATAAATAAATAAATCTTAAAAAATAAATAAAGTCACTCGACTTTCAGAGCGTTGTAAAAATATGACTTTTTTTTTTTTAAAGATTTTATTTCTTTATGTCAGAGAGAGAGAGCACAAGCACAGGGATATGGCAGACAGAGCAGGCAGAGGGAGAAGCACGGCTCTGCGGAGCAAGGAACCCGATGCAGGGACTTGATCCCAGGACCCTGAGATCATGACCTGAGCTGAAGGCAGAGCTTAACTAACTGAGCCACCTAAGGTGTCCCAAAATATCTTTTTTTATTTTTTGCCTTAACAAACAACATTGGTTTATTTCTTTCACATTCCAAATCAGTGTGGGAGCACATGAGTCTCTGGGGGCAGTGAACTGTGCTTGTACATTTCACATTCTTTTTTTTATAATAATATTTTTTATTATATTACATTAGTCACCATACAGTACCTCCCTAGTTTTTTTGTTTTTTTGAAGATTTTATTTATTTATTTGACAGAGAGACACAGTCAGCAAGAGAGGAACACAAGCACGGGAGTGGGAGAGGAAGAAGCAGGCTCCCAGTGGGGGAGCCTGATGTGCGGCTCCATTCCAGAACACTGGAATCACGCCTGAGCCAAAGGCAGACGGCTAACAACTGAGCCACCCAGGTGCCCCTGTCCATCCCTAGTTTTTGATGTAAAGTTCCATGATTCATTACTTGTGTATAACACCCAGTTCACCATCACTATGTGCCCTCCTTAATACCCATCACCAGCCTATCCCATCCTCCCCTCTGCCCCCCCCGCCCAAGCCCTCAGTTTGTTTCCCAGAGTCCACAGTCTCTCATGGTTCATTCCCCTTCTGTTTATCCCCCCTTTCTTCTTCCCTTTCTTCCCCTACCGATCTTCCTAGTTCTTATGTCCCATAGATGAGAGAAATCATATGATAATTGTCTTTCTCTGCTTGACTTATTTCACTTAGCATTATCTCCTCCAGTGCCATCCATGTTGCAGCAAATGTTGAGAACTCGTTCTTTCTGATAACTGAGTAATATTCCATTGTATATATGGACCACAACTTCTTTTTTTTTTTTTTTGTCTGCTAACATTTATTTATTTTTTTGAAAATTTTTTTATTATATTATGTTAGTCACCATACAGTACATCCCCAGTTTCCAATATAAAGTTCGACGATTCATTAGTTGCGTATAACACCCAGTGCGCCATGCAATACATGCCCTCCTTAATACCCATCACCGGTCTATCCCATTCCCCCACCCCCCTCCCCTCTGAGGCCCTCAGTTTTTTTCTCATAGTCCATAGTCTCTCATGTTTCATTCCCCCTTCTGATTACCCCCCCTTTCTTTATCCCTTTCTTCCCCTACCGATCCTCCTAGTTCTTATGTTCCATAGATGAGAGAAATCATATGATAGTTGTCTTTCTCTGCTTGACTTATTTCACTTAGCATTATCTCCTTCAGTGCTGTCCATGTGGCAGCAAATGTTGAGAATTCGTCCTTTCTGATAGCTGAGTAATATTCCATTGTATATATGGACCACAACTTCTTAATCCAGTCATCTGTTGAAGGGCATCTCAGCTCCTTCCACGATTTAGCTATTGTGGACAATGCTGCTATGAACATTGGGGTGCATATGGCCCTTCTCTTCACTACGTCTGTATCTTTGGGGTAGTGCAGTAATGCAATGGCTGGATCATAGAGTAGCTCAATTTTTAACTTTTTAAGGGACCTCCACACTGTTTTCCAGAGTGGCTGTACCAACTTGCATTCCCACCAGCAATGTAGGAGGGATCCCCTTTCTCCATATCCTCTCCAACAATTGTTGTTTCTTACCTTGTCAATTTTTGCCATTCTAACTGGCATAAGAACTAGGATGCTGTAAGGTGGTATCTTAGTGTGGTTTTGATTTGAATTTCCCTGATGGCTAATGATTTTGAGCATTTTTTCATGTGTCTGTTAGCCATTTGTATGTCTTCATTGGAAAAGTGTCTGTTCATATCTTCTGCCCATTTTTTGATTTGATTATTTTTTTCCCCATGTATTGAGTTTGAGAAGTTCTTTGTAGATCTTGGATACTAATCTTTTATCTGTAGTGTCATTTGCAGATATCTTCTCCCATTCCGTGGGCTGCCTCTTACTTTTTTTGACTGTTTCCATGGCTGTGCAGAAGCTTTTTATCTTGATGAAGTCCCACATGTTCATTTTTTCTTTTGTTTCTCTTGCCTTTGGAGATGTGTCATGAAAAAAGTTTCTGTGGCCGATGTCAAAGAGTTTGCAGCCTATGTTCTCCTCTAGGATTTTGATGGATTCCTGTCTCACATCGAGGACTTTCATCCATTTGGAGTTTATCTTTGTGTATGGTGTGAGAGAGTGGTCAAGTTTCATTCTTTTGCTTAAAGCTGTCCAATTTTCCCAGCACCATTTATTGAAGAGACTGTCTTTTTTCCACCGGATGTTTTTTCCTGCTTTGCCAAAGATTAGTTGCCCAAAGAGCCGAGGGTCCATTTCTGGGCTCTCTGTTCTGTTCCATTGGTCTATGTGTCTGTTTTTGTGCCAGTACCATGCTGTCTTTGTGATCACAGCTTTGTAGTACAGCTTGAAATCCGGCAATGTGATGCCCCCAGCTTTGTTTTTCCTTTTCAACAATTCCTTGGCTATTCGGGGCCTTTTTTGGGTTCCACACAAATTTAAGGGCTGTTTGTTCCAGTTCTTTGAAAATTGTCATTGGTATCTTGATTGGGATGGCATTGAAAGTGTAGATTGCTCTGGGTAGCATAGACATTTTAACTATGTTAATTCTTCTGATCTATGAGCATGGTATATTTTTCCATCTTTTTGTGTCTTCTTCAATGTCTTACAAGAGTGATTAGTAGTTTCTAGAATATAGATCCTTTATGTCTCTGGTTAACTTAATTCGAGATAACGTATGATTTTTGGTGCTATTGTTTTTGATTTATTGAATTTATTTGATTCAATTTGTTCAATTCAATTTATTTGATTTATTTGTTTATTGATTTACTGTACCATCCTCCAATTCGCTATGCTTCTTCTGCCTCATTTAACCTGGCCATCAGAGCATCTAGTTTTGACTGCATTTGATTCATAGCATTTTTAATTTCTGCCAGATTCGCTCTCATTTCCGCCCTTAGATTCCTAAATGAATGGATTCCCTAATTTCTCTTTCTTCAGTCTCATTGTTTGTGTATAGAAATGCAACTGAGTGGGGCGCCTGGGTGGCAGCGGTTGAGCATCTGCCTTCGGCCAGGGGCGTGATCCCGGCGTTATGGGATTGAGCCCCACATCAGGCTCCTCGCTATGAGCCTGCTTCTTCCTCTCCCACTCCCTGCTTGTGTTCCTCTCTCGCTGGCTGTCTCTATCCTGTCGAATAGATAAATAAAATCTTAAAAAAAAAAAAAAAGAAATGCAACTGATTTCTGAGCATTGATTTTGTATCCCGCCACATTACTGAATTGCTCTATAACTTCTAGTAGTTTGGGGGTGGACTCTTTTGGGTTTTCCATGTAGAGTATCATGTCATCTCCGAAGAGAGACAGTTTGACTTCTTCTTTGCCGATTTGGATACCTTTTATTCCTTTTTGTTGTCTGATTGCTGTTGCAAGGACTTCTAGTACTATGTCTAATAATAATGGTGAGAGTAGGCATCCTTGTCGTGTTCCTGATCTTAAGGGAAAGGCTTCCAGCTTTTCCCTATTGAGAATGATATTTGCTGTAGGCTTTCCATAGATGGTTTTTATGAGATTGAGGAATGTACCCTCTATCCCTACACTCTGAAGTGTTTTAATCAGGAAAGGATGCTGTATTTTGTCAAATGCTTTTTCTGCATCTATTGAGGGGGTCATATGGCTCTTGACTCTTTTCTTGTTGATATAATCTGTCACACTGATAGATTTGCGAATGTTGAACCACCCTTGCATCCCAGGGATGAATCCCACTTGGTCATGATGGATAATCCTTTTAATGTACTGTTGGATCCTATTAGCCAGGATCTTGTTGAGAATTTTGGCATCCATATTCATCAGGGATATCGGTCTGTAATTCTCCTTTTTGATGAGGTCTTTGCCTGGTTTGGGGATCAAGGTAATATTGGCCTCATAGAATGAGTTTGGTAGTTTTCCTTCTGTTTCTATTTTTTGAAACAGCTTCAGGAGAACAGGTATTATTTTTTCTTTGAATGTTTGGTATAATTCCCCGGGGAATCGATCAGGCCCTAGAGTCTTGTTTTTTGGAAGTTTTTGATCACTGCTTCAGTGGTCTGTTTAAAAAATCAATTTCTTCCTGTTTCAGTCTTGGTAGTTTATAGGTTTCCAGGAAGGCATCCAATTCTTCCAGGTTGTTTAATTTATTGGCATAAAGCTGTTGATAAAAGTTTCTAATGATCCTTCCTATTTCATTGGTGTTGCTTGTGACCTCTCCCTTTTCATTCATAATTTTATTAATTTGGGTCCTTTCTCTATTCTTTTGGATAAGTCTTGCCAGTGGCTTATTGATCTTATTTATTCTTTCAAAGAACCAGCTTCTAGTTCTGTTGATCTGCTCTACTGTGCTCCTGGTTTCTAATTCATTGATCTCTGCTCTAATCTTGATCAACTGCTTTCTCGTCCATGGATTAGGCCTGTTCTTCTGTTCCTGTTCCAGCTTCTTGAGGTGAGAATATAAAAGCTGCATTTTAGATTTTTCTCTTCTTTTGATTTAGGCTTGGATGGCTATGTATTTCCCCCTTAGGACTGCTTTTGCAGTGTCCCATAGGTTTTGGACTGTTGTGTTTTCATTCTCATTGGTCTCCATAAATTGTTTAAATTGATTTTTGATTTCCTGGTTTATCCAATCATTCTTGAGCAGGATGGTTCTTAGTTTCCAAGTGTTTGAGTTTCTTCCAAATTTTTCCTTGTGATTGAGTTCCAATTTCAAAGCATTGTGGTCTGAGAATATGCAGGGAATAATTTCAGTCTTTTGGTATCTGTTGAGACCTGCTTTGTGACCCAGCACATGATCTATTCTGGAGAACATTCCATGTGCATTCAAAAAGAATGAGTATTCTTTTGTTCTGGGCTGTAGCGTTATCTATATATCTATGAGGTCCATCTGGTCTAGTATATCATTCAAAGCTCTTGTTTCTTTGTCCATTTTCTGCTTAGGTGATCTATCTATTGCTGATAGTGGAGTGTTGAGGTCCCCTACTATTAATGTATTTTTATCTATATGTCTCTTTATTCTGGTTAAGAGTTGGCTTGTGTATGTAGCTGCTCCCCTGTTGGGGGCATAGATATTTATAATTGTCATATCCACTTGTTGGATACATCCTTTAAGAATAGTATAGTGCCCTTCTGTATCTCTAACTACAGTCTTTAGTTTAAAATCCAATCTGTCTGATATGAGAATTGCTACCCCAGCTTTCTTTTGAGGTCTGTTGGCATGAAAAATGGTTTCCCATCCCTTCACTTTCAGTCTGTATGTATCTTTAGGTTCAAAATGAGTCTCTTGTAGACAGCAAATGGATGGGTCATGTCTTTTTATCCAATCTGCAACCCTGTGGAATTTATGGGAGCATTTAGGCCATTCACATTGAGAGTGATTATTGAGAAATATGGTTTTAATGATGTCATGTTGCCTGTAAAGTCTTTGTTTCTATAGATTGTGACTTTCTGTTCTGTATCACTCTTGGGGCCTTTTTACTTTTATAGAACCCCCCTTAATATCTCCTGTAGGGTTGGTTTCGTGGTTATGAAATTGGTCAGTGTCTGGTGATTCTGGAAGGTCCTTATCTCTTCATCAATTCTGAATGACAGCCTTGCTGGATAAAGGATCCTTGACTACATGTTTTTCTCTGAAATAGCTTTAAAAATGCACCCCCAACCCTTTCTCTCATTCCAGGTCTGTGTAGACAGGTCTGACGTAATCCTGATATTTTTGCCTTGGTACGTGAGAAATTTCTTTGCCCTGGCCGCTTTCAATACTGTATCCTTGCATCTAATATTTGCGAATTGCACTGTGACGTGACATGGCATAGGTTTGTCGTGGTTGAATTTGGGAGGGGTCCTCTCTGCCTCTTGGACATGAATGCTTGTTTCCTTTGCTAGATTAGGGAAGTTTTCAGCTACAATTTGTTCAAATATCTCTTCTAGACCTCTCTGTTTCTCCACCCCCTCGGGGATGCTGATGATTCTGACATTGGAACATTTCATTGAGTCCATAATCTCCCGTAACCTACATTCTTGAGATTGGATTTTTTGAGCCAAGTTTCTGTTTTAGCTTTCGCTTTTACCGTCCCATCCTCCAATTCGCTGATTCGTTCTTCTGCGTCATTCACCCTGGCCATCAGAGCATCTAGTTTTGACTGCATTTGATTCATAGCATTTTTAATTTCTGCCAGATTCGTTCTCATTTCCGCCCTTAGAGAGTCTATATTCTCGTTAATATTTTTTTCAAGTCTACACATCATCTTGACCATTGTTACTCTGAACTCCATTTCTGATAATTTGGTTATATCCATATCCATCAGTTCTGTGGCAGAGGCCACAGACTCATTATCTTTTCTTTGCTTGGGGGGAGTTCTCCTCCTCGTCATTCTGGTGAGGAGAGATTGCGGGGATGCCCAGAGCCCAAATTATTGACCAGGACACAGGCAGTGTGCACTTGTTTTTTAGGGACCTTAGGGATGTGGGCTTCTTGATTTTTCAGCCTGCCTTCTGGGGGAGGGACCTGCTGTGCTGATACTCAGGCAACCCTGTTTGGGTAGAGTCGCCTTGTCCCCTGCAAGGGGGGATGGGGATGGGCACAATGTGAGCTGGTATTTCCGGGCTTTTGTTCTCTGGCGGCTTTCCCTGGCGGTTTTCTGTGGCTCTTCTGAGAGTCAGAGCCGCAGTGGCTCAATCCCAGCCTCTGTCTCAGAACAGAGAGATCGCAGTCCGCTCTCCACTGAGCTCTCCTGGCCTCTTTAACTCTTTCTGTTGGTGCTGCTAAAAACCCTGCAGCATCCCGGGTTGTGTGCCCCACAGCTGGCGTCCCAGCCCTCACTTCCAGGGCCCGCAGGTCTCTGTCCTTTGTGTTTCTAACACTGCCAGCCACCAGCTGCCCCCGCACACTCCGGAGCTCCGTTTCAGTGTGGTTCGCACGCACTCCGGAACTCTGGTTTTCAGACTGGTCGCGTGCATTCCCAGGCTCATGGTCTCAGTCTGCTCTCTCAGGGGTGCTGGTTCGCAAGTCAGACCACTCTCCAGTGCAGGTGGCTCCCGCTTCCTGGTGCCCGAGTGCGGAGGCTCCCTCCCCCTTCTTTTATCTTCCCATATCTGTGCACGGATTCATGGCTCCCCACTTCGTACCTCAATACTCAGCGCTGGAGATGTTCATTTGTAGAGATCCAGATGTATCTTCCTGCGTCTCAGGCTGATTCCGTAGGTTTTCAGGATGGTCTAGTACCTATCAGCTCGACTCAGGGGACCAGCTGAAAAAGGGGACCCCTCTCCTCTGCCATCATCTTAACTCCTCCTCCCAAAATATCTGACTCTTAAGATGGAATGTTCTTGTGCCAAAATAACAAAAGTTAGTCCATTTCTACACTTGTACTCATGTTGAATTCTTTTAGCTGTTATTAAGAAAAAAATATTTTTTTGCAGTAAGAGATCAAGTCACTTTGCATTTTAATATAAGACTAAGTTGTTTGACAAACTGTGGCTTTAAACTGGCAAGAAAATGACATGGAGTATTGGAGAAGTATGCTACCCTTATTATTGTATAGTACTAAGAAAGAATAGTCGCAGAAGTTAATTATAAATGATATTTTGTAAAGAGAAGGTCAGTTTTCATATCAACCTCATTTAAATATTTCACAGCAGTTCAAATAAAGAAGTTTTGGAAGAATCAATTTATCATGGCATTTAAACTCAAAAGAACCAACAATGTACTAGGCATGTATGTGTGTGTGTTTACCATATTTACAACTTGAGAAGATGTTGCCCTAAGATTCTGCCTTTATATATAATGACTTGAATCAATGAATTACTAGTAAATGTTTAAATAAATACATAATAAGAAATTATTTTTAATGATTATTTTTAATGTTAAATTTTTTGGTATTCACTGTTAAGTAGAGTAGCCTATTGAAATAATGCTTCAGTCAATCAACTTCACTGTTTAAAAAACATAACAATAATGTTGAATGCGGTCCCAGCATGCCCCAAATCAAAGAAGTCAGTTTAGTAACATTTATGTGAAATCTGTCATTGACAATATAGCTTCAGAAGATGTTCAACATATCAAATCAGTTTTTTCAGTTTAGTTTTAATATTAATTTTAAAATTTGTTTTTGATTAGCAGTTTATATTTTAATTTATGTGGATGTACTTAAGACTCATGATGATGAAATTATTTGTCAAGAATAGGATTTAGGGGCACCTGGGTGCCTTGGTTAAGTGTCTGCCTTCAGCTTAGTCGTGGTCTCAGGGTCCTGGGATCGCCTGTGTCAGGATTCCTGCTCAGCAGGGAGCCTGCTTTTCCCTCTGCCTGCCACTCACCCTGCTTGTGTGTGGTCTCTCTTTCTCTCTCTCTCAAATAAATAAATAAAATCTTAAAAGAAGAATAGGATTTAATAAATATTATTTCCTTTGAAAAGAGTTCATTATCCTATGGATGCTTGATGAACTCTGCCCTGAAAGACATGGAACTGAAATATGTAGATTAGAGGTATATGAGTGATATACTCATATACTCAAAGACTGGAACTGAAATATGTAGATTAGAGGTATATGAGTGATAATGATTTTGTCTTTTAGGGTAAAGTTGTCAGACTGCTTAAATTTGAATCTTAGCTCATTATCCAAATAATTTATAACCTTGATTAAATTACTTAACTCCTATAGACCTTATTTTCTTTGTCCATAAAATGTCATAAAGCTGTTCAAAAGATTGAATAACAACATGTATGTAGAACACCAAGCACAGTACTTAGCATGTAGAAAGCTGTATAAGTGGTAATTATTATTATTTTTAAAAGATATTTGTTTATTTTACAGATAGAGACCGAGAACAGGAGTGGGGGGAGGGGCATGGGGACAGGAAGAGGGAGATAATCTCACACAGACTCCCAGGTGGGGCTCAATCCCACAAGCTTAACTGACTAAGCCACCCAGGTGCCCCAATGATAATTATTATCATCATTTTATCAGTAATAGTCATTTTAATTTATATCTCTGGGTTATGATTTTTTTTTGTTCAGTGTTTTTATGACTGTTTTGATCACCTCTTTGTCACCCTATTGCAGTCTATTAGTCACATGTACTCACAGTCTGCTGGAGGAGGATACCACACACCACGTGCCACAGGTCGGTGATCTTAGGAACAGAGGAACAAGCAGAGGGCTAAGAGAGCAGACTTTGTAGTGACAAGAGGGTTCCTATGGGAGGATGTGATTGGCTTGTTCCAGTAATTCTGAGGGCTGGCGGTAAACTGAAGCCGGGGGTACAAGGATAAGTAGGCACGGTGCCTGGTTTCTATGATAGGCTTGTTTGGCTAGGGGATTTTGTCTCTGAGAGCAGCGTGGAGCAGGGAACTGTGGTTAGGCCATTTGGGGCCTTGGAATCAGATGTCAAGGCAACACATAATATTTGTTTCAGGCCTTAAACCACAATGACACTGGTTTAATGCCAGAGCTGGATATTAAGAGGATTTAGGTTATTAGTATCAATAAATCCACATTACCGCTACCATCAAATGATATGGACAGTAGGATGCTTCCAGATGCAGATCTTCCAATTTGAATTTATGTTTTCTTGGCTTCTTTTTTAGTTTTTTTTTGGGGGGGGGAGTGGGAGGGGCCCTCAATTCATATCATAAGATGTTCTATACTTAAATCAGTTTCTATAGACTCAGGTGGCAGTTTCGGTTTAAAATAAAATTTCTGCCAAATGTACAAAAGTTATTGTGTCTTTTAAAAAAATATATCAGTTACTCTTTACGTTTTATATTTCTAAGCTTTGGGCTGATGTAGCCACTTTGTATTTTCAGTTTAAGTGTTTCTGGGTGTGATTACCAGGAAACACATTATACCAATGTTCTGTAATCTAAATGAATATACCAACTTGCCAAAGTAAAATTTAATACGGGTATTTTAGCTCCTTAAGTACTATTCGGTGATCTCTTTTATGTACTTTCATTGCAATTGTCATCACACAATATATATGGTGTGTAGTAAAATAGAGACTTAAAAATACTGTTCTTTGATAATTATTGCTTCTCTTAATTCAATATAGCCCCAGGTTATTGACTTAGAATGGTTGTAATATATAGAATGCCAATTTTAAGCTCTTTTCGTAAATGCTTAAAGTTTCTCATTACTAGATATTGAATCTTAAATTTCTGATTTCTAAATTACTTCCTCTGTTGGGTTTATAAAGCTGAACTAAATATCTTAATTATTAGAATACAATTTTGGTAAATGTTAATAAAACTCTATAAGATACCTAACTTAGTCCCAGTTTATTAGATCCATTATAACTGACAGTGACAATTAACATACTTAACATAATTTAAAATTTATAGTATTTGAACTAATATATAGTAATTTGAACTAATATAGTGATGTCAGTTTTACAAAGTCCACAAGGATAATACCCATATTTATAATTAGTAAGCATGAGCATTGACTGTAATTTATCATATTTTTCCAGTAATTAAGTTGTCCTTTCCTTGGACTTGAAAATAAAATGTTATAAAAAGAAAAAGAAGTAAGAATAGTGTTAAAATTCTCTCATTTTCTGTTTGACATTGATTTGCATATGGTATATGCTTTCTTTTTTAACAATAACATTGTCAAAATTCCAACTTTTCAAAGATAGTTCATTTCGATATACCAAGATCAAATTTTGAACCCAAATTTACTCGTTAGTTTTTCACTTAGTCTGATAAATGTTGAATATTACTGTGCTTTCCTCAAAAACATAAAATGTCCTGTCACGTTCCCACGAATGAGCTGACACCATGAGGTAGTTTGACACACAGTTTGGGATCTACAGGTGTAAGGAAAAATTGTTGGAAGGGACCTCAGGGAATATTTGGAAATAGATGAAACTCAGCTAGTCTTTTGTCTTTTGCCCTCCATCCTTCTGCTGTTTCTTGCTTGGAATGTATATACAATATCTCAAGATAGAGTAGCCATCTGACAATCACAAGAATGAAGGTGGTACCCCAAAAATGAGACAACAATAAATTAGAGGGAAACTGGGTCCTGGATAACTCTTCTGCCAGTCCAATGAGTTCTGGATTGATTACAAATGGACTTTTTGTTATATAGGAACCACACTGTGGTAAGGTTTCTATTGAATCCTGCTCACTGCAATCCTAACAGACTTCATCTAAAATTTTAGCTATGCCCTCCATCAATGTATCAGCCTGAGTTTTTTTAGCTGAGTTTAGAAAAGTTTGTGCATCTTTAATGGATAAGCTGACTAACCCTATTTATAACAACCTTTCCAGACTTTTTTATGTAGGACATGAAATTGCAGAGACATCAGGCTATTATCATTGAAATAAATGAAAATGCCAGTATCCACCCATTCAACATTGGCAATCCTGCTTGTTTTCGGTTTCACTTTATGTCTTCCTTCCATGCTGTCTTGCTGTCACCCAATATGAAAGGTCCAAGGACAGATGCTCTCACTTTTATTTTAAAATTCATCCTTGAGTTTGACTTGAAAATTATTTGAAAAAGAACACTTGCAGGCAACAGAGAATCTTTCTGGGACTGTGGGTGGTAAAGGAACAAGAGTCAACTATTTCAAATACAAAAACTCTTTTCACAGTGTATCAAAGTTTTTAAATGTTAAAGATGAGTAGAGAAGTTCTTGTAAATGGGTTTGATTCCTTGATTTCTCTTTCTGCCACTTCATTATTTCCGTATAGAAATGCAACAGAATTCTGTACATTGATTTTGTGTCCTCTGACTTTACTGTATTTGTATATTAGTTCTAGCAATTTTTTGGTGGAGTCTTTTGAGTTTTCTACGTAGAGTATCATGTCATCTGCAGATAGTGAAAGTTTGACTCCTTCTTTACTGATTTGGATGCCTTTTCTTTCCTTTTGTTGTCTGATTGCTGAGGCTAGGACTTCTAGTACTATGTTAAATAGCAGTAGTGACAGCGGACATCCGTATCTTGTTCCTGACCTTAGAGGAAAAGCTCTCAGTTTCTCCCCACTGAGGATGATGTTAGCTGTGGGCCTTTCCTGTAAGGCCTTTATGATGTTGAGGTATGTTCCCTCTATCCCAACTTTGTTGAGGGTTTTTATCAGGAAAGGATGCTGTACTTTGTAAAATACTTTTTCTGCATCTATTGAGAGGATCATATGGTTCTTATTCTTTCTTTTTTTAATGTTGTGTATCACGTTGATTGATTTGCAAATATTCAACCACCCCTAAAGCCTAGGAATAAATCCCATGTGATTGTGGTGAATAATTCTTTCAATGTCCTGTTGAATTCAGTTTGCTAGTATCTTCTTGAGAATTTCTGCATCCATGTTCATCAGGAATATTGGCTTGTAATTCTCCTTTTTAGTGGGGTCTTTGGTTTTGGAATTAAGGTAATGCTGGCCTCATAGAATGAGTTTAGAAGTTATTCTTCCATTTCTATTTCTTGGAACAGTTTAATAAGAATAGGTTTTAACTCTTCTTTAACTGTTTGGTATTTTTCCCTTTCCAACTCTAGATTTCAAAGACCATTTTATATCCTTACCTGTCCCTCCCACCTCTCTATTCCCTCTTCTTCAGTCCAGACAAATAAATGCATATTATTTCATTTACAAGGAACAGGGGAAGAACTTTGTTGCCCAAGTTCAGAAAGTTTTTGGCGTGTGTGACTTACTTATTGTCTATCATTTAGACCCCTTTCTCCTTGTCATTGACCTTAAATGGAGAGCAAAAATCTTCATAAATTAAGGAAGGACATTAATATTTACTGACACCTACTATGCACCAAGTTCAGGTAAGTACATTCGCATATATTATTTTACTTAAGATTTCAGTTATTTCAGCATAAGAATGAGAATATGTAAGGCAAGGTGGTGTGATGGGAGGTGTGGGAGTCCAACAGACTGGGTTTGCATCCCAGCTTTGTCATTTAGTAGCTATTTGATCTTCCTCAATACTTCAGTGGAGGTATCATTATTTCTATGTTAAAGATAAAGAGACCAAGTCTCAGGAGGACTTAAGGTTTTAATCGTTTATTTTTTATTACATGAGCTAAACTTTTTAGAAAAACAACCTCAACTGGCTGCTTGGATCCACATACTTCGTTGAAACACGGTCCTTTATAGTGCTAGTTTTCTGTTTTTGTAAGAATTCCATATGAGTTTTGGAATTTTGTTCTTACAATTTAGAATTGAGACCATTTGCATTCATTTTACTAAACAATTGTAAATGAGAACTGAGATTACTTGTGTCAACATGACTAAATATTTATTTCAGGAAATTCTTGCCCAGGAAGAGATTGCTAACTTGGGCAAAGAACAAATGTACCAAAAAGACAGTCCACTTGTGAAGGTGTGCTTCATCTTCATATGAAGAAAGCACACAAAGTATTCTTCATGTGTCCATCCATCCTAAACTATTATATCATGCACTTGCCCAATCCAAAATTTGTTTCCTGCCTTGAAACACCAACCTTAAAGCACTTCATCTTAGACCCCAAACTCTATATAAGTAGCATTTTCTAATATCCTTTTCTTTTGGGGACACTCCCATGACTTTGTTGATGGTGGTGTTCTTATTATAGTAAGTCTTAAGAGTTTAGGTTTGTTTTCTGATGGCTTTTTGAGAAGTTTTCATGAAATACCATTGGTAATCATAATTGCTGTGTAGTAAAGAATTAACCTTACCCACAGAGAGATCTTAACTTTGTTCATGAGAGATAATTTCTAAGCCCTTGGGTTGACCTGCCAATAAGAGTGTTGTTGTTTATCTGTGGGCCTTGGGTCACACTGAATAATCTAATAATGTGATTATGGTATGGGCTTTGGGCCACACAGCTCAGCCTCCATAGGACCTGGCAGCTAAAGGTCAGTCATATAGGTGGTCAATCATGTCTATGTGCCTAAGCCCTACTGAAGACTCTGGATACCATGGCTTGAGTACATATCCCCAGTTGGCAACACTCTATGAATATTGTCACACACCATTGCCTAGAGAAGTTAGCACTGTCCACAACTTCGTTGGGAGAGAACAACTGGAAGTTAAAGATGTGAAACTATTTTGGACTATGTCCCTTGTGTCTCTTCCCTTGGCTGATTTTTCCCTGTATCCATCTCCTGTTAAGATACCATCACCATGAGTATAATAGCTCAGTGAATTCTGTAACTCCTACTGGTAAATTATGGAACTTGAGGGTAGTCTTGGGGACTTGCAGTTGGTGTCAGAAGTGAGGGTTGTTTTGGGAACTGCTGAACTTTACAGTTGATGTCAAGTAATGGTAGTGCTGGGCACTCCTGAACTCTGTAAGCAGGTACTCAGTGATGACATAGCACACTCCATTTGGAATAACACACACAGGGATAATTCTAACACTTACCAATTTTTCCTTCTCTTTCATGGTAAAAGACGGAATAGACACATGTTGAAGAATAAGAGCATCCAGTTATAGCTTTAATCTGTTAGGATATAAATGAATACATTCTATGTATTTAAAAACCAGAAAGTATAGAATAAATTATAAATCATAATAATATTATTACATTTGCACTTTTCTGATTCCCCAGAATTTTTTATTTTTATTTTTAGTTAGAGAGAGAATGAGAGAGTGGAGGGTGGAGGGGCAAAGGGAGAGGGAAAGAGAGAATCTTAAGTAGACTCCACCCTGGGCATGGAGCCTGACACAGGGCTCAGTCTCATGACCTTGAGATCATGACCTGAACTGAAATCAAGAGTCAGACAGTTAATCAACTGAGCCACCCAGGTCCCTCTGATTCCCCAGAATTCTTATAAGGAATCTTTACTCACTAAAGAAGAAATTTGGATTCACAGAGATGAAATATTCTTCCCAGACCCATGGGAATAATAAAGTCTTTACATCTAGGTTTCCTGATTAAAAATTCAGGGTTGTTTCTTTTTAAAATATATCATATCTTATCCCAGCTTCCTCCATAGAAAGCTACAGGTGCACATAAACCTGTCATGAAATAGATTATCTGATACACATTGTTCTGTAACCTCAGCAATATATCACTGTGACATGAAAATTTTTGACACATTCTTTTGTGTTTTCTTTTAGTATTTTCTCTCTTTCCTTATCCCATTCAAGCAGGTAATCAATTTTGTGATTTTTCCACCTTGGGAATTTACTGGCTAGATAGAAGTTCTGGCTGGCTAAAATATAAATTGTATACCAGACATTTCTCCTGTTTCCTGTTTTTTTGTTTCCAAAAGCTTAAGCCCACTGAAGACAAAAGAGTCCAATGAAAGAGAAAGAGGTCTTAAAGGATATAGAGAGGGGTTTCCACAGACTACAAAATTTTTCCTTGTTTGCTGGTGATGAGGGGAAGGTCTATGGATTTCATGCACTAAAAAAAAAAACTACCTGGTTAAAAAAATGCCTGGTTATGACATTTAGATGTGGAAGTCCTCAGAGAGAATGGCCATTAGGTGCATCAGGAAAACTGATTTCAGTCTAGGGTGTCCTAACTTCATTAAAGACTTGGTGTCTAATATGTGCTTACAAAAGTGATAGAGTAAACAACAGATCTGAAAGGTACATGTAGGCTGGAATAATAGAGGATTAAGTGATAATCAGTATAAATAAATGATGACTAAAGTGCCCCCCCACCCCAATATCCTAGTGTTGACCAGGACCCCAAGACCTTAGTTCAACCCTAAGGAGGAATCTCAAGAATGGTTAATGTTTGAATTTCATTTCAGCCTGGAAAGATGTAAGCTTGGAATTTAAATAAATTTGTACAAAAAAAGTAATGAATCATTTAAAAATTTCTTATATATTTAAGTTTGTGAACTCAGTTCCTATCTGCTCATCATTCCTTTTTTCTTTCTGATAAGGATTTCTTTAGTATATCTCAGACCTTTTGTTTATTTCAATCTTTTAAACAACAATTTAGTTTAGATGTATGTCTTAGGAACATATATTTCTAGATTTCTAAACAATTTAAGTGCTTCTGTCTTTTTTAAAGATTGTTATTTTTATTTATTTATTTATTTATTTATTTATTTATTTATTTATTTTTAAAAAAGAGTTTATTCATTTGAGAAAGAGAGCGCTAGTGAGCAGGAGCAGGGGGGAGGGGGAGGGAGAGAAGCAGCCTCCCCGCTGAGCAGGAAGCCTGATGAGGGGCTTGATCCCAGGACTGGGAAATAATGAACTGAGCTGAAGGCAGATGCCCAACCATCTGAGCCACCCAGGTGCCCCTTATTTTTATTTTATTTTATTTTATTTTATTTTATTTTATTTTATTTTACTTATTTTTTAGAGTGAGAGAGAGAGAAGGCATGAGTGGGGGGAGGGGCAGAGGGAGAGGGAAAGAGAATCCTACGCAGGCTCCACACCCAGAAGTGTGGAGCCCTACATGGGGCTTGATCTCCTGACCCTGAGATCATGACCTGAGCTGAAATCAGGAGTCAGAGGCTTAACTGACTGAGCCACCCGGGTGCCCCATAAGACTGATTTTTTAGAGCAGATTTAGGTTGACAGCAAAATTTGAGAGGAAGGTACAGATTTTTTATATACTTTTTATCCCCACACATGTATAGCCTCTCCCACTATCAACATCACCCACTAGGTTGGTACATTTGTTACAATTCATGACTGTACATTGACACATCGTAATCATCCAAGGTCTGTGTTTACATTATGATTTGCTCGTGGTGTTATCCATTCTGTGGTTTGGACAAGTGTATAATGACATGTATTCATCATTATGATATCCTACAGAGGATAGACTACATTTAAAAGAATTGCATGTGTAGCTTTTAATGATCTGGTAACTTAAAGACCTTCAAGTCCAGTTATCTGTGACAGTGACTTTGATCACCTTTTGGAGGAATTTCACTAGGAATACACACTTTTCTGGTTCTTATATTAAATGGGAATCCTAGGAAAAATGATTGATAATGAGGAAAAAGCTTAAGCATATGTTATTTCTTTGTTTTCTTACCAGAAATCATAATTTTATTTTCAATTAGGGATATACTTTTATTTTCAGTTAGCTTTTAAAAAAACTTTTCATAAAATGACAAGAAGTAAATGAAATAGTGTTTATTCAGAAAATAAGTTTATTGATAAAAATGATTTTCCATTTTAATCCAAATAGTATGGGATGAGTGGGATAAGTGATAATGTTAACATAAAATGTGTATTAAATTTTCCCTTTTGTTTTTAAATAAATGAGATTACTTCATTTCTGCTTAGTTTATATTTGTAGGATATATCCATTTTTCATGTCTTTCTCGCATAGGTGGAATTTATGATACATACAAAATCAAAGCTATTACTAGTTACTGAAACAAGAGCAAGTATCTTTTGAGAGTTTATTATATGCCAGGTCCTTCCTTTAGTATTGTACAAATAGTATATGGGTTAATCCTCATAACATCTCTATGAGATAGGATTTATCATCATTCCAATTTTAGGATTAAAGAAATGGAGGCATAAAGAGATTCACTTTTTTGCTGATGTTCCTGAAGTTAGTATTGGAGTATTAGAATCAGACAGCCATACTCCTAAGATCTATCTTTCAATAGTGTTTATTTTGCTCAGTCTTTAGAATACAAAGACGAAACTCTATTGTCTCTATTCTCAAGACATTTACAATGTATTTCCATAAAAAGCAATTGTTTTAAAGGAGTAAACTGGTTGAATAGAAGTGTAAGCATGAAAGTCTCCCCAGAACAGTCTGAGATTCACAGAAAAGGTAGAAGGAATTTGAGCAGAACCTTCTAGAATGAGTAAGAATTTTTCAATTGCTAGAGCAAAGGTTGGTGTTTAGGTTGAAGAAATAGTGGGTGAAATTCTAAAGGCTTGGAGAGTTTTGTGTATCTGAAAAAGAAAAATAATAGATATTAAAGTTTAGAAGCAGAGTAGCTCCCTTACAAAAATATGTCCTGAAGTTTTGACAGTTCTCTCTCTCAGTTTTACACAGACACACACACACACACACACACACACACACACACACACAAGTTGCCTGAGAAAAGATATGTTCTAGTCTTCTAAATTACTGAGAAATGACACCTCTATATTTTCCACTGTTGACAGCTTGACACTATTTTTTTCTGCTCAAAAAAATAATTTGGACTTTATTGGACAGCCCTAAAGGTTTAGAGTACAGTCTGTCCAGCAGAGCAATTGCAGTTTTCTACTGTTTTCACTTATTTCCATCTTTAACAACACAATTACAAATAAATGGTGACTGCCTCAGCTGTTGCTGAATTGATGTGAGGAAAAATATGGTAAGCAACCTGGTAGGCTTAAGCATTTAAAACTGTGAATTACCCAAGGTAAGGAATATCCAGTTTCAACAGATTTAGTTAATGAGCAATAACGTTTTCAGTGGAAGACTAAAGTAGTTTTAGCATGGAAGAAAGCTAAACTGTACTGTCAATAGGTTATCTTTCCAAAGTCTCTTTGTTTCTTCCTAGTTTTAAGAAAATGAAAAACAAATAAGAGGATTGGTGTATATACAGATTCATATTTATAAATCTCATAATCGCGTAGCTTTAGTAATTAGAATAATCATGGAACTATTATATGTATACATTTTATCTCAAATTACATCCATATAGTTCAGATGTTCATGAGCAATTAAAAATTACAATTTGTTTTCTAGTACAAAATAAAAATGTTTTGAAGAAAACTCCATATGAATGGGGAGAAGGGAGGCAAAACAACATTTCTCATAGCCTTACTATCCAGAGAAGATTTTAACATCTGGTGTTTTTTTTCAATATCTTTATGAATGAGGTATGAATATTTCCATATTTCTTTTAATCTATTATAAGTGGGCATAGATTTATAGGATTATAATACTAATAATTTGATAATTAGTGGGCATAGGATTATAATAATACTAGTAACTTGATAATTATAGTATCTTATTACACAACTATATAATTCTGATTTGAGTGGATTAACAATCATCATCAAATTCATGGAATTTTGCCTATATAACTATCAAATTTTACTCCCTTTGTGGTTCCTCTCAGATAAATATCAAATGATGTTTTATTTTTTGATACATAGCAAGTACATTTGATATGTAGCACATGAGGTATCATTTTTTGATATGTAGGAAATGCATGCCTTTTAACATTTGATGTCTGTGTGATAGTTTTGGAAAGCTAATGTAGCCTGATTATCAGTTGGGGTTTCCCGGCCACTTCAAAAGTGGGTGGGCTAGGTTGACCCTCCATGTCAGACCCTTTGGAGTTTCACAGTCCTCTGTGGCACTTGTGTGAATTCCCCCAGAACTTTCATTCGTCAGTAACCTCTTCCTCTGAGTTGCTGGTTCTGTTGATTTGACTCGTGGTTATGGATTATCTCACCTCACTTAACAGGATGCTTTGGCTACCGTCTCTGTTGGTTCAGACCTGGAATTCATCTCTGTTTGTATGATTTGTATCAAGTAAATGAGCAAACAGACAAACTAACAAAACTCTCACTCAAACCATGTGCCTGCTTTATTTACAAGGAAGGTGTGTGACTATGTGAGTTTGGGGGGTATAATAGTCTCACAAAATAACCAACTTTAAAAATGAATATTTCTGTCTTCAAAGGTCTCCAGCTGCTCAACAAATGGGGATGTTTCACTGACCATCTCACATCCTACAGCATTTCTGCCTCAGACTAGTTTGCCAATTTTTTCTCCCTTGCCATGTTCCTATATTTTCCTTTTCCCCCTTTTCTGCATTTTTTGCATATTCCAGTTAACCCCAACTTATTCTCAATTTTTTGTGGAGAAGTGAATTCATGTCTTTTACAACCTCTAACCTCAAAACATTGCATATGCAGACTCATTAAAGAGCTCAACAGAAGAAGGGTGACTTTCATTTATTAATTCTAAGACAGCAGTATCATAAATATCATTTTTTCCATTATGCTAGTTTTAAAAACAAGATAATTCTCATGTTTTATAAAATATTGGCAACACCAAATATCTAGATCTAGCATTTAGAAAGTCAGTAAATGCAACCTTTCTTCTGTTTCCTTTTCCTTGTCCACCTCTTTTACTTCATTTTTTATCTTCTTCCTTTTAGCTTTCCTTATACAAATGACTTTACAAAGATATCTGTATTTAAGTACTTTTAAAATATTCTGAAATTCAGCTTTGAAGTAAAATCCAGAAAAAATTGTGTGGATCTTTTAAAATATAACTTTTTGGTCAGTAACTATGACTAGTTTAGTGTATTGTATAATATTGAACATTATATATGGTATAATTATTTTTTATAGTATTTCATTGTTCTTATGGATAAGATGGTTTAACTTGTGCTAAGAACTGAAGGTAAAAATTCCAGATCCAAAGGCAAATTTGGAAATTAGGAACAGAAATACTAGGTAATTTTAGATGGAGTAAAAATAAGAATGGGATAAGTTGGATGGTCATCAGGCCTCTGAATTTCCTCAGAATTCTAATATGTTGTTATGTATCATACGGGAATATTCTTTTTTCACCAACAGCTTGCAAGTTATGAATTTTTAGTTTCCTCATTTTAAAAACAATCTTATTTATAACTAGTCTTGGGGTTCTAAAAGTGTGAGACACAATCAAGAATTTAGAGAAGTTTGAGTGGCTCTGTATAGCTGGACTATAGAATTACATTAGGAATATGACAGAAATTGAGATTGAAGGTATGGGCAAGGAACAGATGAGAGAATCCAAGTTATGGGGTAGGGGGACAGTTATGAAATTTATTCTGTAAACAGTGAGGAGCCATAGAAACATTTAAGTTGAAAGTGATTTGGTCATTGTATTAGGAGGTGTTCATTAATAATGCTGCTCATTTATTTTCTGGTTTGCTTTTTGGGGAAGAAAGAGCAGTGCTGTTGGGCTGGAACCACACCAAACCCATGGCCTATCCTTTTACTGCTTGGACCTTTGAAAGTGACCATTACTGAGATACTATTAATAGTTAGAGCTATGAGTAAAGTACTTTACTACTTTATCTACATCTTTTTTTCTTTTGCAGTTTCATTAAAATATGTTTGTGTACATGTGAACACCTTTCATTGTGTTTCCCAGAAGAAAAGTGGATTGAGACTGGCTAATCTAGAGAATGTGGAGAGAGGCCAGTAGGAATACCAGTTGGAGATGATCTCTGTCATCTTCTTGAAAGATGATGTGATCTGAACTAAGTAGTGTTTTTGTGGGTGGAGGAGAGGGGATGCAGGTGAAAATGTCAAGTAGTTTAATTAGTAGAAAATGATCAACAATAGCATGTGGAAAATGAAGGAGAGAGGAAGAGTTAGATAATTGCAACTTTTTTTTTGTGCGGCTGATTGTACACTGAGATTCAGGGAAATTCACCTGGAGGATTAAATTTTGGTAAAAAATCGGTTGAGTGGGGTGGGAGGAAGTTCGTTTTGAATATATCAAGTGTAAATGTTCTGGTTCTTGATGGTTTATGTTTTCAGAACCCTCTGCTACTTGCTTTAAATTTATGTTGAATTTTCAGTAAAGGAGGAAATTCCATCTTTACAATTTAGCAAAAGCAGAATGATATCTATGGTGATATAAAGAATAATTGCAAAAATTTAAGAATAGTCTCCAATTAACCTCTGCTCCTCAGTGACAGCTGGAAAAGATTTTGGCCTATGCCTTCTATTCATTTGTCATTATTATTTCTTACCAGCATTATATTTGTTAAGACGTAAGACTTTATATCTAGTTTAAGAAACTAGATAACCTTAACAATGATAAAATTACAAAACTTAATTGTGATTAATTGTAAAATTCCTTTTTCTCAAATTATTTTTTATCATGGAAATTTTCAAATATATGCAGAATTAAAGATAAGTACTTAATAAACCCCATGTACCCATTACCCAGCTTAAGCAATTATTATGGCCAATCTTTTTTCATTTAATTCCCTCTCCTCCTATCCCCCAGAGCACTAAAAACAAAGCAGCTTTATTGAGGCATAAATTACAATCTATAAAATTTACCTATTTTAGGTATAAAATTCAATGACTGTTGGTAAATTTTCAGAGTTGTACAAACATCTCCACATCCAGTTTTAGAACTTTTTTTTTGTCATTCCAAAGAGATTCTTTGTACCCATTTTCCTTTGCTCTCTTTCTCACTCTGAGACCCATCTACTTTCTGCCTCTGTAAATTATACCATTCTTTTATTGGTAATGGGAATAATATTTACTAGAGAGTTGTTCTTTGAGAAGTTTCTCAAACCATATTCATATAATTTTTGGTGATCCTGTGATATAAGTAGTCATTATCTTCATTTTAGAGATGAGGAGACCAAGGATTAATTAAGTGATATACTCAAGATCACATCTTCGAGATGATAAAGAAGTCACTCAGTCCAAACCTGCCAAAAACTCAGCCTGATTATTGTACGTGCAGTGCTTTATTGCTTTTGCCATTGTGTTTACGAATGCTTTCATGTGTTCAAATATCCATCATTTTCTATATTTATAGTATCAGATTTGGGGTGATGTTTTGCTTATTAACTCTTGTTAAAAATCTGTTGCTGCCCTTCCTGTTTACTCTTATACTGTGTTCCTGAAGATGTTGCAATACACTATTTCAATAACTAGATTTAAAAATTTTTTACAGGAATAATAACTTTTAAAGGTACATGTAACTAAAATTTCTTACACCTCCTGGAATACCACAGAATGAAGAAAAATGGTAATTCTCCTATTGTTATTAGTATGACTCAGAAGATTCTAAAATTTCTTCCCTTTCTGCTTATAAAATAATGAAGTTTAGGAGAGGTGAGGTACAATGTAGTTAAAGTTCACTGTTTTTTGTTTGTTTCTTCATTAATTCCTGTAGTTTTATAACAGATGATTTAAAGGAGCCAATCTAGTAGTTTTTGCTCTCTACTAAAAAATTGTTGGAAAGAGTTTTATGGCCCTTATGGGATCATCAGAACTATTTGGGGAGCAAACAAAAAAGAAAAAAAAAACCCAACTTTTGTCCAGGCCCCTCATTGGCACTGTTTTTTTCTTTTAAAGCATTCCAAGTAATTCTAGTGTGCAGTCAGAATTAAGTCATAACCTGCAAATCCAACATAACATTTACTTGTGGATTTCTGTGCTCTCTGCCAGAGTCTCCTTCCCAACGTTGTATTTACTCTGCTATGTCCAGAGTTGCATGTAGATTTTTTTTATTTTTAGAGTACCTATTATTTGATCATCTTAATTTGGCCTTTTGCAGGACACTTACAGAGATACTTTTCATCTTTACTGACTGTCAGATAACTGATTTCTCAGTTGTTCCTATCTAGTGTCCAAACTGCCTAAACCATCCTACCTAGATCATTTCTGACTTCTTCAACAAAGCATTTCATTGCTGCCTTAACTTACAAAATGTTATCCCGAACCTATTTGACAAGTGTTACAGGTTTCACAGCAATCTGAAGGAATGTGTTTCCACTGATTCAACACCATTGCTTGCAGATTTTTCCACAGCTCACAACCAATGACAGCACATTTCCAGTCAGGTAGAAAACAACTAGTCATTCTAGTATATCAGAACATAGAGATAGGGAAAGTATTTTTCTACAGGAGATCATTAAAAGGAATTTTTTTTTCAGAGGCACATACAAAATAAATTTATTTATGTGTTTTTTCATGTGTGGAATGAAAGCAGGTAACTTTCATTTATTTTAAGCATATAAAAATCTCTTAATGTCTACTTAGGTTTCATATTATGTCAGTACAGCAGAGGTGAAGGTAAAAAGAAAAAGATAGTATGAGAGAAAAAGAATAGGAAAGAAAAAAAGGAAGAAATGAGAGGACAGAAGGGCTATTTGCCAAGAGATTAAAGGAGTGGAAGACACTTGTATCAAATGAAATGGAATCTACAGTCACCTCATTTCATTAGATGGTGCACAGTGTCCCCCACCTACAGCCCCTGGAGAAGGGGGACTGGAACTAAACCCTTGGTTTACTCATTAATCCTCTGCTTCTTGGTACAGGGTTGCATGTCCCAAGGAAGGGACATCTTAAAAACAAACAAAGCTTGTACAGAGTTACTTCTGGGTTTGCAGAAGTCTAGAGGAAGACACTAGAGAAAAGGAAAATGAAGAGCAAAGCATATGCTGGTGGAGGGTTGGGGTGGGGGGATGGGGAGAAGAGCTTCAATTAGAAGGAAAAGGAGGGAACAAAAGAGAGATAGAGGCAAGAGAGATGACAATAATGTCATCTTGTCTTCTTTGCAATGCTTCTCCTTTCACCTGGAATGACATTAGACTCATTGTTCAACTTGTGAATACTTGTTCATTAAGTGTCAACTTAAACATCACCTCTGAGGGGAGACCATTTGTGAGTCTCCAGGCAGAATTGATCACTCCTATACACACATATACATGTACATACTCATAAATGTACTACATTAATTTGCCATATTCCCCTTATACTTGTCATATTTTCATACATATTTGAACAAATACTTTAAAATATTTATAATGAATAATTCAAAATTATTCAAAATATTTGAACAAAGAATTCATAGCCCACTAACGTTTTTTATCACAGGACTCTATCTTATTAAACACCAATTTTCCCATATTTACAGACATGATAATTTTCCTTATTTATAGGAGCCTTCAATTTTTCTGCCAGATGGGAGATAGAAGATACCACTTTAGCATTTGATTTGTTTTCAAAATTCTGAAAAAAACTTTTGTCAAAATTTATGACAGGAATTTCAAAAGAAAGTTACTAAACCATATTAGACAATCATTTAATAGAGAAAAATAAATGTTAGTGTAAGCAGTTAACCTCAGCCAAGACCGCCAGCATTATAACTCAGTAAATCCAACTTAGTCTAATAGGAAATATTAGAGACACAAAAGGAAAAGCCATATATGTTTTATTTGTTTGTTTGTTAGGGAAGTCTTGCCCCTAATTTGAACTCATTTGACTCAGATATAAAATCTCAGGAAATGTAAGCCAACAGAAATTCCACTTCTTTCTCAGCCAACATAGTAGCACTGTGGAACAGCTGAAAACCACATTTTCCTGTGTTCGTAATTTAATTCTCTTCTACCACCTGCATGTGGCAAACAATTCTCTCACAGTTGCCAACTATAGATTTGCCAGCTGTTGGAAAAAATGGAGGATAAATTTAACTCTTTAAAAACATTTTGACTCACTAGTTACACTCACATGTCAATCACCTATATTCTGGTTGTCTTTCTAATTGGTCATCTAGAATTCTGCCACTGCATAAATGGAGTGGTGTTGTTGGTTCAGCCAGTTGGCATTGTACTGAGGTAATTATTGCTATTTGAAGTTATTTATCAAAGCTGTTGAAACTAAGGGAGAAGGGTGGGCAAACCTGTCTTAAGTTTCTGTGTCTGACTAGCTGAGAGAGTTATGATTAAGGGAGTGGTTCAGCCACGTAAGTGGTTCAGCTGCATAATAAGTATGTAGGGTTCTGCATACTTGAATTCAAATCCTGCTTCTTCCTCTTTCTGGCATTGTGACTTAGAAGCAAGTTTTATTATCTCTCTAAATTACAGTTTCTATATCTGTAATATAGAGATATATTTATCTTCCCTATTTATTGAGCTTATATTATGTACAGGCACTGGATAAGTGCTAGGGGTGCAATGGTGAACAAAACAGCTATGGTTATTGATTTTATGGAGCTTATAGCATAGAAAGGGAGACACACATTAAGAATAGCTGCAAATAAATCCGTTATTTCAAATTGCAAAACTGTTGTGAAGGGTAGTATTGTGAACTGTAAAAGATCATAATGTGAGAATCTAATTTAGATCAAATAGTTAGTGAAGCCCTCTCTAAAAAAAATTCTATTTGATTTGAGATTGAAATAATGAATAGGAGATCCTTTGTAGAAGAATAGAAGCAAAGGAGGAAAATATGTATTTCGTAACAGGAAACAGCATGTACAAAGGTCCAGCACTTTCAAGGAACTGACGACAGGAGTGAGAATGGTGTGAGTTGAAGCTAGAGGTAGAGACTATAGAAGGACTTGGTCATATGGGGACTTTGAAATACCCTTTTTGAAAGTAATATGAATTTACTGAAGAAGGGTTAAAGCAGAAGAATGATAAAATCAGATTTGCTTTTTTTTTTTTTAGATTGGCATTTTTAAAAGTTTACTTCGTGTACTATTTTGAGAATGGTTTGGGGAAGGGAGACAGTAGACAAAGCAAGAATGTCGTAAGTTGGGTGGCTCTAGCTGTGGTCTTTTAGATTGGCATTTTTAAAAGTTTACTTCATGTACTATTTTGAGAATGGTTTGGGGAAGGGAGACAGTAGGAAAGCAAGAATGTCGTAAGTTGGGTGGCTCTAGCTGTGGTCTTGGGGAAATATGATGGCGGCTTCTAATATGGTTGAAATGAAAAGAAAGGATGGAATTCATAGATAAAGAACACATCATTAGACTTCACAATTGATAGGGTATAGAGTAAGATGTGGTAAAGGAGACAGAGTTGTCAATGTTGACCCTTTTTCAGTCTTGAGGAACTGGATGTATGTTTGTACCATTCAGTGAACAAGGAACCCTCAAAGAAGATTACCTCTGAAAAAAAGACCTCTGGCACATGTGACTTTGATACATTTGATACATCAAGGAGACCTTCAAATACAGACATCTGAAGCTGTAGAACATATTAAAAATGATGACATAAAATTGGGAATTATCCGTGATTGGTTAGATTGCCTGGGGAGAAAGTAGAGTATAGGAAAGTAGATTATAAGAAAAGAAGAGGGCTAATCACTGAACCCTTAGGGATATCAATATGAGTAGTCTAAATAAAACATTAGATGCAGGTGTGGGTGACTCAGGAGTGACTGACAATTTGGGAGGAATGTGGCCTCGTTGGACAATATATATTCAACTTGGTAAGAAACCGTTAACTTTTTTTTTTTTTAAAGACTTATTTATTTTCGAGAGAGAGAGAGAGAGAGCACAAGCAGGAGGGGCAGAGGAAGTGGGAGGTAGAATCCCAAGCGGACTCCGAAGTGAGTGCTGAGCCCTTTGCCGGGCTCAATCTTATGACCCTGAGGTCATGACCTGAGCCAAACTGAGAGTTAGGTGCTTAACCCACTGCATGACCTAGGCACCCCAGTGAAACTGTTTTTAAGAGTAGCTATACCATTTTGCATTTCCACCAGCAAAATGTATGAGTTCTAGTTTCTCCACAATCCTGACAGCACTGGGTACTGTCAGTATTTAGCCTTAATTTTTTTTTCTATTTTATTAGATGTGTGTAGTGGTATCTCGTTGTGGTTTTCATTTGCATTTCCTTTATGGCTAGCAAAGTTGGTACTTTTTTCATATGCTTATTACCTGTATATTTTCTATACATTTTCTGTAGTGAAGTATTTGTTCAAATATTTTTCCCATTGAAAAAATTAGGTTATTTATTTTCTTACACTGGAGTTTTGAGAGTTCTTTACATATTTTGGATATAAGTCTTTTTGGAGAGGTGATTTACAAGTATTTTTTCCCAGCCTACGTAGTTTGTTTTTTCCTTTCCTTAATAAAATCTTTTGCAGAGGAAAGGTTTTGGATTTTGATAACGTCCCATTTATCATTTTTATCTGTTATAGATAATGCTTTTGGTATTTTAGCTAAGAACTTTTTGGAAAAACCATGATCTCTACACTAAATTTCCTTTGTACATTTGTAAAAATTAATTATCCATGTAAGTATGGGTCTATTTCTGGATTCTCTATTCTGTTCCTCTCATCTGTTTTTTGATCTTGTGCTCAGTGCCACACATAGCTTTATATTAGATCTCAAAAGCAGATTGCATTACATTAGTTTTCCAACTTTGTTCTTCGTTATCAAAATTGTTTTGGCATTTCTAGGTCCTTTCCATTTCCATGTGAATTTTAGAATCAGTTTTCCAGTTTCTACATAAAAGCCTGCTGGGATTTTGTTTGGGATTGGGTTGAATCTCTAGAACAACTTAGGGAGAAATGAGACAGAACAAGCTTCAGTGAGGGAAGAAATAAAATTCATGTTTTGTCTTCAATGGATATGCCATTGAGTGTTGGTGTTTGGACTAGTGGGCAAAAGAAAATGTGGAGCATGCTTAAAAAACTAATTACTAAAAAGAGAAGACAGAGAAGAAAAAGAATGTTTGGCTATTAGGAATGAAAATCCTAGTAGAATCAATGAATGATTATTAATTATTTTGGATTCAATATGGATGTAAGAGACATTGAAAAGATACTGAGTGATTTAAATTTGAGAGAATGCATACTATATTCACATAAAAGGAACATTCAGGACTTAATGATTGCCCTAGTGAATGCAAAGCAGAGTAGTTATTTTAGCTGGGGAGGGGAGAGATTATACCAGAAGAGTTGAACTAAATTTTTGTGCACTGCAATTTCTGTCTTAAATAAAATAACAGTAACCACTGTGATGCTATCCATTTCCCTAACTCAAATGTCTATAATTAAGCAGCTGAATTCACCCATCCCTACTTATTATAAGTGTCAGTTTTTAAACCTTAAGTAGCTTTTACAGTGCTCCTCAACTGAACAAAATTTAACAAAATAGAATAAAAATGTCTCAGGGATATCCAAGAACTAATGAATAGATGGCTTGTTTCCTTGCTCTCTAGTCTTTATTAATAGATACAAAAAGAACTATATATTAGGGGACTTTCCTTATAGACCTTAAAGTTGCTGCTTTCCTACCATATTTATTTCTTTTACTACTTTAGTACTCAATACCATTTGAAATACTTAGAGAAGTGCCTTAAGAGGTATGCAATGATACAGAGACTAAGAAATAAGGGACTGGATAAGGAATTAGTGTAGGAAGACTGGATGTACAAATAAAACCCTTGCTTTATAACATGAAAGTGTTTCCAAGCGGGTTTTGTTGGCTTATCAACACCTCTGCCTTGAGCAATAACAAAATAGGAGTTAACATTCCAAATGTTTGGTTTGTAAAAGACAGGTAGCTAAGATCAGATCTAACTGAGGAACACTAATGGCTTTGTTTCCCTGCATTTCTCAAGGTCAATGTGGTTATGTGTAATAGTTAAAATCAGGCTTGAGATGAAGTAGAGTCTATACTCTGCAATAATCATCCTCTAAATAGGAGTTGTTTTCCGGAAGGGGAGTTTTTAAAGGTCTGACATCACCATTTAATCAAGGGCTTAAGATTTTGTGGAAAATATATAGACTTGTAGGGTAGATAATTTGATCTTCCTTCCTAGGGATGCGTCTTGTATGCCATCCACTTAACACATCTGTGATATATCAAGACAAGGTTTTGAGCTTTTCAGTGAGAGAGGGTTGAATATATCGAATGAATGATAGAATTAGAACTAGGATTTTAGTTCCCTTAATTACTAGTTCTCTATTCTATTTACCTTAAAAGTAAAATTGAACCTCCAACAAATTAGATAAATACATTTTCTTATAGGAATTTGGTTTACAAGTGTTACAAAACAACCACAACAACAAACCCCAGACCCCAAAATAACCCCTCAAACAACCCTACAGCCAAATATCTGTAAGCCTCACTATCCTTAAAAGTTTGGAAAAGTAGTTGATGATATTCTGCTAAGACTTCAACATTGACAAGTTTCCTTCGTCTTATTTAGAATTGCTTCTGCATTGACTCACTCTGACTGCAGTATCGCATTAGCCTGCTTTACAAATGGGTAATGGAGAGATAAGGGGATTAAAACTTTTGGAGACATATTTGGCAATAAACAATATTAAATCTTTCACTAGGCTACCGACAGCATTTGGACAACACACAGATCAAATCTTGAGGCACTTTGAGTCACAAAATTGAATTAAAGGGTCCAAGAAGCAATGTGAAATGAAACTGTGGATTTTAACACACCTGGGACTTTCTGGTATCCAAACAATAAGTCTCTACTTTTTTGAGCACAAGAAATTCTGAATGTCAGCATCAAGACAATGTGAAAGTCTCAAAGATGGAATTGGTTATAACACAGGAGCTCATTAAAGGGAATATATGAAAGAGTTTTTTGAATTTTATTTTAGTATGTATTTTTTATAAATTCTCAAAGCCCTTCAGGGCTCCATCTGTCATCACAATTTTCAAGACCTGTTAAATAGAGTTTATTATTTTTTTATGTAAGTTGTGGATAGTTGCTTATATACTATGAGATTAGCACATTCATCAAGCAGTGGAGACTTTTCCTACGGAGTGTTGCATTTCCCTTTATAATTAAAAATACTTTTAATTAAATAAATACCTAATTATAGTTTAAAATGTCAAATAATGCTTAGTGTTATTAAAAATGGTCATCCCTATCAATTTCCCAACACAATCTTCTGGTGTTTTGGTTGTTTCTTCTGGCATTTGCCTCCATGTGTCTAAACAGATACTACAGTATTTTGCTTTGTCATTTTTGGATGTTATATATTGGCTTCTTCCTGCAGTAATTGTAGACTTTACCTCTTTCCTGCTTATATCTCTATTTCCTTATATCTCTCTTATATCCCTCTTTCTTGCTTCCTTACCTGTGTATGGTGATATTACATTTTTTTTATTAAGTCCATAGTTACTCTTCTCATTAGTATGATTATGTAGAAAAGGTTAACTGCCAAGCCAAGTGGTTTTTTTTTTAAGATTTTATTTATTTGAGAGAGAGCGAGCGAGAAAATGTGTGCACAAGTGAGGGAGGGGCAGAGAGAGAGAGAGAGAAGGAGAAGTAGATTCCCGCTGATGCAGGGCTCAATCCCAGGGCGCTGAGATCATGACCAGAGCCTAAGGCAGACTCTTAACTGACTGAGCCACCCAGGCGCCCCTGCATTTCTGTTCCTGTACAACATTTTATTTTTCAGCTAAGAATCATTACATTTTTTTCTGCTTTGAAACTTACCTCATTTTATTATTTGGTGTTTTTTGCTTGTTTTTCTTTCATTTGCTTAATTTTCTTGAATCTGTGGTATCTTGGTTCTTTCACCCTCTCCAAGAGCTCAGTTAAATTTTCATTAGTTTTCCACAGAGTCAATCTTATCAGTTAATGTATCTGCTTCTATTTGATTTTCTTCAATGAACTGGTCATCTATCTGACAAAATTCCTCTCTCCTCTGCTGTCCTCTCTCCTCTCCTCTCCTAACAGCTGCTATTTTGGAAATTCCTTTGGCCTCTCCTCTTAGATCTCTAAGTTTTCCAAGTTTCCTGTCTCTTTTCCTTGCTCTGTATTCCCCTTAATGATACTGAATATCCAAGAGATAAAATTTTGACATTCTGAATTCCAGAAAATGCTTTTTTCTCTGCCCATTTTTTGAGTAATGATTTGGATAGATTTACACATTTAGGTTAGAAGTAATTTGGCCTTAGAAATTAAGGCACTGTTCCACTGCCTTCTAGCCTTCATGCTGATGTGCTTCTCTTCATATGACCTAAATCCTTTTTAGGATTGTCTCTTCTTTCCTGTTGTTCTGAAATTGTATAAGGATGTGCTTTGGTGTAGATTGTTTTACATACATTTTACAGGCACTGTTTAAAAAAGACTCATTTCATTCTGTTCTAGAAAATCTTCTTATAGTTTTTGTTTTAAATAACTTTCTTTTATCCACTTTCTCTGTTCTTTTTTTTCTAGAAATGCTTTCCCCTCCCAGACCAATTGAGATATAATTGACATATAACATTGTGTAAATTTAAGGTGTACAATTTGGTAATTTTATATTCACCTTTGCGCTTCCTTGTCCTATCCCCTAGTTCCTTCGCTCCTTTCTTCCCTTTCCAGTTCTCTTTCTTTTTTGTCCCTCCCATCCCCTACCCTCTCTCCTCCTTGTGGTGCCTTCCTCCTCTATCACTTTCTCTCACTACTTTCTTTGAGAGACTTTGACTTTATCATCTAAACTTTTAGATGATAAAGAGATAACTCATTAAAAAGGAAAACAAACTTCATGTCATAGTTTTAATTCCTAAGAACATTTTTTTGCTCTGTATTTATTTTGATCCTTGTAGTCTTTTTTTCTTTAATAGATGTCTTATTATCTTTTATCTGAGGATATTATTATAATTTATTGTAAAGTTTATTCTTTTCTCTTCATTATCTCTGTATCATCTGAGTTCCTTTGTTGGTTTTGGTATGTATTTCCATGTGGAGATTTTGCTTATGTGTTTGGTATTTCTTGTTTTATCATTCATTTTAAGAGTAAGTCAGCTAAAACTCTGCTGGAAATTATATGCATTGGTGGGCATTGTTGAATCATGGGTTCTCCCTAGGCTAATCAGGTAACCATCGATGTTTTTTCTTCTTCTTTCTTTTCTTAAACTTTGGATCTTCACATGTCAGTATATAAAATCAGAGATTGACTAATTTTTTTCCTGTAAAGGACCAGATACTATATATTTTAGGCTTTATGGGGGCTATATAGTCATTGGCACAACAATTCAACTCTGCCCTTATAGTGAAAGGAGCCATAGACAATATGTAATTGAATGGGTGTGGCTATGTTCCAATAAAACTTTATTTGTTAAAAAAATGGTGACCTGAATTTGTCCCAAAGGCTCTAGGTTGCTGAACCTTTTCTGACAACATTACTCTTTTAGGGGTTTAATTTCTCTAGAAATGATTTCTCCAAATTTTTATGAAGAGTGGAGGGTAAGGCAGAAAATCAATCTGCTGATGTTCTAGAGCTGGGTAAGGGAAAGAAGCTGGGGGTTGTACCATTTAATATGGAGATCATCACTTAGCATGGTCTAGTATCTCACCGTTCTCTTCTTCTGCTTGATATCCCCAAATCTGTGCTCGTATATTTCATTTTATTGATAACACTTTTTCAAACTAATGTGAATATGAAATACCTAGGGATCTTACTGAAAGTAAGTTCAGATTTACCAGGTTTAAACCTGGGCTGGAGAGTCTGTATTTCTCATAAGCTTCTGAGTGATGCAGGTGCTGCTTGTCCTAGGAGAACACTTTGAATAGCAAGAGCATAAATACCACATCTTCTTTAGATAGAACAGAGAAAATGTGTGTTCTTTCTAGAGACTTTCAAACAGTCCCAATGTTTTCAGCCCCATTTCTCACTCCTGCCTTGCATGGGTCAGATCCCCAAGTCTTTCCAGTCTTCTGTGGGGAGATTGATTGCCTTTTTTGTCCATGTCCTCTGTAGGCAGCTAGATTTTAAATTCCTTATCCAGGTCATGTCCAATTTTTTTCATATGTATATATATATATGTATGTATTATATATATATAATAACACACATACATATATATTTTGGGGTTCCTTTCTTGGTTTCTAACAAAGATGGAGTTTATACTTTGGATTTTTAAAAAATATTTGTAGCATTTTTTGAGAGAATAAAAAGGAGAACATGTTTGAAGTTGAAATTGAATTAGAAAGTAAATCATCGTAAAAGATTTTCTTGAACTACGTTTTGGCACTCCAACTTAATAACAAATCAAATTTTTGTTACATCCACCCTGAAATGGCACAGGAATGTAAATGTATGGGTACAAGTAACAAATTCCATTTCTGGAATAATACTTTAAAATGTTTGCTGAGGAAGTGGCAATCATGGTTATTAATTATTGGACTTCAGATTTTTGTCAGATTTGAATTTGGTATTGAAAGGATCTTTAAGAAGAGCTTCATTCCTCACATTTCCATTATCTGAATTTATCCCTTGAAATATTTATATTAATAATAAGATGAATTAAAAAAATAAACATACCATTTTGTAATGTAATCACTCATGGCCAGCCTGAGGCACAACTGGGAGGTAGGTGAAATTTGTTTTCACTATCCTAATTCCTAGCATGCCTTAACTTATCCCTGAAGTCCCATCTTATTCTGAAAAGCTTCCCCTCTGCCTTATGACTCACTGTTCCATGTCTAGATCCTTTCTCTTTATCACTCTTTTGTGTCTTGTTCATAAATAGTAAACACTGAATCATAATATAATTTACCAGTTTAGTGTATTATAAATAGGACATTGTTAATGTAAAGTGATGGATTTTTACATGGTATTTGAGGAGTTAGGGTATTCTGAGAGGAGACATATTATTATTCTACTAGTCCAGAAGTATCTGAATGCTTGAAATCATTACACATAATCTGCTTTGTCTTAAAGAGTATTGGATTGGAAGTCACAAAGATTGCCATAAAATAAGACATTGGATAAGTTACTAAATTTCTCTAACATAGGGAATTGGCTTAGATTCATTTTGAAAATATATGCTATTCTCTTATATGCTTCTAAACATCATATTGTATTAGTCAGTCATGTTAAGGATTAGTATATATTCAACCATTGTTCTTGGAAGAACAAAAATGAAATTGCATTCAGATGTAAACTCTTCCTGAGGAATATGTGATTATTGTGCATATTAGGTCAGAAAATATATTAAAAATTATACTTTACATGCAAAAATTTCATAAGAAAGTATTACTAGTTTAAAATGTTTTATTTTCGGGGCGCCTGGGTGGCGCAGTCGTTAAGCGTCTGCCTTCGGCTCAGGGCGTGATCCCAGTGTTCTGGGATTGAGCCCCACATCAGGCTCCTCCGCTGGGAGCCTGCTTCTCCCTCTTCCACTCCCCCTGCTTGTGTTCCTTCTCTCGCTGGCTGTCTCTGTCAAATAAATAAATAAAATCTTTAAAAAAAAATAAAAATAAAAAAAATAAAATGTTTTATTTTCGTGAAATAAAGCTACAGAGAAAAGAGATTACTTGTGATATATTTCAAAGAAAACAAGTGGCCAAAAGTCTTTTTATTTTCTCAGATTATCTTTATTTCTCCTGGTAATAAAATTAATAAGTGCTTATAAGTGCTTATAAAAATTCCAACAATATGGATTATTATTTGCAATGTGGAGTCTATCTTTCCATAAGTTTTATACATATAAAATATCTATGTATAAATTTATTTACTTTAATATTAAAGGATAACACCATACATAGCATTCTATAATTTGATTTCATAGTTCTTGGAATTATAGGTAATAATGAATTCTGTGGAGAGCAATAAAATATTTTACATTACAGAATCTGATTTCATAGTCATATCTATAAAACTCGTTAGCTATAGCAGTGTTACATCCTAATGAGTAAAAGGAATGCCTAATAAAATTTGTCACTGAGCATCTAATTTATCTCTTATTTTGACAAACATATTCTAATTTTAGTTATTTATGAATTTGTGTAATAGCAAACCAGTGAATGGAATAATAGTTCTTAAAAGTTATTGCCTTAATATTATGAGACTGTATTATAATTGTGTAGTTTTTGATGAAATGTATGAAGGAGACTTTAGTGAAATTATTCTACTATGGAGTAGTAAAAAATCATTATATATGTGAGCATTGACAGAATCTTATAGTTTGAACAAAGATGTCTCTGGATCTTTGTGCAAAGGAACTACTTTTCATTTTATTGGAAATGTGAGCTCCTGAGGGGGATGAAGAATTAGGAGCTGAAAGTGAATGGCAAGGGAAGTGGTTATGCTACCTGTGTATCATCCCATTAGTTGGGAATCCCAAGAATCTACAGAGAAAACTGAAATTATACAGAAGATCCCAAACTCTGCTTTGGGGATTCATGGTTGAGCAATGGACTGGTGACCATTGCCCAATCTCTTCTGCTCTTGCTTCTGTAGGTGTGTCCTTTTGAAGAGTTAAAATAGTGTGTTTGAGAAGAAGCAAAGTGGATGTTAAAATTTAAACCTCTTGGGACACCTGGTTGGCTCAGTTGGTTAAGTGTCTGCCTTCTGCTCAGGTCATGATCCCAGAGTCCTGGATTCGAGTCCCACATTGGGCTCCTTGCTCAGCTGGGAGCCTGCTTCTTCTTCTGCCTGCAGGTCCCCCCCCCCTTGTGCTCTCTGTATATCTGACAAATAAATAAAATAGAAATATAAAAAAAAAATTTAAACCTCTTGGAGACATCTAGAAAATACTTCTGATATGCTAGACCTACCTCCCCATCCAGACCTTCCTTCACCAGACTCTACCCTCAGCAAAGATAGAGAAAGGGTAATATTTACTGGGAATCCAATTCCCAAAGAATTGATGGCATGTCTTCGTGGCAGTGTTCCATACTGGAAACACAGAAGCTACAGAATTGACTCTAAGATTTGACTTCATGTTACTTTCAATAACATTTTTCATGATGATCCTCTGACTATAGAACAGAGGGGCAGATATCTCCAAACATTTGCTGATGGTTTGTGAGTTGGTCACTTTGTATCCTTATAGCATCTAGTCCTACACATTGAGCAGGACTTCATGACAGGAGAGCTATGCATATGTGCCAGTCAGACCATGGAAAGTCAAAGTCAGGCTTGGCAATTATGTGGCACTCATATTTCCATTCTCAACTCCTACACCCATGGTAGAAATTCCTAACCCAGCATGCCACTCTTTCTCACTGGGCTTAAATGTCACCTCAGAATTCTTTTCACATAGAGTATTCAAGAATCCAGTCCCAAGTTTGAAGTTTGCAAGTAAAATGAAAATGAATTTAGTCTTATGTCCAAGCCAAGAATGAAACTCAAAAGAAATTAAGATAAATTCCTTTGAGATCAGTCATGTCAGTATGAGCTTTTATTTATTTTTATTTTTTAAAAGATTTATTTATTTTATATATAGAGAGAGTGAGCATGTGCATGAGTGGGGGAAGGGGCAGAGGAAGAGGGAGAGAAGCAGACTTCCCACTGAGAGGGGAGCCTGAGGCAGGGCTAGACCCTGAGATCATGACCTAAGCTGAAATCAAGAGTTAGCTTAACCAACTGAGCCATCCAGGTGCCCCTCAGTATGAGCTTTTAGTGGCCTTCTCTTTTGTGGGTCTTGATGTTATCCTTATGGTAGACTTCATATGCTTTGTCCTCTTGTTTTTGCTTACTGCATTGTCCCAAGCGTGCCACTCTGTGGAGGAGTACTGTGGTGGTAGTTCACAAATGGTTTAATAGGTTTGAGTCCTGGCTCTGCCCTTTTTAAAGCTATGTTATTTAAACTTTTCAAGTCTTGGTTTCTTCCTTTCTCAAATAAGTGCTGTTATACATGATATATGAGGTAATCTGTGTGAAAACATGTTTTAACTTAACATTACATAAATGATGGGTATGTTTATTACTGATGAGGATTCCATTTGAATCTTCAACTAAACAGTGGAAACTGTACATAAGTTATGTGAAAAAGAAAAAAAATTATACTCATCAAGATACTGAGTGTACCTATTCTTGTTGGTCAGGTAGATTAAATTTAAAATACTTCAACAAAATACGATAGTCTCATCTTAAGTGACATGTAACTACATAAAGATGTACTGAAATTGATCACTAAACTCAGTAAATCCTGGACTTTTGCTTAAACAGCAATAAATGCTTAAAGAGTCAGTCTTCTGGTTTCTTTAAACCTAATTACTATGCTACTATTTAGACACTAGGTAGAAATATGCAAATGTCATTGACGAAATGGTCTCTCCTTTTCCTTAAATGATAAGTTTGGGAAAGTTAGAGTAAATTAGCTTGATTTGCACATACCCACATTTAAAGTTGATTTCCCAATAAATTTTGTGAAGTTTGAATTGGCATTGCAAAAACTCACTTGACTTCATTCCCAAACAAGGTTTGTTGTGGAATGCCTTATTAAAATAGTCCTTCAAAATAATATATTTATATATGGCATAATAAGGAGGTCAGTTAAAACTTGCTCACATACACAATTATCCTAGCTAAACCACATTTCACACAGTCCTTTCTATCTTGGTGGTTGTTGTACCTCAAGATCCTATCTTCTGGCTACAGTGGAGTGGACTGCGAGTGAAAAGTGATGGCAAGAATAGTATAGCCAAAGCCAATAGATTGGCTTAGCAGCAGCCTGTGACTTGTGCTGCTGTAAACAGGTGAACTGGGTCAATCAGATTCTCACTCTTGGGAATTTTAACTGGAAATACAGAGTCATTAGCAATAAGCATGCAGTCAAAGGATGCTTTCGGTAATTGATACACAGAAGTCACGTACCAACTGAAGTCACGAGGGAGCAAAATCTGGATGACTGGAGGAAACCACATAGCAAAGATGAATGACATAGGTAAGGAGAAAGAACAGGGACACGAAGAAAGCCAATTTTGCTCTTGATAGAGAGAGACATTAGCCAGCCCTTAGAGCTGATTCTGGTCCAGGTCCTTTATCCTTACAAGAAACTTCCTTTAACTGATATAAATTAAGTGGATCTCTTTTCCTTGCCTAACCAATCCATGTGATAATAAACACGACATACTTCAATTTTGCCTTGTAATCACACTTGGTTCTGATGTTTATTTTTAATATTTCCTTGTGAGAAATATCCAATGATATGGACACGAAACAAAGTTTTACTAGGATCCATGACTTTTAATATTTTACTGTTACATTGATGTTTGATAAGTTCGTGATGGCAATTGTGCCAGAGAGATTAGAAAGATTACTTTTGTTTCATTATAAGTAAGCTCCAGAGAAGTAGTTTTTCTATAGCAAATCTAGAAAGTACTGGGCACCAATTTTTGAGGTGAGCCTGGGGCAGATATTAGGAATGGCACAACATGATGAAGAATATATGTTCATTTAAGAATGGCACTGAGTCTGGATGAAAGGACATTAGAACAATAAAATAGATGTGGGGAACAAATTAAAGATGCTGATGGGGTATCTTGAAATGTCAGGAAGTTACCATGGTTTAACATTGTACTTTTTAAAAATTGTTATCCAGAAAGAGTAATTTATTTTTTTGTAAATAGCAAAGGTCAGAAATTGAAAATAGCAGGTATGTTACATTCATGATATTGCCAAGAATATGTTGCAGTTTTGCTTTACTTTATGAATATATTGCAAAAAAGATATTTAAAAAGGGAACAGGCTTCTATGAAAGCAAGCAAACATATGTGTAAAGTAAGCAGCTATCAAGAGATATATTCTGACTACAATACCAGGGATGTGCATACATTTATATTTTGCAACATCTTGGATGTGATTTAAAGGATGTTATGCACTGTACTTTGGAAATGTAAATTGTTCTGTCTTCTCTAAAGATAGCTTATCTTCTCTAAAATCCTTCATTCACAATATTTATTACTGATTTTATCACATCTGATTTATGTTATTTTCATAAATTGTTTCTTGGGGTAAAATTGTACTCAGTTAAATAGTAATTTAAAATCTGTCTTCCAAGACCGTAACAGAACTGTGCTGGGATGACATATTTTTAGAAGTGTGTTTTACTTGAGGACTATCATATTTTTGAGACTGGCAGTTCTAAATGAAATAACTGTTTAAACTGCTTGCCAGTAGAGAGTTTACCTGGTAAGAAAAATATTGGAAGTAGCCAAGTAGGAAGGTGTTTTAATTTATATTTCATTACAGCTACAAAAATGTGTTTTGCTCTCTTAGGAATATTTCTTTTCTATATTGCCTTCTCCAAAGTTTGAGTCACTTGCTTGCTTTATGGAGCCATAACCCTATGGAACTTTTGGTCCATTTAATTCCCTGTAACTGATGAAAATTGAGAAGGACAAATGCACCTACTTGTTCAAATTACACATTAATTGTTTTTTTAGAAGTCAGGAAAAAACTCAAATATAATACTCTGGAAACTGCCACCTTAATAAAGATGGTAGAATAAATATATAGCAGTTTTGCTTTTCTTGTTACCTATATATAAACAATAAAGTCAGAAAATAATTAATCTATTTCTTTAACTGATGTACTGAGGAAATTTAACAAAGCTATTTGACTAAAGAAAACATGTTTTTACCGAGTGGAAACATTTATGATTTGACTTTGAAAAGTGTTGGACCATACAGTTGTTAAAAAATTTAGGCTCTATTTTGACTAAATGTTTTTATTTTTAAATGTATATCAGGCCAATAACTCTTTTGCTTATAACATTTTAAATCACTTGATTAATCATTGAAGGATGGTTCCTTTTCAACATAGAGATGTTTTTCCATATATAATTTCATCTATATTTTGTTATATTTCTTGGTAATGAAGTTATGAAATTATTTTTAAGTCTCAGAAGCTTTTTAGAAATACTGTGGGGTTCTGGTGATGAATATAATGGAACTACTTTGAGTTACATTTCACCTACCTTTTGATATAGATCTTATTACCACCAACTTATGATTCTGAAGAAATAAGAATAGCTGTATTTGTATAGACATTATGGCATATAAAGTTCTTTGGATAAATTGTGTGATTTGATCATTAAAAAACTCACTGAGATGGTGGGAATATATTTCCACTACTGAATAATGAACATTTGTATAATCTGTCCACAAATTTGGGTCCATAAAACTAGTCCAAATTCAGTGTCTTGGGTTTAGATACAATTTTGTTTTCCTAGAGGTTGCCGTCTTTTAACAAGGACTGAAGAAGGCATGTTCAGGTGTAATACTTATTTTATTGGCTGGAGAACAAAAAACAAACCAAGGATTTCCCGAAATAAAAGATATTTTGAGTGTCATTAAATATAGAAAAGAGTAATTCAGTACAAATCATATACCTTAATTTAGGCTCATTTTTAGTTGATCAAGATTCATAAGTCCTACACTATTACATAAAGTTAAAATGTCTTATGCACAGCAGCAAACATTTGACTAAATATTGAAATTGTGTTGCTAACTTTTAGTACTTTGAAACATCAGCCCTTTATGAGAAAAATTCTGAGAATAACTGCTTTAATCCTTCCATAATTAATCCTAAATAGGGGAAGATATAGGAAGCAGATGGGTCAAAGTTTCCTTTTAATTGAACATAGTCCTTTATTTGCAATAAATATGTTTCTGTTATGAGGCAAAAAACTATCTTGAACAAGAATCCTCCCCTTTGATGAATTGGAGCATTTAGTCAAGAGAAGCAGTTCCAAGAAAAAGTTCAGAAAGAAATTTATTTTTAGAGAGCCATCTCACCATTAACAAGAATAATAAAATGAGTGAATCATATAATGCAATTGGAGCCTGGTCCTGGCAATTATGCAGCCATTTACCCCTTAGTGACAACTTGGGAGCTGGAGCTGCAACACATTCTGGGTGTTGATTTCCTACAGGGAAATGTTTATGTTGTAGATGAAGCACAGGCTGCTTGGAGGACTTCAGATGGTTCTATTGGGTTGAGGATTAATGAGGTTAAATTAACTCAGTCACTTAATGCACATTTTATTGAAGTTCAAGCTGTTCAGACTGTTGCAGTTAATATGAGTAACCCAGAATGTTGCCAGTTAAATGTAAGTTACACATCAGGGATACCAGGGTCATTACTGACAGGAAGAAAGCAATTTTATTTGGTTGTGACATTTATCATAAAGGCATTCTTATGTTTTTAAAGACATCTTCATCTCTGTAACTATCTCTATGTATAAAGATAGAGCTATATCTGTAGATAGATGTATATATCTTTCAAAACATGAGAATGCCTTTATGAAATATATATATGAAGTATACATTATATACACACACACACAAACACACCATATATATATACTATGAAGTGTATATATATATTCTCCAAAATGTCATTCATTTCATTTAGGGGTTCGATTTTACCTAGGGAAGGTTGATGATCTTTTTTTTTTTTTTTTAAAGATTTTATTTATTTATTTGACAGAGATAGAAACAGCCAGTGAGAGAGGGAACACAAGCAGGGGGAGTGGGAGAGGAAGAAGCAGGCTCATAGCGGAGGAGCCTGATGTGGGGCTCGATCCCATAACGCCAGGATCACGCCCTGAGCCGAAGGCAAACGCTTAACCGCTGGGCCACCCAGGCGCCCTAGGTTGATGATCTTAACTCTACTTTTGTCCTGATTTTAGAGAGCAAAATGTTGACTTAAGAAAGATAAGTGAAATGAACAAAATTTCCTTAGTGCTTATGAGGAATGTATTGGGATAGCTGTTCAACCTTAAATCCTTGTGATATGTTAAAAACTATGTCCTGAAAAACTCCCATCTTGTATGAGTCAGGCACATGAGGCAAAGCCCTAGCATCCATTCATTGTTTATTGAGCACCTAATATGTGCTACCAGTTATGCTAGTACTGGGGATACAATAGTTCTAACTACCTTAGGTTTAGTATTTTTATTAGCTTCTTTAATTATGTGTGTTTATATTACAAGGGCTTTGTGGCTTTCTGTGGAGCATCCATAGGTATACTATTGGCTTAAAACAATCATTTCCAGATGTTTATAAACTAAATAAATCCTTTAGGAGATGGGATCAAATATTCACATAAATTACTCCATTTTTACTCTAGACAACATAGGGAGACTTAGGACCTCTTAAACGACAACACCCTCCTCTACCAAAGGGCCCCAAATCATGCTTTTCTAACCTTTCGTACAAGGTCCTATAGACGTTTTACGTTATATAGAATCTCATCACCGATTCCATTTCCTGTAGGCTGAGCTACTACTTGAAATGTCCCTTTTACTTTCAGGCCAGGCATAATGACATTGGGAAAAATAATCCAGAGCAGCTGCAGAAAAGAATGCAGGAGCTCATGGCAAGGCACCAGGAGTCTGTGGGCATGCTTGCCCCGTACAACTAGTGCACCGCGTGCTGCCACTTCTCTGCACCCTGTGGCCCCGTGCCCCCCTGCTGGAGAAGTAGGGTTTTGCCATCCCTGCTGAGTACAGGGCACTGAGAAGTGATTGCTAGAGGGAAGAAACGTTAGAGTTGCCAACCACCACTGCAGTTTTATTGCTCTTCTTGTCATTTCCCTACTGTTATTTTCCAATATTTCTCCAGCTTAAAGTCACAAATGGTTTTTATTTAATACAACAACCTTGTTATTAACTGCCAAGTTCTTTGTAGTTTCTTTGACTATACCTGACTCAGGCCCTTCAGGCATTTGGGGGCAGGAAGAAGAAAAAGAGATAAAAGTCAAAGAAAATTGTAGTGTGGTGCAAAGTATATTTAATGAGATAGCCAAGACACACATACATTATGGCTCGTGGCTCACAGATACTCAACACATTTTAATTTCTTCTTTGCTTGTCTTCCATATTTGTTTTGAGTAGGCTTCGTGTATATAAGACTTTGAAAAACAGCCAGAGTGTGTGTCTTTAACTTGGTTAGCTATCAGAAATTACTAAAATTTATTTTCCATAAGGAAATATAACCAATGGATACAAACAAAAATTCAGAAATTAGCTACTGTTATGAAGCATATGTGATATATAAACCCAAATTTAAAATATGCCTGGAGGGGCGCCTGGGTGGTGCATTTCGTTAAATGACCACCTCTTGGTTTCGGCTCAGGTCATGATCTCAGGCTTCTGCGATCAAGCACCATCTCAGGCTCTACGCTCAGTGTGGAGTCTGCTTAAGACTCTCTCTCCCTCTCTCTCTGCCCCCCAACCCCCAAATAAATAAGCAAATCTTTAAAATACCCCTGGAGAGGTTATATGCTGAATCTTTTTTTTTTTTTTTTGGCACATTCTGTATGCTTAAACTTAAGGTTAATATCTCTAGATGTGTTATTCATTAAGAATGAAAAAACATATTTATTCAAGGTTGGGTATGTATTAGAATAAAAAAACTAAGTTTGTTATACAGTTAAGATGGTAAGAATCTAAAATAGGAACAAAAAGAAAAATGACCAGGGTTTGTTGAAAGTTTAACTTTCAGAGTGTGATAGAAAAAGATAAATAGACATGTGTTGATGCGTTCAATTTTCAGAATGAAAAATTGAAGTATGTTATAAACATAATAATGGTAAATATGATATCTCGTCAGCATGCTGGAATTGACACTGTGAAGGAACTTAGACATACCAAGATCTGGGGACGAGGTCAGCAAATTTATAAGTCTGCGTTACCTTGATGTGGCAGAAGTACTCTTTATCATTTTATATGGAGCCAAAATAGAGCCTTGAAAGAAATAGCATGTGTTCTTTGATATCTGAGCTTGTTTTCAACGAAAGTATATAAAAATAGAGGAATTAGTTTTTTCCTTTTGCATATAGTACATTATGTATATTCTAAAAATAAATAGATATATATTTGTTCTTTATTATGCATAATTGATATTTATGAACTTATCTCATTGTAGGAGAGTAAAGGAATATGAGCAGAGTTTTTTGTTAGAAAATAATTCAATTGAAAGGAATAAAAGAATATACAAAAACAAGTTAGGAAGAAGTACAGTATTTAGTATAGGTTAAGTCCAAAAATTTCATTATGGCTTAGGTTTTCAAAATACATTGCTGTCTCCCACCTTGTCTCTCCAGTCTCCTCTGCTCTGTTAAGTATTTTGCTAAGGTTAGCTGCATTGTTCACGTCAGTTGACAGTGGTGATGTAGAGAACTAAGGCAAAATAAATGTAGATAAAATTAAATCTCCGCATGACTTACAGCCCATTGCCAAGGCCTTGGGACAGGCAGAGTGACCTTCCTCAAGGAGTTAGCTGCCTGATAATATTTTGCTAGAGGCAAAAGGCAACCTTATCTTAATATTAAGCCTACCTCCAGGATCCTGCAAGTCTTCTTTAACGTATGAAAATCCTTTTGGAGCCTTCCTCTGTCTTTACTTCCCCCAACTCCAAAGTATATAATCAGCCATTCCTTACAACTCAAGTGCAGAGCTTTCTTCCCACAGGTCCCATCCCCGTCCTATAATAAAAACACCTTTTTGCAAAAAGGTCGCAATGTTGCAGGATTTCTTTTCCCTCAGTGCCCACGGTTCTTGGTCACGCCACTTCAGAGAATGAAGAGGTAGGCCAGACAAGGAGTGATGGGCAGCAAAGCAAAGTTTATTGTGTGATAGTACAAAGCCTCGGAAGTGGGAGGGGACCCGAGAGGGTTGCCGCAGGAGTTTCTAAGTCTAGAGATTTTTATGGGCTTGTTGGCTGGGCTATTCACATAGGAAAGGGTGAAGGGCTCCTTCCAGCATGGTATAAAATCCTTTTAAGGGTGGTTTCCTCAGGGTGAGGGCCCCTTATCCCTGCCTGCCTTTTTCCGACTATCCTTCATTATCAAGAATTCTTTCCTGGCCATTGACTCATGGACCCCACTTCAAACCATATCACTAGTACAAAGAAAACTAATTTAGCAAGAAGTTCAGCTGAGAATTTTTAGAACTACAACATAAAATTCACAGTAAAATATTTGAATGATACATATGACAACTTAAAGCGGAAAGCCTGTGTTTTCTAGTTGAAATAGAATTGTCCCGTTACACGCTGGTGTAATACAGAACCATGAAGATGAAAGTATACTGGGTAATTTCAGTAGAATATCCGATGTGATCTGCATTACTCGATTTTGTTGATAATGATTGAAGGATAGTCTTCCAACTATCCTTCATTAATAAGTTACAAGGTGCCAAAATATAAACTTTTCTAGGCTAATTTATGTTGTTAGAGAAATTGTGAGTCTTCATTTTCATTTCTTCCTTCATTAATTAAATTAATAGCTATATATTAAGTTCCTGCTCTGTGCCAGGCACTTTGCTAGGCATGGGGGAAAGTAATACATGAAGTAATGAGTAGTAAATGATAAGTAAAAGTATAGATGTACTGTAAGGATAAGATTTGTAGGTTGAGTTGTGTCCCCCCCCAAAAGATATATTGAAGTCCTAATTCGCAGTACCTCAGAATAGGATGTTAATTGAAAATAGGATCATTAGCTGTTAAGATGAGGTCATACTGGAATAGGATGGACCCTTAATCTGGTATGATTCCTGTACTAGTAAGAGGAGGAGAGGAGACACGGAGACCCAGACGTGAGGAGAGAATATGATGCGACCGTGAAGGCAGAGATTGAAGCACTGAGGGTGCAAACCAGGGAACACCAAGGCTCCTGGCAACCACCAGGAGCCAGGCAGTATTCTCCCATACAAGTTTCAGAGGGAGGATGGTCCTGTCGACAACTTGATTTCAGACTTCTAGCCTCCAGAACTGTTTGACAATAAATTTCTGTTAAGCAGTGCAGTTTGTGGTACCTTGTTACGGCAGCCCTAGGAAACTAATAGAAGCATGTTAGAGAAAATGAACAAAACTAATGTGTCTGGAGATGGATATGTTACAGGATTTTTTCTCTGTCGAATGAAGGGGTAGACCAGACAGAATGGTGGGCAGCAAAACAAGGTTTACTGAGTGACAGTAAAGTGATAGCACAAAGCTCCCAAGGAGGGAGGGGACCTGAGAGGGTTGCCACGGGAGTTTCTAAGTTTAGGGATTTTTCTGGGCTTGTTGACAGGCTGTTTTAATCTGATTAACCCTCCCTGTGCCTTGTTATCCAATCAGGTTTTTGTCACCTATCTGTTATATGGGAAAAGGTGGAGGACTCCTTCCAGGGTGGGTGTAAAATCTTTTTAAGGGTAGTTTCCTCCTGGGGTGGGGGCTTGTCCCTGCCTGCCTGCCTTCCAACTATCCTTCATCAGATACTAAGTAGCAGGGGCAGTAGAGGAAGGCAGGCCTGATCAGATCATACCTCAATATGGATATGGTATATCATGTTAAGGATTTTGATCTCTAAGATCAATAAGAAATCAGTGCATGATTTTAAGCAAGTGGTTGACTTGACTGTGTTTTGCAATATTAAATTGGAGTGGGGGCGAAATTAAATGTTGGGAGCCTACTTAGAAGGTTATTCACTAGATCCATTAAGAGGTAATGAAAAAGTGACTGTTAGGGACTGAATGCTTGTAGGCCACCCCCCTAACCCTTCATATGTTAAAGCCCTAATCCCAGTGTGATGGTATTAGGAGGTGGAGCCTTTGGGAGGTAATTATGTTTAGATAAGGTTATGAGGGTCAAGCTCCCAGATGGAATTGTGTTCTTATAAGAAGAGGAAAAGTTAGGAACCCCCCCCAACCCCCCCCCCCCTCCATGAGTGCACATACATTGAGGAAAGGCCATCTGCAGGCCAGGTAGGGGGTCCTCACCAGACACTGACTCTGCTGGTGCCTTTCTCTTGAATTACCAGCTTTCAGAACTGTGAGAAATAACTGTCTTGTTTGAGTCACCTGTCTCTGGTATTTTATTATAGCATCCTGCGCTGACTGAGATAGTGACCTAGGGAGATTGCAGTATAGATGATTTAAAACACTTACAAAATAGGGGCGCCTGACTGGCTCAGTCCTTAAGCGTCTGCCTTCGTCTGCCTTCGGCTCAGGGCGTGATCCCAGAGTCCTGGGATCGAGCCCCGCATCGGGCTCCCTGCTCCGCTGGGAGCCTGCTTCTTCCTCTCCCACTCCCCCTGCTTGTGTTCCCTCTCTTGCTGGTTGTCTCTCTGTCAAATAAATCAATAAAATCTTTAAAAAAATTTACAAGATAAATTTGCTAGACCAGATGAAGAATAACAGGAAAGAGGGTGGTATCACGCATAACTTCCAGTTCTGCATTGTTTGTAGATGGACAATGGTGTCATTGACAAAGGGAACACTGGAAAGGGACTATCAGTTTCAGGGAGAATGTAATAATTTAGTCATATTTAATTTTAAGTGCCTTTGCAATATCAAAGAAGAGATGGAAGCAGTTGGAGATAAGGTCTGGAGCTGCAGTTTCCCAATTTGTCTGAGACTGTCCTGATTTACACCTGCTCTGCTAGCTTAATTAGTAGCATCTACTTTCACTCTCAGAGGTACCCTGGTTTGCGCAAGAGCTATATGATTACCCTACTTTTAACTGATTAATTTCTCCACTTAGAACTTGAAGGAAACCAGTATATGTCATCCTAAAGTATGCCTTTTTGATATAAGAACTATTTTGAGTTGAAGGCAATTAAGCAGCAGCAAATGTGGGAAAAGCTCTCTCTACCCAATCACCCTTTTTCGCCTAAAGGCAGGATGACTCTTGACTCTTATCAGCCCAGAGACGGCAACAGTGGGGTATGCAAACAACCCTTGCTCTCATATATTCACTTCTGACAGTTTGCCACCCTTGAAACCACCTTCCTTTGTCTTGTCATTTCTCTACAAATGTATTGATCTTTATTGTAGATGCTATATAAGCTGAAGTAATAAGCCACCTCTTTGAGTTATTCATTCACTGGGTTTTCTACATGAAAATGTGAGATATACATGTTAATAAACATCCGGTTGTTTTTCTTTCAATTTGTCACAGGGGCCCTAGATGAGAACTTAGAAGGATAGAAGTAAAAAGATTTCTCTGTCCCCCCTCCTTACAAACTCTTTCCAAAATCTCGTTTTTTTGTACTTTGTAGGAGTATCTTTTTTTTTTTTTTAAGATTTTATTTATTCATTTGACAGAGAGAGAGAGACAGCCAGCGAGAGAGGGAACACAGGCAGCGGGAGTGGGAGAGGAAGAAGCAGGCTCGTAGCAGAGGAGCCTGATGTGCCTTGAGCAGAAGGCAGATGCTTAACAACTGTGCCACCCAGGCGCCCCAGGTAGGAGTATCTTGTATAGGAGTTGTCAGAGTATACGTAGACAGTATTTGAAGGCATGAAACCAGATGAAAGGCCATGAATGTAAATAAGGAAGAGCTCCAAGGACTGATGGCTCCCTGGAGCCATCCAACATAAAGAAGTGGGAGAGAAGAGGATGAAGGCACAGTAGATACAGAGAGGAGCATATAAGTGAGGTAGGAGGAACATCAGGGTAGTGTGATGACCTGGAATCCAAATGAATCAAGTGTTTGCAGAGAGGAGTGATTAACTCTGCCAAATGATGCCCACAGGTCAAGTAAGTAGGTAACTGAGAACTGATAACTGAATCAGCTATATGGGGATCATCTTCTAATTGAATTTCCATGGCTATTGGGAGGAAAGTCTCATTGAGTGGTTTTTTAAAAAGATGGAAGGATAAGAATTTGTGACTGCAGATATTTCCAGGAATATATATAGCTTTCAAGGGAGAGAAAAATAGTGGTAGCTGGGATGAAAAGCAAAGTGAAGTCAAGGGGGTATTTAGGATTCAAAAAATGATGGTCTGTTTATTCATTCTCCTATGTATGAGCATATAGGTTGTTCCTAATATTTAACATTGTTACACAATGTTGCAGTGAATAACCTTGTGCATATGTGTTTTTATATTCCATCAGTTTGAAGACAGCCAATTTTTTAAAACTGAGGAAGATTTATTTATCATCTGTTTATCTATCAATCATCTATCACCTACAACTAGCAACATGTATGAGCTCCAATTAGTTTAAAGAAATTATTTCATAGTTTAAAAAAGAACAAACGCTTTCTGCTTTGTTCTCAGGAGAACAAACCAATGTTTCAGCACAGTTAAAAAAAAAAGAAAAGAAAAGAAAAGAAAAGAAATAGACATGGGTTAGCGAAGAAGTGGGAGGATAATGATGAGAGATAATGATGAGAGATAAGAAATATGGAAAGGGACACTAGGATTGTTATTTCTAAAATGTTTCTTTTGTTTAACTGAGGCTTTATTGAGTTTTCTTTGTCTTTCTCATTTCCCAGTTCCTATACCTGGCTAGCTAAGATCTCTTCCCAAATAAACCTCTTAGACTTAAATCTTATCTCAGATCAAGGTTTGGTGGGGCACTTGTGAACACATACACAAATTGGAATCCATTAAAAGGATTTTCTCTCCATGCAATTATTATAGGTCATGATACAAAATAAAAATCCAGCTGTATTCTGGTTTTTCATAATATTTTTTTTATGGGAATGAGATTTCTGGGCAACCTACTGATATGGAGGGGAAGGACTGGTCCCAGTGGGTATAGCATAATATACTTCATATTAGAAAACAGAGCTCCATTCATTTCTTGTACTGTTCAGTTTTTTAGTGTTTAAATTAGAATTTAGATTCCCATATGTTATATACAACCTTCTAAAAATAGTAGTGAAGTCTATTAAGGATGTCCTACACATTCTATTAAATATATACATTTAATATTACAATATATTGAGACTGGGAGTGTTGGTCATTTGAAGTGGATATATGGGAACGTCTTCAAAAATCAAGAGAAATAAATACTTTTTGAGAGCTAGAGAGAGAGCGAGAGAGCGAGCTCTGATTCATACAGTCTTAAAGTGCCTTGGCATTATGGGAATATATTATTTCAAAATGTATGAATCTAAAGACGATGCTATTTGTACGACAGCGTGTTTTATGTTATATTTAAGCTTAGTTCTACTTGACTCACCCAAAGTTGAACTTTAAGAACTTAAGTATCAAAACGAACTCTAAGTCTATTCTTTTTTTTCCTCTTTTAGTATTTTGCAATATTTTTTTCTGTTGGATTATCTAGGTGCAACATGGTTGTGTAGTGTTCTTTTATGGAATTCAACATTTAATGAGTTTTCTTTGAGCTTAGTATGTGGCATCTTTTTCAGACTTTTGAGAATATTGTAAAGGCCCTTCTTCAGCCAACATTCTGGATATGTTTTTTTGACTTCTATTTAAAAATATAAATTCATTTTTTTCTATTTCTTGTAGTATTCTTCATTCAAGTCCTGCTCTCCCACCGAAAGATGCATTATTCATGTAAGAACTCTCTAAAAATATTTAGTATGTTATGTGTCAAGACCTCTGTGAAACATTGATAATGCAAAGACATATATGTCACTGTCAAAATGGAAAAACTCTATTATAAAAAAGTGTATATATCTAGAATAGGTCTATTTTATTTTATTTTTTATTTTTTAATTATTTTTTTATTTTTTACTTTTTCATTTTTTCATTAAAAAATTTTTTAAACATTTTATTTAAATTCAGTTACTTAACATATAGTGTATTAATAGTTTCAGAGGTAGAGTTCAGTGATTCCTCAGTTGCATAAGACCCAATGTTCATTACATCAAGTGCCCTCCTTAATGCCCATCACCTAGTTACCCCACCCCCCACCCATCTCCTGTCCAGCAATCCTAGGTCTGTTTCCTAGAGTTAAGAGTCTCTTATAGTTTGTCTTCCTCTCTGATTTTGTCTTATTTTATTTCTCCCTCCCTTCCCTTATGATCCTCTGTTTTGTTTCTTAAATTCCACATGTGAGTGAAATCATATATGATAATTATCTTTCTGTGACTGACTTATTTCGCTTAGCATAATGCTTTCTAGTTCCATCCATGTTGTTGCAAATGGTAAGACTTAATTTTTTTTGATGGCTGCGTAATATACCATTATGTATGTATACCACCACATCTTTATTCATTCATCTGTTGGTGAACATCTGAGCTCTTTCCACAGTTTGGCTATTGTGGATATTGCTGCCATATGTCACCACATTTGAATCTTTGGGGCAAATACCTAGTAGTACAATTGCTGGGTCATAGGGTGCCTCTGTTTTTACTTTTTGGAAGAATCTCCATACTGTTTTTCCAGAGTGGCCATACCAACTTGCATTCCCACCAGCAGTGTAAGAGGGTTCCCCTTTCTCCACATCCTCACCAACATTTGTTGTTTGCTGACTTGTTAATTTTAGCCATTCTGACTGGTGTGAGGTGGTATATCTTCCTGTGATTTTGATTTGTATTTCCCTGATGCCAAGTGATGCTGAGCATTTTTTCATGTGTCTAGAATAGGTCTATTTTAAACTGTATCAATTAAGTCTGTTAGATGGGGCAGAAACTGTCAGTGCCCTGCTCATATCCCTTCAATCCACCTGAAAGGTAACATGGAAACAAACATGCTAAATACTGATGCTTCTGTCTGGGAGTCAGGGAGCTAACTTGACAAGGAGTTACTCATAATCAGCGAGGAATGGGAATTGGTGGATAGATGCCACAGCCCCTCAGTAGGCAAATTCCGAGATGCATTCACTATGGCCTTCAGAGAGATCCCCACAGAAACTGGGCCCCAGTTGCCACATTAGCAATATACATTCTTTATTGATTCTTCCTGTATCTTGTTCATTGGGATCACTTCCCAAATAAACCACTTGCACTTAAATCCTAAGGATCTGCTTTTGGGAACTCACACTAAGATATTATTTAAATAAAGTATAAAAAAGCTTAGGTATTTCTATTTTCAGGTGTTTCTTATTTCAATTCTTTTTTTTTTTTTTTTAAGATTTTATTTATTTGAGAGAGAAAGAGAGCACAGGCAGGGGTAGAGACAGACAGAGAATCTCAAGCAGACTCTGAGTTGAGCACGGAGCCGGACGTGGGGCTCAATCTCATGACCCATGAGATAATGACCTGAGCTGAAACCAACAGTCACATGCTTAACCGACTGAGCCACCCAGGTGCCCTCAACTCTTTTTTACCAGAAGGATTTGGAGATGAGAAATTTTGTTGACTCTCTTTGAAATTTTTGTTTCATTATCTGAATCAGGGCTTCTATCTGCCTTCTAGAAAATTGAAAAATGACTGTTCCTGAAGGGCCAATAGTCATCCAAGATAAAGCATCAATTAACACTTTGTTGCCTCCACTATATGTCTGCCTCAGGCAGGTACCAGACTGGAAGGGACAACTATCATGATTTCTGAAACAATAAAGCCGAGATTGTTATTTTATAAGGTTATGTAACATTGTATGGGTTTGTTTTTCTAGACCTTTCTTACTATTCTCCTTTCAGATTTTGTTCTAATATTAAACTTCCTTTGATACCAACTATCTTGTCCTTAATTGTTATCTTTTTGGAGATCTGTAAATATCTGTATCTATATATGAAATAGAAATGAGTAAAAGTAAGGAAAAGAGTACAGAAATATGAGGAATATTACAGTTTCAGTTTCATTTCTCTCATTGAAACCTGCGTTAGAACTGGCCCCAAGTATAATGGAGTTTCCAGTTATTGGAAGAATATTAAAATGCCTATTTTAATCTCAAAGATCTTCTTCCACAATCTTTCCAAGTTGCTTAACAATCTCATGAGTATCTTGTAATTTGGAACTTATTAAAAAACACCTTATGAGTATCTTATAATTTGGAAGTTATTAAAAAAGAGTATGTGATCAAGTACAAAAAAATACACTTTTTATATTGCCTCAAAAGATGCTCTAACAAATGGTTTTGACTATATTAAATTACATACACTTATCATTTAAAATACCTTCTAATGAATGTAATTTCATTATGTGCATGTTCAGGATCAGCTAGTTAATGTGTTAGCATGAGCAAAACATAGATTGACAGGCTCACTGTCTCCTATTTCAGCTCTCAGGGGCCTGGGGACTCCTAGGAGGCAGCCACCACCAGAGCTGGAGTGAATGTCAGGAGCTTAGGATGGAGCCTGGGCAGTATTCTATGGGGGTGAAGATAATTGAGTGAGGGAGATGATTTCAGAGACTCAGGAAAACTGAAGAGTGGAAGATATAAATATCATAAATTGTTGAAAACAAATCTGTTTCAACCCTGCCTGATGAGAGATTAAAGTAATCATATAAAGAGGGTGATTATAGTGAAGAAAAGGAAATATGAAATGTTGGGACTTATGATATAGATTTTTCCCCCCAGATTCCCTTCATTTATGCCTGTTATCTATTATCTTTTCTCTTCTTCCTCCTTCTTCTCTTTTCCTCCTTTCCCCCTTCCCTCTTCCTCTTTCTCTCCTTTCTGTTTCTTTATTTTTCTTTCTTTAATATTTGTAAACTTTTAAATATACTCATATTTTTAATCCTGGCATATACAAAAAGGGAATGGAGACGACTGGAAAATCTAAAATGCCATGTATCTGTAAAAAAGTGCGATGAAATTTTATCTGATCAATGCTCTAATACTTATTCCCAACTTTAATGAAAGAACTTAAAAAGTCACAGATACAATTTAACATTAAATAAAGAAGAAACAAAATTTACAGTCCGCCAATGAGAAGATTTTGGGAGGAATTGTTACTCATGGCACGACTAATGGAATTTGTCCATGTTATCTGTGCTTTCCTGGGACGTAACAAAACGGCCAGTTTAAAGGAAGGTGGGAATATGCTTTTTTTCTGACATAGGTAAAAAAATCCAAAGTTTATACTAACTGAAAACTTCTTTCTCCTGCATGAATGTTATTTTTCTGAGGTAGAGAAACTAAAAACATTTGATACTAATACTGTTTTACTCAAACAAAACAAAACAAAACAAAACAAAACAAAACAAAACAAAACAAAACTGGTTTTCTCTGTATCTTGTCAGAAACCCAAAAGTTTCAGGGAAAACTCTGCAGTAAAAGGGATGTGTGAGAGTGGCAATGATTTATAGACTTTGTGGAGGCGAGGTCTCACCAGGTAATGTAGTGTAGGTGGGAGCTGAGATTTAGAATTAGTATTTGTTCACGTACTCTGTTCTAAGTGTTAAATAACTAGTGGTGGGTGTAAGAGAGGATCCCATTCTAGAGCTATATCCCCAATCTTAGTGAATGCTCCAAGAGAGATTTGGAATTGGGTTGAAAGCTGATCATATCAATCTGCCATCCTACTGTAGACTGTAGAATATGATTCACCCAGACCTCAAATTATCAATGATCAGGGCCAAAGACAATGTGCACACTCTTCATTAGCAAACCTTGAATATAAATAGAAATCTCCTCATTCAGGGGCACATAAAAATGTACCAGCAACTCCTTTGGTTATATATTGCTGTATAAGAAACCACTGTAAAAGCTCAGTAACTGAAAAAGCAACAATTTTATTATTTCTTATCATCTGTTGTTGACTAGACTTTGTGCCATGTATATTGGCTTGGGCTAATGCCATCTAGGGGCTTGACTGGGCTGGAGCATCCAGGATGGCTCACTCACATGGTTGGCAGTTGATGCCAACTACTTTCTCCACCATTGCATAGTAATTATAAGATTTTGGTGGCTTCATCCCACCCCTGGGATCCATAGAAGGAATCATAGGAGGGCCTATTTCCCTTGCCAGGGATTGGTTTAGGGCTAAGCCAAGTAATTCATGACTTCTCCATAAATTGTGGTGATTAGTTGAGGGATGGTTTAGCAGAAGTGACGACTGAGTATGTTCATTAGATGGTTGTAGGAAATAACCTTCTCTATCTTTCCTTGAATAAATTGTGTTTAGTGATCATAAACTTCTCACAATCATGAGGGAGGCCAGCTTAAGTAGGGAACAACAAAGGGACAAGTATAGAAATGAAGGAACTGCAGAGAAATGAATCTGGAGCCCTGATCAAACAATTCCTGAATTTCCTCTACCTCTAAATATTTAAGAACAGAGCCACTAAATCTACTTAATTGTTTAAGCTAGTGGGGGTTAGATTTTCTGATACTTGCAAGAGGAAGCATTCTAACTCAGAGATAAACCTAAAAAATGATACAAAAAGGATGAAATTAAAGGATGAGCATAGTGGTGGTTACTTAAGGGAGGAAAAAGAAATAAACCTGTGGAAATGTAATCAGTGAATCAACAAAAAATAGAGAAAAGTATTAAAAAAGGATGATAAGATAATGCAGAGGCTTTCGTATCTTAGGAAAGAATAATAATAGCAATAACAATAATAACAACAAAGACTATTCGAGTGCATACTGTGTGATTCTAAGAGTTTAGCATGTTTTAACTCTTTGAGCTCTTATGAAAAACACTATAAAGTAATCACTGTTTTAATGCTTACTTTAATGATCAGAGTTATGAGGCAAAAAGAAGTTTAGTAAGTTATATAAGTCATGGTAATAGAACCCGTGTTTTATGATGTGTAATTTAATGAAGATGCTTTGAAATTCTTGATGAATGGAGGGATGTTCTTGGATTATTTATATTGCCAAAATCAATTCAAGAGAAAAGGGAGCACTTAGACTAATAATTGTGGAAGAAATTTAAAATTACTACAGTAATATTTCAAAAAAAAAACCCCTATGGGATCAGATGATTTTATTGGTGAATTATTATAGAAAACAGATAATACATTTACAGTCAATTAATTTATGTTATAATGATACCATAATCCTGTTGCACATGCCGACATAATGAAATCATAGACTATTTCATGAATGTAACCACAGTATTCTAAATGACACACTTTCAAGTTATGTTTAACTTCACATTTAAATGAATTGGCAGTACCAAATGGTAAGCTTTCTCTCCTCTAGTTTATGTCCATGTCTTCTTTTCTTTTCTTATTATTTTGTATTAAAACATATTTCCAGTTTTAAGATAATTTGCTTACATTTCTGAAATGTAATCCACCTTGATTTTAAGTGGTGCCTCCCACTACAGTAGCTTTGGTCAGTGAATTCACAATGAAGGCATGGCGCTGGAAGATACAACACAAAGGGGAAATATAACTGCAAAGGGAAAATAATCTTTCTTGGCAAGCAGTTCCATAGTCTTCCACTGATCCAAGAGCAGTGCCCTTATCTTGTTAGTATAACTCCAATGGAGATGGAATGGAAATGGGAAAACCTTCACATTCTATGAATATTATTATACCCCATGCGAATGATTCAGAAATAGGCTGAAGGGCCACCAAGTGGAAGTGACTTCTTAATATTCCAAATGTAATGATTTTAATTTAAATTTCTCTTCATATATAGATATTAACATGAATTTTATGCAAATGCAATGTATTATAATATTTGAACCATTAATAAAAATATATTCCTGGAGAAATACTTAGGTAATTTCCTTGGTATACATCGTCTCATCGACTAATCTCTGAACAATGAGCAATCATTAATTACTCCTCCAAGATTATGATCTAAACCATATTTTACTATCTTGTTTATGAGTATGAGAGTCACAGTCAAAAGCCTGTGAAGCCAAGATCTATAACTTCATTTGTTCCCTCACATTTATAAGGCTGTCACTGGGTAAAAGGAATTCGATTGGACTGACATGATTTGTTGTCCACCAAGTCATGTTGGTTATTACCCTGCCTCCTGTACTTTCTAGAGCTTTGCAAATTGCTTGCTAGGGGATTTGTTCCAATATCAGGAAAGATATTGAAGTTAAAGCAAGCTGATCTCTAATTTCAGAAATATTGTCATATCTGGCCTCTCGCTTCAGCTGTTCACTGTCTAACCTCCTCCAGCCCCTTAGAAAAGAAATGATGTATTTCACCTGTTCCACTTTCAGGTTATTCGGTTACAATTCCTTAAAACATACATAGCTCATAGCTGTTAAAATTTTAGTAAAATCCTTAGTTACCCTAAATCATATACCACCAATAGTTCATATTTCAAAGCTCTTGGCTTGTTGAAGTAATTTTGGGCCATCTTCCTCTGTATTTTGTTATAGCATAGATATTTGGCAGAAATTTCAGTCTTTTTTTAGTAATTGTGATTGACCTTAGGTAATTTTATTTTGGAAATGCACTTGAAACTCATTCTAGAATTTACGACTGTAGGAAAAGAACTATTCATTATCGCAATCCCCACCCACCCATGTTGGCTTGAAGGAGTGACCATATGCAAAATTACTAAAGGTAGCGGCATTTTCAAATGCAGAGAAAAGCATTCTTGTGCACTGGTTGTTCTTAATGCTGTTTTCAATTTTTGAAACTTGTCCTAATGCCTTAGCTGAATTTTCATTCTCCTTCTTCTGTTTCTCTCCCCACCTTCTCTACTTCCTTCCTCTCCTTTTTCTCTTCTTTTTTTTCTCCTTTATATTGCAATGATTATTAGCATTTCTGTTACTATTTTTCCTTATAACTTATGTTAACATTCGTCACTATGGTATATATATAGTTTGTCATCGTTTTGCAGATCCTATATTTATGAAATATTATAGATCTCTTGGTGTGTCTTTGTTTTTAGTAGTTAAACTCATCATGGTAATTCTCATTATTACTATATCAAATTTGTCTTATACTAAATTTATCTCTAAATATAAATTATATATTTATTTTTTTCTCATTATTTTCTACCCATTTCTCAACAGAATAAAAGGAACATTGAGCTTTTTTACACAATTTTTTTACAATGCATGTGTACTAAATATTCATAGTTTCTTTATCATAGAATTATGAATTCAGTAAGTTATTGATACCTCGGGTAAGAACATAGAATAATTCAAGTGTATAGACCTTTGGGTGAAGTAATAGGAAGGGTAGGAAAGAAAGTTTTATGCTAAAACTTTGTTATTCAAAGTAATTAGATGTATAAAGAATTAAATCAGGAAACTGGTAGAAGAAGAAATGGCATTGTCTCATGTATGTAGAAGCTATCTGCGGCGCCTGCTGTTGCCTGAGTGTATTTGGAATCCAAAGCAGCTTGGAGCTTATGGATGGTTGTGAAGATAAACATAATAAAATAAAGATAAATAATATTTATATCCATATCTTGTATCATTTATATCCTGCATTTGTCTGTATAACCTGTGTCCTGTATAACCCTTCTCTAAATATAAACCATTATGAACTGAAACGCCACACCACCCTAATTTTATTAAGGAGTAGTTTTGGGAATCAAAATCTATTTGCAGCTAGTGCCACCCATTGCTGATGGATAAGATGAAGCCATTCACAGCTCATATAGTGACTCCGATAAAGTAAACCAGAAACAGGAGGGAGTCAGATGCTTCTAGCCCACTAAAATTAGGGATATTGCTTCAAAAGAAGCATGGATAATTCACAGTAACATGAGGAAGACAGTTTCCTCATATGAGAACTGTCCTTGGTGTCTGTGAAAAAACAAAGTAGAATTTCTGGATCATATGGTAATTCTATTATTTTTAAAGATTTTATTTATTTATTTATTTAGAGAGAGAATGAGCGAGGGGGAGGGCAGAGAGAGAGGGAGAAGCACGCTCCCTGCTGAGCAGAGAGCCTGATGTGGGGCTCGATCCCAGAACCCTGAGATCATGACGTGAGCTGAAGGCAAATGCTTAACCGACTGAGCCATCCTGGTGCCCCAGTAATTCTATTTTTAATCTTGTGAGGAATCTTCATACTATTTTCCGTAAGGCTGCACCATTTTACATTCCCTTTAATAGTGCACAATCGTTCCAATTTCTCCACATCCTCACCAACATTTGTTATTTTTCTTTTTTTCTTTGTATGATAGTAGTAGCTGGCTAATGTGTGTGTGATGTTCTATCATAAATTTTTTAAATTCCAAAATGAACACTTAACCTGTTATGTATTTTAAAATGTTTTCTTTTAGGCTCTTGCTTGTCTTTGAACTATGCACATAAATTTTGATATTTATTGTAGCCACACTGATCAATTTTTTAAAAAATGATTTGAATTGGTGTCTTAGAAGAAAAGGTTTGCACTAACCTCGAGATTATAAAAAAAAAACAAACCCTCATATGTTTATTACTTTTCATTGGATACAAAATTCAAGAATTGATAATCTATTTTTCAGCACTAGAAATATTATGCTACCTCCTTTTGGCCTCCATTGTTTCTGATGAGAAATTATGCTTTCCTTATGAGAAAGTGCCTTTTCTCTTTCATTGTTTTCAAGATTTTTTCTTTGTACTTAGTTTTTTTAAAGTTTGACTGTGATGTGCATTGGGACCAATTTCTTTGGGTTTATCCTGTTAGATTTCTTGAACCCATACGTTTATGCCTTTTGTAAAATTAAGGAAATTTTTACCTGTTATTTCTTTGGATACTTTTTAACCCCACACTTTTCCTCCTCTCCTTTTGCCACTCCTATGATGGGAATGTTAGATCTTTTGTTATGTAGTCCCATAGGTCCTTGAGGCTTCTGCCCCCCAATTTATTTTCTCTCTGTTGTTCAGATTTGGTAATTTCTATTTTTCTATGTTCAAGTTCAGTGATTCTTCTGTCCCCACATTCTGCTGTCGAGCCCGTCTGTTGAGTGCTTTATTTTGAAATTCTAAAATTTCAACTTGATTTTTCCTTGCTGAAATTTTCTGTTTCTTTGCTGAGATTTTCTATTTTTTTTAGTTGTTTTAGGTGAGTTCGTAATTTTGTGCTCAAACATTGTTTATGATTGCTGCTTTAAAATCATTGTCAGATAATTCTAACATCTGTGCCATCTGGTTGTTGGCATCTGTTGATTGTGTTTTCTCATTCAGGTTGAAATTTTTCTGGTTGCTGGTCTGATAGATGATTTTTGATAAAAACCTAGATATTTGGGGCATTGAGTTTAAAGAATCTGGATCTTATTTAAACTTTCTGTTTTAGCAGGTCTTGTCTGATACCACACTGTTGGAGGAAGAGGGATGGCACCTTCTTGCTGCCAGATAAGGGTGGGAATCCAGGTTTTCCACATCACTTCGGTTGATGCCTGGGATGCAGGGGTGATGCCCCTCATTATTGTTGAGTGGGGGTATACATTTAGACTTCCTAATAGACCCCTATTGATATTACTCTGCCTAAGAAAGCCAGAGTACATTGTTACTATTCCCCACATAAACTCCACTGACAGCAGGATGGGTGGGGATGGTGGTGGGGTGTAGAGAGGTGTCATTATCACTCCTGACTTTCCACTAGGCCTTCTCAGACACTACCCTGGCATGGAGGGAGAGGGGCACCTCCTTAAACTGGGTGTGGGTGGATGTCCAGGCTCTCCATGTAGTCTCCACTGACATGGGGAGGATAGGGTTCCTCTCAGCTCCCTACTTGCCATTCTGTGACACAACCCCAGTTGCTTCCTTATGGCCTATCAAAGATAGAAATCTAGACTCTCCAGATAAACCTTTGCTGCTGTGGATGGGCATGGGGTCACAGCTATTCCTGTGGTGTTTGGCTAGTATACAGTGGTTATTGGCTAAAAATTTTTTGTCTCGCTGAACTGCCCCTTTCTTTGTCCTTCAGCTAGAGATAGTGGACTTTTCTTGAGGCTTTTTTGGTCTATGGTTGTTGGCATTTCCAGGTTCCTCACCAGCTCCTCGTATGGGATATATAAGGCAAAAAAGAAGACAAAGTCACTGCAACATCTTTCTTTGTGTCCTGAGTTCCTTAGCTGATGTGCCTTCTTCTTTCCACTTTTCCGCATGTTATGTTTGTTTTATACATAATGTCCAGGGTACAGACTGTTTATTGTAGAATACAAGAAAGTACAGTTGGTTCTTGCTATCCATAGTTATTATGTTCTTTTTTTTTTTTAAAGATTTTATTTATTTATTCAACAGAGAGAGAGACAGCCAGCGAGAGAGGGAACACAAGCAGGGGGAGTGGGAGAGGAAGAAGCAGGCTCAAAGCGGAGGAGCCTGATGTGGGGCTCGATCCCATAACGGCAGGATCACGCCCTGAGCCGAAGGCAGATGCTTAACCGCTGTGCCACCCAGGCGCCCCCATAGTTATTATGTTCTATAAAGTTACCGTGAACACCGAATTAGCAAATACTGAACCATTGTTCCTACAGGAAATACAGGGTTATGGTTCTGTGAGTCTCTGGTCTCAATATTTTCATCAGCTGATCAACACATAAGCTTATTTTATGTTTAAAGTCATCTTATTTAATATTTTATTGTTGATTCATTAACATTCAGCTCATAGCCAGCAGCGCTGTAACTTATACCGGAACCAAGCTTGTCTAACACGTGTGTTTGCTTTGTGAGGCATGTCATAGCTTTCTTGGACTTAGAAATAGTAGACAGCACTTCAGCACTACACTTGAGGGCCGTTATAAACAGTGAAATTACCAAAATATGTGTCACTAAATGGACTGTGAGAAAGACATTTGTGTACAGTGTGAGAGTTAAAACAGGGCATCAATTTGTTTGATCTCAGCTGGGAATGTGTACGGTGGGTGACTCAAATTTTCAGCTGCTCTGTACACATCTGCAAATGACCACAAAAGTCCCATGAGTATTGATTTGGGGTTACAGATAAATTTGAGACAGTACACCAATTCGTAAATACAGAATTGGCAAACAATGTGGATCAATTGTATATATACTTCATCTTGCTGTAGGTGAAAGCTAACTATCACTTTTATAATATCGTATTTATGTTTAGTTCTTTAAGCCATTAGAATTCTTAATGTTGGGATTTTAATTTTATTTTTTTTCTATAGAGAGCCAGTTGACTTAACACCTTATGATGAAGAGCTATCTATGACAGACATTTCAAGTTGTTCTCTAATATCTGTTCTCAGTTGTATTCTTTAGTAGAAGTTTCATTAAATTTTGTTTGAACACATAGGTGCTTAGTGTAAGACTGCATTTCCCAGTCTTTTGGCTGAAATGCTGGTGAATATTAAGCAGAAATTTTATAGTTACCTTTTTGGATGTTTACTTAAAGTAGAGGAATGTCCTTTTTCATCCATCTTGGGCCGTGGGTGAGAAGTGCGTGCTGAGCACAGCAGAGCGGTAAGATAGAAAAGCCAGAGTCCCTCTTGATTTGATGAAACTCGTGCAAGTTTCTGACTGCCAGCTTCCAAATTCCTTTATGTGTAAGAAAAATTAGCTTTTATCTTATTAAAGCCACGGTTGTTTTGGATTATCACTTACAGCCAAACCTAAACTGATGCTCTATCCTCTGTGTAATGATTTAAAACAAAACAGTTTTTTTTATTATACTAAACTCCGCGATATATATGGGGTAGTTTCTAAACTTTTTGTACTGTTACATTCATGATTTTGTAAACTCACAAATCTGACACCGTTTAAGATCCTTTATATTTAATATCAACATATTTTTAAAAATTCACGTAATATTCCCTCTCAATATTTCCTTGGCTAGATTTGTGAAATTTCTTTTCATGAATTTTGCAACCTACTTGACTAATTTTTAGAAGAATAGAAGGATATATATTCTTATATCAGGTGACCATGTGTTCACCTAAAAGAAGTGAAATTTTGATTAGATTACATTGAATTTGTGAAGTCATTAAATTGACACTTCACAAAATTTTCCCATTCAATAAATATATTGCTTTGTTTATTAGGGCCTTCTTTTTTTTTTCTTTTTTTTTTTTTGCCATTTTTAGATTTCTTTACATAGATTTTACCCAATTCTAATCAGGTTTCCTACATATTTTTTAGTTTTGATTGATGTTAACCATGGGATGGTTTTCCCATGATCTTTCTAATTATGTATTCATAGGACGTAAGATAGCTATCAGGTTCTGTGTGTTGAATATGTATTTAGGAATCTTGCTCAGTTTTCTTACTCCAGTAGTTTTTCATTTATGTTTCAAATACAAATAATGACCATCTTGTTTCTTACATTTTGTTTATTTACATTTTGTTTATTTTTCTGGAGTTAAAACATTCATTGGGATTTCCTGTTGATACTTTGTGTGCCATGCCCTGCGCGAAGTTCTTAATACAAAGTATCTTGCTTAATCTTAACACATGCCCCTGAGACAGAAATCATGATTATTCCTGTTTTACAAATGAGGAAATAGAGGGGATTTGCCCAGAGGGAGACATTCTGCATGTGGCCCAGCAGGCATGTGAAAGTGGAATTTTCAATGCATTTGAATACTTAGCATGAAAGTGGGAGTCACTGTTTGACTTACCACTTTAATGGATCTGTGTGAAGGTTTCTGTGTATACGTGGGAATTGTAGTGAATAAAAATGCTTAACTTTAATACATTCTACTACACTTCTCTTAAAAAAATTGTTCAAATGAGCATAAGATCCCACTGATTTTTGCACATTCGATGGGTATAATGTGTTATCGCTCGTCATTTTAATTTATATTTTTTTATACCTAGTGAGCATCTTTTCATATTCTGCTTAACTTTTTGAGTTCCCCCTGTGAGTTTCCAGTTTATATTTGACCTATTTTTTCCAGTTCTGTTTTCTTTTTAATGCCGATGGGTTGGCATTCTTTGTTTGTTCTAAAGTAAATTCTTGTCAGTTTTAGATACTGCCAATATGTTTTTTTCAAGGTGTAAACTGCCTCTTAAATTTATTTATAGCAATGGTTCTCAACTCTGGTCTCATAATTGCTTTACATTCTAAAAATTTGTTCAACACTCCATTTAAATGGGGGGTTAAAAACATTTATTTATTAACTTATTTTAAGATAAATTACATCTTAGCATTCTTTATGAAAACTATGTTTTCTAGAACAAAAATCATTAAGAGTAGCATTGTTTTAGTTTTGTAAATTTCTTGTTTATTTCTGTAAATTTCTTTAATATTTGGCTTAATAAAAGACAACTAGATTCTTTGATCTCATTCTGCATTCAATATATTGCCATGTGTCAATTTAGTTAAAGTATCAGAACAAAGTCTGGCTTCACACAGGTATGTATTAGCGAAAGAGCAGAGTATTTGCGTAGTGTTTCAGGTAATTATCGATATTACTTTTAATACTATACCAAAACTTGACGATGAAGTTTCTTAAAGGTCAGTTGCAATGTGAAATATGAAACCATACTAATGAATGCTTTGCGCTCTCCTTTATTAAAATCCATTGATTTAACTTGCACTTAGAATCGATCTTTTACCCATGCATGATTTATTGATCACTTGCAAAATATTGGTACACTGAATAAGTTGGGTCTTCAAATGCTGATCTGTTCATTATAAAATATTAAAAAATTGATTTTTCTAAAATCTTATAAGATTATTGAGAATCTAACTTTTGCTTGAAATCTTTTATTATTGGTAACAAATACTGTTAGTTATTTTTCTTAAAGTGAAGGTTTATTTAGTTCATTTTTGAAAAGATGTCTGTCAAATACTGATGTCAGAGTAGTTGTAATTACTATTTGTTCCATGAAAAGAACAATAATTTAGCTCGCAACTCAATCAAACAAGTACTTTTTCTTGAGATCAACATTATACTTTGGTGTGTAGCTGAAGTGCTTTATACACACTCCCTATTTAGTCATGAGAAGTATTTAAAGGAGGTAAGATTTAGAGAAAAGCTTAAAAATCTTATTTTTAGTTTAAGTTATACTCTTATTTTCTGTGTATCCTTTTTGTACATGCTGAACAGTGGGATAGTGGAAATCAATGTACATGTGTTTCCTTGGTGATACAGTGGGAAGATTTTCCAGTTCCACAGATAAAGTCATCAATAGTCAATTTTCCACAACTCTTCACACAGTGGGCTTAAAGTATCGTATTGTTTTAAGGTGACTTTTTGTGCTGAGTCAAATTAGTGCATTTAAATGATTATCATTACCAGTGGTCTTGATTTATGAACTATATAAACTTCTCTCATTCCAGATTTTAAAAAAGTTGCCTCTAAGCTAAAGCTTAATTGCACCTTGAAAAATACAGGGACATTTTTGTAATGCTTTTGGGAAGGTGGTTGTGAATTAAAAGTAAATAAATAATGCTGTTAAATAAATATAAACTTGCACTTATTTCTTTTATTTGTATAATAACTGTCTCTCAGGAGTTCAGATTTATGTATGTTAAATTCTAATCCTTGGAAGATACTTATACAATAGGACTTTTAATTTTCAATTTGTAGGGGAACAAATGTGAGAATGGAGATTATAAAGCAATTCATTCTTTACCACGGAGATCATCAGTGACTTCCACACTGCCAAATACAGTGAACTTGTGGTCTTCCTTATCTTACTGGATCATTCTGTAACATTTGACAAGTTTCACTGCTGATTCATTGAAACTCTCTTCACCCTCAGCTTTTGTATAACTTTTTTTTAATAATACTTTTCTTATAATTACTTTTTATAATTAATTTTTTAAAAGATTTTATTTACTTATTTGACAGAGAGAGAGCTTGAGAGAGCACAAGCAGGGGGAGCAGCAGTGGGAGAAGCAGGCTCCCCACTGAGCAGGGAGCCCAATGTGGGGCTCGATCCTAGGACCCTGGGATCATGACCTGAGCTGAAGTCAGATGCTTAACCAGTTGAGCCACCCAGGCCCCCCTCCTTTTTAGTATTCTTGGTATCTTTTAAGAAAATCATCCTTCCAAGTGTCTATAGTCTTAGGCTCTCTGCTCCTGGTATTATGCTCCTTTGAATCTATGTACTTTTTTTGTGTGGCCTCATTTGGAGAACTCGTTTTTCCAGTGACTTTTTACGTTCTGCTGATTCCCATGTTTATGTCTCCAGTACAGAACACCTGACCTTTACAGCTACTTTCTGAATACCTACGTATGATCATCCCACAGGTATTTCAAATTTCTCGTATCCCAAACTGAACTTATTATCTCCTTCTAAACTTGCTCATCCCTTTGTATTACCTGTCTTGGTGAATGATGTGGAGATTTATCAACTGCCTAAGTTAGAACACTGATCCTAAACTCAAAGTCAACAAGCCCTTTTGATTTTACATTCTTAGTCTCTCCCTACTCCCATTGCCAGTGCTCTTCCTGTTCACATGATTAGCATCTAAAGTATTATTAGTAATGCTCTCATAATAACACTGATAGTTGCTGAATAATAACTATATTTGGAAAACTTGACATGTATTATTTAAGTGTCACAATGACCTATGGTCTAGGTACTATTATTATTCCCATTTTCCAAATGAAAAAAGCCGAGCCTCAAAGAGGTCATGTAATTTGTCCAAGTCACACAAGTAAGTTTGCCAAGGAAGTGACAAACCCAGGATTTCACGTTGGATCTGTAAATGCATCAAGGTCCAACCTATTACCCAGCTTGCTGGTTGGCATCTCTCTGCTTTGTCAGAACTGAGTCTAACCTACCTTCTACCCTACTTCACAGAGAAGCTTCTAAAATCTCATGAAAAGCAACCACAGCGTGATTAAAACCTCCAGAGTCCTATTGCTCCTAAGATAAAATTCAAACATAATCTCTCATGATGTGATTCCTATGCTCGTCTGTAACATTACCTTTGGTTATTCATTGTCGTGTACATTTTCCTCCAGCCATACTGAGTCCTAGGGGATCCCTGAATGTGCAATGCCATTTTACTCTTCTTTTTCCCTTTCTAATCTGCTATTTTCTCTACCTGGAATATCCTTTCCTTGTTGACTAGCTAGTGTCTGTTCATTCTTCAGAGCTCAGCTCATATGTCACTTCTGGTAAGCTTTCTTTGACACCACCACCCTCCCCCCCTTTAGATAACTCTTCTGTTTCCTAGTATTTACAACCTGGTACGTAATAGTTGATAGAGAAGGGCAGGAATCATATTTATTTTACATTTATGTTTATCTTACATTTATCCCTAGGGCCTAGTGCACTAAAATATTGGCACAAGGCACTAAAATCTTTTTTTTTTTTGAATGAATGAATGAATGATTGAAATTATTTCAGAATTCACCTAGTTTAACTTATCTTCACATATTTTGAACAAATTTCATGATGTGTTTTAAATAGTTGAATTGGAGTTGGAGTTTAAAATTCATTAAATTTTTATTAGTAAACTTATTCCTCTGCTTTGCTCTTAATTTCATTTTTAACAATCTATTTCATAACAAAAATGTAAATTTAAGTACAAGTGTAAAACAATGCTAAAAGCACTGATGAATCCTAATAAGTTGGGGGGAAGTAGAGGTGGGTTGGAGACAGTACACAGCAAATAATAAGAATAATTAGATAATTTTTGGAAATTGGGTACAGATGAACTTTTCCTCAAAAATACCTGTCATGTTGTTTTTAGAAAGCAATAATATTTTATTACAGGAGAAGACTAAAGTGCAGGGCAATAAATCTAGATTTCTTTCCAGATTGATTAGCTATCTGAAAACCTTGTGATTTCTCACAGGCAGAGAAGTGCAAGAGTGCACTGAACAAAACAATAAATAAAATCACAGAAACAAATAAATAAAATATACTTTTTATTTGCCTAGTACACAGAATAGAATAAATTTATAAAAGGTCAGCTTTGTCATTATAAAGTAGAAATGCAAGAAAATGGTCTTTCCCTTTAATCGTATCACTGACTTGTCATTTTGAGGCCTGAATTTACCTTTAGATTATGGTTTGTTGGTTGGCACAATGTTTAGGACCTGGTTTATAAAGAAGGCATTCTGACTGAGCGTGAAGCCTCTGGTTCCGCCAGAGATCACATCACTTCCCATTATGTTACACCTAGACTTTTTCATGCATTTATATTACATCCTTGATCCTTATGGACATTTGGTTTAGAGTCTTGAACTTGACTAAACAACTAGCTCTCCGCTTTGGAAACGGAATCCTTTATTGGCATGAGGTAGATGAACTGGAGGATGGTGGTTAAGAATTTGTGTTTATTTGATTGGTTGTTTTTACCAGAGGGCCAGGGTTTGGATCTGCCTTTCCATCTTGCTACATTCTTTAACTAGTCTGTAATTTAATTAAAAAACTTTTTAAAATATGAAGGTTATTATTCTTCACTGTTAATTATGAGTAAACAGTTACAGAAATTCTATATTGTAAACTATAAATTATTTTTAAATTAAGAGCTGTTTTAAGTTCTAACAGAATTCCTGGAACCAACTGCTTAATAACTATTGAGCAGAATTGCATATCAATGAAAATCCATTTTCACTTCCAGATAAAAATTCTCTGACCAAAGTTGTATCATTTTTAAAAAGCAGTTTAGTCTTCATTATATGGGGTACTATTTTAATTTGTTATAGATGCCATGACAAAATACTACAGACTGGATGATTAAGCAACACAAATTTATTTTTTCACAATTCTGGAGCTGGAAATCCAAGATCAAAATGGTGCTAGGATTGGCTTTTCCTGAAGTCTCTCTCTGGAGACAGCTGCCTTCTTGCTGTGCACTCACATTGTCTTTCTCTTGCTATGCACATCCTCGGTGTCCCTTCCTCTTCTAATAAGGACACAGTCCCGTTTTGGGTTAGGACCACAACCTTATGACTTCATTTAGCTTTAATTGCCTTTTTATGGACTCTATCTTCAAATACAGTCATTGGGATTTAGGTCTTCACCATATGAATTGGGGGGGGCATAATTCAGTCCATTAACAGTTACTCTAGTTTGATGCTTAAATAAGGGGTGATAGTCAAAAGACAATGTGAACTCTGCCAAATTCCTGAGATAAAGGAGAGAGTCTGATGGATAAACACCAAAATATGCCATGTTTTCTTTCTTTCTTTTTTTTTTTTTGTTTCTTTTTTAGATTTTTATTTATTTATTTGACAGAGAGAGAGAGTAAGAGAGAGAGAGAGGGAGAGAGAGCACATAAAGGCAGGGGGAGCAGGAGAGGGAGAAGCAGACTTTCCCCTGAGCAGGGAGCCCGATGTGGGGCTCGATCCCAGGACCCTGGGATCTCTGCTCAGTCAGTTCAGCTTTGACTTCAGTACTGAACTCAAATTTAACCTAAACTTCTCTCTCTGGGATCCTCTCTATCTTGTTCATGACTCTATCAGTGTATGGACCACACTGCTTAGTGACTTTCCTTCTTGGCTACTTCTTCATCCTGAGGTTCGGATTGTCTTCATCTGCTGTTTTCTGATGGCCTGGTGTAGTGTATTGTATTTCATGGAAGTGCTCAACTAACGTCAACACATGGATGAATTGTGAGGAGTTGGAAATCCCTTTCCTGAACACCAGTTACCTTGTTTTTTAGGGCAGGTTTTTTTTTTTTTTTTTTTGTGGGGTTTGCCTGAAGTCATAATAGGTCATGCAGAAAAGGAACTCTCATTGGGCATCAAAAAGGCAAGTGACAAGTAATGAGAACTAAGCCCAACACAATAAGAAGAGGAGTGCTAACCTCTGAGCGTTATGAGCATGTGCTGAGTATCCAGACTGGTGGCCTAAAGTGCCTGGGGTGTGCAGCAACTTGATGGATGAAGGGTACAGGAAAAAGGAGCTTCTAAGTTTGGAAGATTGAGAGAGAAGTAGAAAGTAACCTTTTTATAATGTGTAGCTGGAGCACGGGAACTAGAAACAGAACAAATACAAAGTGTTCAAATACAGTGAAAAAAAATACAAAATTATGTAAAAAGAACAAAAACAGAGAGACATTTGCAAACTCTAAGGAAGATTAATTGTGATGTTAGGAAGTCATTAATTCCTTTAGTCCATGCGTATGGATTAAGTGCCTGTCCTGTGTCAGTTTTCTACATGCTGAAGTTACTGTGGTGAAGATGACAGAAAAGGTTCCCATCCTAGTTGAGCTTACAGTCTAGTTGAGTTAGACACATTAACAAGTAATACTAAAAAAAGTATTATTTCCAATAGTGATATTGAAGACAGAAAAATAAAATATGATGAAATACAAATAAACTTGGTGTGTGGCTAATTTAAAATGGGTGATATGAAAAGCCCTCATGGAAGAGTTGAGATGTGAAGATGAAGGAGTTGTCAAGAACTGTGAATAGTTTGGGGCGCCTGGGTGGCACAGTCCTTAAGCGTCTGCCTTCGGCTCAGGGCGTGATCCCAGCGTTCTGGGATCGAGTCCCACATCAGGCTCCTCTGCTGGGAGCCTGCTTCTTCCTCTCCCACTCCCCCTGCTTGTGTTCCCGCTCTCGCTGGCTGTCTCTCTATGTCAAATTAATAAATAAAATCTAAAAAACAAAAAAACAAAAAACTGTGAATAGTTTGGAATTTAACCCTACTTGTCAGATTACAATTTAGTTTGACACAGTCTCATGGATGCTAACAGAAGACATGAAATTCTTGGGTCAGAGACAAAAGACTTTATCACTCATGCCAGAGCAAGCAGCCTATGTTGCATGTTTGTGTCAGTCCTCTTTGACCCCTGAATTCTGCTGGGCAATGCAGAGTGGCAGGAACACTTCAGTGTTTTATAATGGCCTGCAAGCAAGACTGCTCAAACTGTGCCCCAGGGGAAGACATAATCTTTAGTACACTAACACAGTAAATAAATCTGTTCTTTGCCCTGGAGTGAGACACTTTGTAAGTATCCTTGAAAAGATAGTTATAAACATGCAGAACTGTGAGAAACCCATGGAGAATTGTCTGTCAGCAGAGCAGAGCCCGGCAAAGATGTGGTTCAAAACCTTTCCAGGCAAAAGTAACAGAGAGAGACACGAGCCTGGCATGGCTGAGGATTGAAAAGAAGGCTCAAGTATGGGTACAGTGCAGTGAGATGGGAGCAGTGTGGTAAAAGGGGGAGGTCCAGAAGTTAGGCAGAGGCTAGGTCTTGAAGGATTTTCTAGCTATGTTATTGTATTAAAAACCAATCCATGAGTGTCTAGCTAGAAAGGTTTAGCTAATTTTTTTATTTAAATTCAATTAACCAACATATAGAACATCATTAGTTTCAGATGTAGTATTCCATAATTCATCAGTTGCATATACCACCCAGTGCTCATCACATCATGTGCCTTCCTCAAGGCTTAGCTAATTCACTGTAAGAAGAGGATTTGTTTCCAAAAAATAAATGTGTAGTGGGTTTGAAATTAATTATAGTTCTACAAATTTGCTAAACTATGTATTCATATTGCATATTTAAATTTTTCTCAAGCAAATCTATTTCTAATATATATAAAATTTAATATATATGTTGACAAAATTATACATATATAATAAATAATTGAAAAAAATCAAAGATATTAACTGTATTTAAATATATTTAATTCCCTTACATAACTATCTTACCCATGAGAGAAAGTATTTCATGATTTTGTACCCCAACTGTAATTCTTTTACATATAAATATGTAATCCTGATAAATCCTGCTATATCAAGCACACTGTTCGTAGCATCTTTTTTCTTCACACCCTTAAATTGTTTTTCAGATAACGTTTTGTTACTGATACTTGCACATTCATGTGCGGTGTCTGAAAAGACTAACTGCCAACAATCTTTCCCAAATTGCCTGTAGCTTTGAAAACTAAGCATAGCTTTATGGATGTCTGGGTTCTTGGACTTATAAAGAAACTGAAAGATAATTTGCTTGACACCTCATTTTAAATACATGAATATTTTCTAAAGAATTTATTCATTCATTCATTTAACAAAGAGTCAAGAGGGCCTGTCGTGTCAAGCAATGTGTTAGACACCAGGGATGATACCAAGGTTTAAAAAATCTCTTAATTCTATTTAGATGAACAGATTTTACACATTACATCACAGGGAGAAAATACAATAATCAAGGTGTGAATAAAGTCCCAGGGGAATACAGAGAAGATGAGTACCTCCTCCTCCTCCTTCTTTTTCTTCTTTACCTTATTGTTGTTGAGAGATTATGGAAGACATCAAAATAAAACTAATAGTTATTTTATTTCCTCAGAGACAGCTCTTTCTGCTGATGGAAAGCATCAGTTAATATTGGTCTAAATATTAAGCTACAGTAAGCTTCCTTTTACATTTTACTCATTGGACAAAGTTTGGTTCTCCAAAGCATTGTACAATATATAGTACTCCCTTCATCCCAACAATGCTCATCCCTGTGGCAGACCTAATTAATATCTGATCACTCCCTTTATATTTGATTTTTGTCCCTTATTTATAAAGCTATATAGAGTTTTCTTAAACTTTTTTTTCTTCCTCTTTTCTATGACACTTGAATCTTTGCTCTCAATAAAAATTTATTGCTGTAGTTTGTTTTACTTTTATATATTTTGGGCCAGCCTTCTAATAAATACTTTCTTATGTGTTTCTCCCCCAGAGCCACAGTTTGTAAATACTTAGAGGATAGCAGTCAGTGCTTAGTGCTACACTTTAAAAGGGATGTAAATGAAATAAAATGGTCGTAAGGTAACAGCTAGTGTGCAAAGTTATGGGTAATCACTTCTCTTGAGAAATAAGTGAAGAAACTAGAGCTGTTGAGCCAGACAAGACTTAGTGAGGAAAGACTGAGGCAGAATCTAAGAGGTCTCTTCAAATATTGGGTCAGCTGTCACATAGAAACAGAATTATTAGACGTGTTCTTCAAGGCCCTATCAGCACCCCTATTAATCTATGTGTCAAGAGGGGAGAGGAGAATTGAAATTACTGATGAGCACTTACTTGTAAGATTTATGAAGATGATTAGGCCCATGAACAGGAACTTAGCATTAAACGAAAAGATGGGGCAAACTGGAGACTTTTGGGAGAAAAAAAATGCTGCAGTCAGCTTTTAAGATTTACTTAGTATTTGTGTTTGAGTCGCATTTGTGGTAGAGGAGCAGTCATATGCTATGGAAAAGTAGTTTTACCCTGGCTGGGATGATAAGCTTCGAATTGTGGAACCAGACCACAGAAAACTCAGGCGGATTACATACGAGAAGCTGAGGCACAGAGGCTAAGTCATGTGCCCAAGGTTAAGCAAGTAGTGTGCAGTTGAGTCAGAATTTGAATTTAGGATGGCTGATTCTAAAACCTAGACTCTTAAGAATTACACTATGCAAAGAATAATAACAGTATATTGTTAAGTAAAACAAACAAACAAACAAACAGAAACAGGTTTCACAAACTAATATCGAACTTTTGTACATGAATTCCATGTCTCTGCCTGAAAAGGATTGGATAGATATGCCTGAAAATGTTAGTACTAATGATTTCTGGGCAGTTTGATTTGGGGCATTTAAAAAATTTCATCCTCGTGCTTTTAATTTTTCACAAAAATCAAGTCTTTTAAAAAATCTTTTATGTGCTAAATGAAAATACCTGCCAACCTATAATTATATACTAAGAAAAAATGTCTTTCAAGAATGAGAGCAAAATGAAGACATTTACAGAAATACAAAAATGGTTTGTGTTACCAACGGACTGTCATAAATCAAAATTCTAAAGTTTATATATATCAGACAGAAGTTAAATGATATTTGATAGAAATTATGAGTTTTCAAAAGTATGAACAGCAAATAAAGTGGTAAATCTGTGGATAAATCTAAGGAAAATAACTCTATAAAGTAATATAACAATATCTTTGAGGTTGAAGGAGGAAACTTAGATGGAAACTTAAAATCTAATTCAAGTTATCTATAAAAAGTGAGAATAGTATTATAAGTGGACTGTGAAAATATTTTCCATGGATAGAAGACATAATATTGTGAAGATATACATTTCACTTCATTTGAACCAGAGAATCATTAAAAGGCTAATGAAAATATTGATTATTCTTTTTGGGGAAATGGTATTTGGTAAGCTGGTTCTAAAGTTTAAATTAAAATGCAAAAGGACATTCTTGAATTAGAGCAATGTGGTAGGATTTGTCCTAGCAGGTATCAAGATTCATTATAAAGCTGTAGTTTCAATTAAAATGGTATGATATTGGCACAAGAATAGACAAACCACTGGGCAGAATAGAAAGCTTGGAAAGAGACACATGCATAACCAGAGATTTATCTGGTTAGTACCTACCTCTCGGTAACAGATGAAGACATATAGATTTTTTAGATGTGTGGTTCTGGCACAATGGGTTATCTACAGGAATAAATTTGGGTCCGAAGCTTATAGCAAACAGAAAAAAATCAAGTGCAGGTATATTATTAATCTAAATGTGAAGAGCAAAACTAAAACTTTTAGAAGATAACAGAGGGAATATTGTCATGACCTTTGGGGTAAGGAAAGATTTAATTCACACACAGAATGAAAACTTAAATGAAAACATGATAAATTCAAGTACATTAATATTCAGAACTTCCATTCTTGAAAATATATAATAAAAATAATGAGAAAGGCATGGCAAGCCAGAGATCTTTGCCATATGTATTTAATTATGGAGTAGTATTTGCTATGTATAAAGACTCCTAAAATTCACAAGGAAAAGACTTAAATTGAAAACTATGTGGAAGACTTAGGTACTACCCAGAGACAGAATATCAGATGGTCAATATATGAAAAGACATTCAGCCTTAGGCAGAATTAGGTGTGTCCTAGAGAATTTAACCTTGCCCCCAGAGAGACCTGGCTTCTGATCTCAGCTCCTGGGAGTTAACCTCTAAGCTCCAGACTGTTGTGACTAATAGAAGTGTCTTTGTTTGCCTACTGCATCGTGCTCGGTAGCCTCACAATGTGATCTGGGGTGGGAGCTGGCTAAACCAGATGATATCAGCGTGATTTAGAGTAAAGACCACAGGCCGAGCCAGATGATGACAATATGCTTTAAGGTGGGGCTTTGAGTCCTGAAGCTGGAGCTCTGGGGGAAAAGCCAGTGGGATCAGCCAGTGGGAAATCAACTGGTGTGATGCGGGGGAGCACCAGTAAAGACCCATGACACCAGAGTTTGGGTGAGCTCCCTTGGTTGGCGATATTCCCTGCATATTGCCATGTATCAGCACTGGGGCACTCCAGAGAGGCCAGTAGAATCTCTGTACTTGATACTTTTTCCTGGATTCTGTCCTAGGTGCTTTTTCTCTTGCCTGATTTTAATCTGTATCCTTTCCCTGCAATAAGGCATAATCATGCATGTAAGAGCTTTCAAAGAGTTCTGTGAGTCCTTCTGGAGAATTATCAAACCCAAGGTCATTTTTGGAACCCCCAAGCTCTCAGTTGGTGTCAGAAGTGAGGAGAATTTTGTGTGGACTAATCTCACAGTTGTCTAACCTCAACATCATGGAACTGAAATTTAAAAAGAATATGAATGTTTATTATACACCCACTTGATTGCCAAAGATTTACAATATCAACTTCTGTTGAAAATTGGTAATAATTTGGAAAGCGGTAAGGATGAAAATAAAGTCAGGATTGTGATTACAGCTATGGTGGAGGAAGATGGTTGTACCAGATCTGGGAGTGATACACAGGGGATGGGGTTATGCAGTGTTTTTCTGTAAGTATATCTTACAATGTAAAGATAAGAATTTAAATAAAATTTGAAAGGGCTGGATCGATAATAGAACCACAATGTTAACAGTGAGATGTTAAATCACTTAAAAGACTTCCTTTGTGCTTTTCCATTTTTTATCCCTGAATTGTACGATTTTTTAAAATAAAAAGAATAATAGAAGCATTTTTTTAAGAAACAAAAAGTGTGAGGTAACTGTGGTGCAAAGGTTGAAAAGAATTGACACAACAATGTCACAGAAGATAAAGAGATGGGTACTTATGGTGTCCAATTGAAGGAACAATGGTTCAGGGTCTGGTCATCAGTTTTGGGGCCCAGGAAATTAGTTTTGTGAGTGCTGTCAAAGTTTATCTACCATGGTGTTGGGAGTAACGGGCCTGGATCTTGAATTCCAACTTGATTTATTTATAATTGTGGCTATTTCCGTCCTTTGTCACCTATCAGAACGCTTCCTTCCCTGAATAGGGGAACAGGGACAGCAGAAGGGATTAGCAGAAAATAGCTCTGGAATTCATCCTGCAGGCTGTGGCAAAGCTTGATGACTGAGGTTTCTCTAAACAGAGACCTCCAGGTGTAGGTTGTCATTGCTGGAGAACCCTGGATAAACCCTGGTAAAATACTTCCGGGATCTCCTAAGGCCTTATGTAGGATCCTCTAAGTCACAAGTGACTTTGTTTCCCTTTTCTTCTGGATACGTTCCTTCTAGTGATTAAATTAATGTTGTTTTTCATATCCTATTAGATATAATTAGATTTGTAGGCTTTGGTTTTCCTATTATGTTCTAGGCGACATCCCTTCTTCTTAGGAGGCTCCTGGAGACGGCTAATGCTAGCCATTATGTACTGATTTCAGAAGGTTAGCTCTCAAAGGGCCAGGTCCTGTTCTTTTCTCTTACTTATGCACGCTCTTTCCCTTCTCACTGTATGTGATACGTGATATTTTAAAATTCTCCTTTAGCAAGGTAGGATAAAGCACTTGTTAAAATACCTTCTCCCTAAACGGGATTTATTACTGAATGAGAAAAATGGAATTGATGTTATCATTTCTGCCCCACGTTCCCATAAAGAACATTTTTCTTTTGTGTTAGCAAAAAAAAAAAAGTGGAACTTGGTTTCCTTGCAGCTTTTTTTGTCACCAAAATATTTTCTAGGCTATACTAATATGAAGATTTTTTAGCAATTTACAGAAATGGTGCTTCTGAGCATGCATTTTCCCTTTTACTACTGAAAGGAAACCATGGGAACGCAGCATCCAATTTTGCTTGACAGAATCCTGGTTAGCAGACCACATGTGGTGTGTTTTTGTTTTGTTCTATAGTTGTTTCCACTGTGTCGTGTAATTCATCACAAGGATTCTGGGAATGGAAAATGTCACAAACCAAATATACAAAATTAATGAGTAGTTTACTCCGTTGCAAAGGGCAGGTAGTGAACAGTCAGACAGGACAAAAGCAACAAGAATCCCTGGGCATAAAGCTATTTCACCTAATGAAGTTCAGGGTTCTGTGTGTGATATGGTGTTGTTAAGCACTGATGACCATCTTGCTTGATTTTGAAATCTGTGAAAGTCATAAATGATTACCTTTGCATCCACTTTGTGTAACTTACCGGTTAAGGATAATCACATGTTTAAAGCAAGTAGGAAAAACAATAGCAAAGACAGCTATTGGTATTTTCAGAGCAATTTTAAAATGAACTTACTATTAGTACCCAGATTCAGTTTCAGTGACTCGTGTGTACCTGTGACAACATATAAACTATGGTGCCCAGGTTTGTTCTCATATTCTTTGGAGCCAGTGGTATTATGATCATGTTTACAAAAAAGTGAGCGGGGCTTAGTCATGGATACCTATCACCTAGCTCATTTTGGCCAAATCATATAAACAAAAGGAGAGGAATAACCAGAGACCCATGAATTCCAAACTCCTGCCTTGTCACTTATTGCAGCATTTCCTATTTTTCTCCTGGTTTCCTTACCCTTCCATGACCAAGACAGCCATGGCTATTTCTAAGGTAGAATTTACCTCTGAGTTGTGTACTTCTAATTCAGAAGTGTTTGCACTCAAAGGTCTCTTCCTATACTCTTCAGTAACTCGAAGCTACCATCCATAAATAGTGAAAAATTTGAGCTTCAGCTCTTTACGGTGGCACCGAAGATGTCCCCTGAGCTTTTCTTCATGCCCAGAGTCAGTGGATCACATTAAAACTTAGTTGCTAAAATCCTACATACAATTATGAAAGGATGAAACATTTTAGGACACGAGGAACAGAGGACATAGCATCTTTTGAAAAGATAAGGAAATTCAGAGTGACATATGGGGTAAATGTCTTTATTTCCCTTTATTCCCACCCCACCTAGCTGTTTTCTGGGGAGACTGACTTTGTCACCCAGAGATTTCCCTGCCCTCTGGCTTCCAGTCGGGTTTGGTGATGATGAGTTCCAGCAGGCAACAGGGAAGATGAAGAGTGAGGTCTGGGCATTTTTACTTCCGACTCCCTCCCCAGGGTTGGGCACATCCCCTACACAAAGATTGTTGTTCCTTTCCAGGTCACCTGTTCTGCATGAATTTCTGTTCTTTTAGGTTTTGGTAATTTCTTCCCTCGCCTCCTGAAGCTGAGCTCTGCTGCTGCAAGCCCCCGGTCCTTGCTGTCCCCCTGTGATTCCCTATATCCTATCGTTCTTTGATAATTAGTCTCTCAGAATTCTTGAGTTATTTCATTTGAGTATGCAGTCTTTTCACTGTTGAGACACCAACTGGAACACCAAAAATGATAATAATGCCCAATTCTGATGAACAGAGTAAAAGAAATAATAACAAGAACAGTAAAGATTCCAAACTCTTGTTCTCTTAATTAGGGAATCCAAAATATTTCCTCCAATTTTACCGACCTACCCTCAATTGGGTAAAAGAGGGAAGACTAAAAAAGTGAAGGGTAACAACAACAACAACAAAAATCTATAACTGTGCATGGAGTTCTTTTTTCCCTAGAACTTTCCTTCTCAGAGCTGTGTATTATCCTGTTCAAAACTGGATCCATGCCCCCGAGCCCCTGCACAGGTGCGACCCCAGGACTTCCCCTTCATTGCTTTCCTTGAATGGACCCACTGCTTCCTATATTTTATGTCTTTGGTCTTTTTACTTTATTTTGTTTGGTTCTGACATGGTGAGAAGACAGGTTTTCTGAGACACTGGACAATAGTAGGCAGCAATATTTTTTAGGGACACCTGGGTACTGACTCTGCTTGCCTCTGAGGGGGAAAAAAAGCTTTCTAATATTAAGTTTGGTTCAAAATCTAAGAAAGCTTTGTTTTTCTAAAGACTTTCTTGAACAGAAGTACATGGGTGGTTAGGTTAAGGTCTGGAATGGAAATGAAATCATAGTATAAAAGAACAGTGGCTTAGCAGGAATTTGGAGTTTTACCAGCAGCCATGTGCCCCATAGGGATACAGGGTCCAGGAAAAAGCCACACAGAGATACGTATCTTTTCTGTGTGGACACTTCTGTTAAATTATGTTTCCTTTGCCACAGAAATGAAAAACTTTTAGCAGGTCTGAGTCTGTGGTTTATTTCTGTTGATCCTTAACCCAGCCTTCATGTTGCTATAATATCCACACTTCCTAAGGAACTTCTAAGAAAAGGTATATGAAAAATAATTTATTGAGCCTTTGTACATCTGAAAATGCTTTCACTCTTGATGGATATATTTACTAAACATTGCAGTTGGTTTCCTCTGTATTCTCAAGCTTATGTCTCCATTTTTTTCTTAACATTTTTTAAATGAGATCTGGTTTCTAGTCTGATTCTCATTCTTTTGTAGGAATTCCTAAATATTTTCATTCATGGGCCAGTATTAAGACTTGTCCTTTTTGTATAGCCCATTTTAGTTTGAGGCCTTATTTTTCTTTAGTGCTGAGAAATAATCCCCTATTATTTCTATATTTTCTTCTATCCATTCTTTCTGTTTTTAGAATTCTTATAAATGAACGTTGACCTCCCTGAATTAAACCTCTATGTGATTTTCCTCATGTTTTGTCTCTTTGTCTTTTTGAACTATGTTCTGAGACATTTCCTTGGATTTTCTTCTAGCCTCCTGACATTTTACATTTTAGGTACTATAACTCCCTTCAGATTCTTTCTTGTTATGTGATTGTTTTCCTCTTCTTATTATCCCATTCTTGATTTATGGAAATAATATTTTCTCAACCTTCTTTGAGAATATTAATTACACATTTCTTTCTCTCTCCTTCCCCTGGAATTAGTTTTTCATTTTGTTTATATTGGTCCTTGTCTTGTATGCTCTTGGTTTTCCTCATAATATTAATGACTCCTTGTCTCTTCATTCACTGTAGTTCTGCTTCTTCCTCTCTGAACGCTGCTTTCTCCGCATTCTTTTTGTAGACATTAATCCCTAATAAACCATCTTTCACTCCAAACTCTTTTTCAGCACCTGCTTCTGGTGAACCCAACCTGTTGACAATTATAGAGTCTCCATTTCCTTCCTATTGTAAAATGATGGATTTAGACTTTACTCTTTATTCTATAAATTTATATTATCATGGTAATCATGATCAAATTTTCATATGTTTTAGGTAAAAAAAAGATGTAGTTTTGTGTTTGTAGACATGATGGATTGCGTGGCTCCTTGTCCCTTAACATTCTAATCCTCGTGTGTGTACTCTACTTGTGTTTGGGCCTAACAGCCCAATTCTGCCCATGGCCAAGAAAACTATAAAGGACATGGTCTTAGTCATTGAACAGCTTAACAAAAAGTTGCCTTCTTTGTTGTTTTCATACCAAATACTGAGTGAGTTCATGTGTCTGTCAGCCTCCCCATTCAGCGACTGCTACTGGGATTTTGCCCAAACACCTGCTTTATTGGTCTGTCTTATCTCTGAACTCAGGTCCAAATAATTGAAACTAATAGACTGGCTAAATTAGTTGACTTTTTTTCATGATGCTGATTCACACTGAAATTTGTCATTTTCTTATTTGTAGTTCTTTTACTTCTAACACTTCTTGAAACTTACACACCCCCCCACACAAAAACTTTTTGCCAAATCTTTATGCATAAGGAAAAGCTTATAAAAGTCTGACAGAAAGCCTATATATCTGAAAAGAACTAACAAATTGCAAAGTGCCTGCAAAGAACAACTTCACCCCCACCCGCAATTCCCTGAGCACTACTGTGATGGGGATTCTGTTTCTCTGTAATCCATCCATGTCCTTATGCTTGAATTCCTGAGACTTATCTAGAATTCAAGAGATAAACTAAAATCTTCCTTGTGTTTTTTTTTCCTTCTTTTGTACTTTTGTTTCTGCCTCCTGATTCTTTTTATGGTGTGTTTTTAAAACAAAAACAGAACAAAATACCCAAATATTTTTTTAAAGAAAGCCAAGTCTCATGGAAAGTAATTTATTGTCAAGCTCAACATTTTTTAAATGAAAAATACTTTATATAATTGAGAGATTAAGGATTACAATGTAAATGAAAAACAGGTAAAATTATTTTTGTGCTTTACTTACTGAAATAAAAACAATGCAAATTAATCTTTATCAATTTACCAGCTAATTAATGTCTAGAGATTTATAGTAAAAAGATAATTGGAATGCTAAATATTTCATCATTATAATACAGAAACGTTTTAAAAGAGATGGTTCATATACTAAATAAAATTTACATCTAAACATCGTTTTGGATCATAAAATGTGATCCTTGTATAAAGTGAGTGTTCTATCTGCTGAAGCAGAATATTTTAAAGCCCAACCACTTCACTTTCAAGTTTCTTTCTGCTCTACTAATTTTAAAGGTTACCTTTCCTTCCTAGTCATGAAATCTATTACTCCCTGATGGCAGGAAAAACGCTGTTTAGTTCCAGTACGAGTATATTTGACAGTACCTTTTTTTTTTTTAAGTTTCTATTTAAATTCCAGTTAGTTGACATACAGTGTAATATACTTTTTGCCAGAATTTGCCAGTTTCAGGTGTATAATTTAATGATTGAACACTTACGTATAATACAGGTTGCTCATCACAAGTGCCCTCCTGTAATTCCCATCACCCGCTCATCCCATTCCCCCCAACCCGCCTCCCATCTCGTAGCCATCAGTTTCTTCTCTAGAGTTGAGTCTGTTTCTTGGTTTTCCTCTCCAGTTTTTTCCTCGTAATAGCGTATCTACTTTTCTTATGCCATTCCACAGAGAAGTCATCATAGGGATTTTGAGATATCAATAAAAAACAAATCTAGTAGTCTATCTAAAAACACAGCAAAGATAGAAACCTGAAAGAATCTTGCTAGGTAATTTTCTGTAGATATTTGCTTTTTGAAGTTTTAGTTTAAGAATTTTGGAGCCTGGGATACTTTAGGTTCCAGTATATCTCAAATAACAAAATTCAATACTTCTGTAAGGTAGTAAATGACTACGACAAGGCCTAAATGTTAGCAAACTAGTTGTTTGTCTTCATTGACACTGCTAGGAAGCTGGTCAATTATCCCCTGCCTGGAGAAGACTATTGTGAAAGAATATGAGGGAGTACTTTAACCCCTCCCCCAATGTGTGACCCCTAAGCACTGGGGTGAAAGGTAGACTAGGGGCTTCACAGGGCTGTAATCAGGAAAAAGGGATTGTAATTAGTTAGATATGTACTCTAGGAGGCTGGTTCATTTATGTTTGATTACATTCTCAACAGTTCAGATAACTACTACCAGTAAAAAGTGTAATACCAAGTTATAGACTAGAGAAGCGATCTTTAAATTTTCCTCACTTTGGCTAATTGAATTTAAATAAAAAAAAGAAAAGAAAAAAAGAAATTTTCCTCACTTATTTCCATCATATAAATGTGAATATAATACAATGTGTTTACATGTATATAAAATTAAAAATACCGATAATACTCTTTAAGTCATAAAGTCTTAGATTTAGAAAGACTATTAGAGATCCTCTAGTACAACTTGCTATTTGCTATGGGAAATTCTTCTTCCTTCTGAAAGACGTTCAATAGGCATTTACTAACCACTAGCTTAGTGAAGGAATAAAATATAAATAAGGCATGGTCTCCTTGTTTTTAGAACATAAAACCTAGGCAGACTTGGAGCAAAATATAGAAGATAACAGATCATACCCCCAAAATTATGGAATTTTTTTTGCCTTATGATTGATGCTCTGAGAAGACACTGATGTTTAGCTCTGTTCACCCTGAATTACAGATTTGGTTCTCTTACAGAACTGATAGCTTTGTGAGAAAGTATATTAGGAAACCCTACCCTTCTGCTTTCACAAAAAGGCATTCACAGGGCATCACCTCTGCTAAGGAGGACTTTCTGTGCTTTTCAAACTTTAATTTATAAACAAATCACCTAGGATCTTAGTAAAATATAGATTCTAACTTACTTAGTTGGAGTGGGGCCTGAAACTGCATTTCTGATGAGCCCCTTAGATGCCAACGTTGCTCTTCTGAGGGCCATTTTGAATAGGAGGGCTCTTGAGCTTTTCTCTTTACCCAGTTATTATATTGAATGAGTGAATATTTTCATAAGCAAGATAATGGTAGTGATAAAATTCGAGTCCCTCAGTGACTTCTCCAATCAGGTCAAATCAAACCTGATTCTACTATTCTAGTCAGTTTTATTATTGCTTATCAAGTTTTATAATTGATTTATAACTTGTGGGAACACCTTAAATTCACATTCAGATGTTCTGGTCTTTTAACATCTCAAGCACTGATAGTTTCCAATTTAGTTTTCTGTGAAAGGCAAATAGTTTCCCATTTCCTTTTTAAAGGAATAGATTATGGAATTTAATAGCTCAGACACTTTTAGCAAAGATATATTTAATACACAGTTATTGATTAAAAAATGATTTCAATGTGGCAGACATTATGAATTTTAAAAAATTAACTCCTTCTTCTACCTTAGTTTGTTTCATTGGTGTCTACCTGACCTTTAACATGGTATTAGTAATTTTTATGTCTGCTTATGCTTTTGTATTATCACACATTTAAAAAAAGAGCACTTGTTTCGTGGAGCAGGTATTCCTCCACTACCGCTGCTTCCTTCCATGTAAAGGGAGCTCCACTTGGATAAACCTTCTACCCTCTCCCCACACCATCACTCATTCCTCTGCAAGAGAGGATGAACACCCATTTCATTCGTAATTTAAGATAAATTATCTTAAATAATTTAAGCCACGCCCTTTCCTTTTTTCTTCCTCCTTGTTAGCTGGCTTTCAGCAGAGAGCACATAATCTGCTTTGTCTCTATATGGCATGAGATTTACAGGACCATGGCCTCTTTCCTACTATACACATGTGATTAGATGGATATTTGTCTAATTGTGGAGATCACTATCAGAGAGCTCACTTGGCCAAAGATATGAATTATTTCCTCCAATCTTGGCTGATTGTTAATAAAGTTGATATTCTAATTTCCATAAGCTGGTTACTTTTACTCTCAATTGGTTCAGATTTGAGTGGAAAGAGAGGTACATTTAAAACAAAATCTTGTCCTACTGTAGTATTACTCTGTGCCTTTCATTTATATAAGACATGCATGAGTAAAAACAATACAAGACAAAAAATAGTTGCTATAGAAAACAAAACCACTAGCTTGAAAAGGTATCTGCGTACCCATTTTCATTGCAGCATTATTTACAGTAGCCAAGGTATGGAAACAACCTAAATGTCCATTGACAGATGAATAAAGAAAACGTGGTATGTATATACAGTGGAATATTTTTTGGCTTTAAAAAAGAATGAAATCTTGCCATTTTGACAACATGTGTGGACCTTGGGGGCGTTATGCTAAGTTAAGTAAGTCAGACAGAGAAAGACGAATACCTTATGATCTCACTTACATGTGAAATCTTAAACAAACCAACAAACCCAAGCTCACAGATACAGCAAACAGATTGGTGGTTGTCAGAGGTAGAAAGTGGTGAGTGGGCAAATAGGTTGAAGGGAGTCAAAAGGGAGTCAGAATTTCAGTTATAAAATAAATAAATCATGAGGATGTAATGTACAGCATGGTGAGTATAGTTAATAATACTGCATTGCATATTTGAAAGTTGCTAAGAGAATAGATCTTGAAAGTTCCCATCACAAGAAAAAAAATTTTGTAACTCTGTATAGCAACAGATGTTGACTAAAATTACTGTGGTGATCTTTTTGCAATATACACAAATATAGAATCATTATGTTGTACAGTAGAAAAATATATTGTTGTATGTCAATTGTATACCTCAATTAAAAAAAAAGAGTTGCTATAAGACAGAAATGAGAGATAACTTTTGGATAGGGGAGAATTAATGGAAAACTGAATTGGACCTTAAAAATAATTTTTAGTAGTTTTAAAGGGTGGTAATAAAAAGTCATACTATTTCAAGGAGATAATTACATGAGAAATTGCAGAAATATTTAAGAACTAATTTAGAGAATGATAGCCTGATTCGGCTAAAAGATAAGTTATGTGCAGGGTGTGTGTGTAAAGGGCAAATTCTGGGAAAAGAAAACTTGTACTTAAATTAAGAGGTGTCTTGAGTCTGCTAAAAAGTTTCCTTTGAAGAACCATTGAAGATCTGAGTAAGGAAATGTTTGATCTGAGCAATATTTGTAGGAAATTACTCTAGAAGCTTTGGTTTGTCAGAAATAAAGTGTGGGAGAGAAAAGACCAATTAGAAATAAGAATCAGAGCAGGTAAAGAGCCATTGGAGTCTGACTAAGGGCCATAGGAGTGGGAATATAAAGGAAGGAATGTTGATGAGAGACAATGAAGAAGTACAATCTTTACTGCTTAGCAACTGACTGAATGGGGGGAAAATGAGGGAAAATGATGACCATAAATAAAATGTTATGTCTAGTGATGGGTGGGGCTAGAATCAAATTAAAAGGAAATAAGATTTCAGAAAGAATGTCAAGTTTAATGGAAAAGGTGATTTTAGTTTTAGATATGCTGAGTTTTTAGGGCTCTGGAGACATGTAGGGCAATCTATAGAATGAAAACTGAATTTGAGGTGGTAGTCAATTGACACTTCAAACTTGGATTTTGAACTTATTGGTAGTGGTGGGTGAAGCTGTGGAGGTAATGACTCATAAGTGGAGAATGTATTAACAAAATATTAGAAAGGATTAGGATATAATCTTTACTTGTATGATTGGATTAGGAAGAGATACATAAATATGGGCTGTAGAAATTAGCTTTGCATATTCATTTGCCTATATAATTAATGAAATTTGAGGTTGGTGTTTATATATGAGACTTCTAAATGTTACTCAAACTTTATGATTTACCAAATATTATGGGTGGAGGGAGAAGACCACTTCTTAATATCTCAAGCAAAAACACTGAATTCTTTGCTTGATAAGGAACGAAGAGCTAAACTTGGAGGGTTCAGTTACCTCCCAAAAACCAACAGCTGATTTCATATAGAGTTTGAGCGAGTGTAGATTTAGCAGATTGGCAAACATTAAAAAACAAAGCAAAACAGGTGTGTTTGCAAATTGACTGATATTCAAAATGTTCAGTTTGGAGATTATAGTGATGTGAGTGAAAATATTGCTAATTGACTGATTTTTAGAAGTGCGATCACTCTAGGCTGTGCTGGTGGGTTGGTTTTATAGGTATGGGGACTGATGTAAAATGGCCTGAAATTGGTTCTGGGTCAATATAGGGTTGTTGCCAAATAAGAATCGCTAGTTTCTTTTGGCATTTGGAGAATAAGAACCTGTTGTTTTAAAATTTAAAAAAAAATCAAAATCTAACTTAATTTCTCTGTATAAAATTTTGTTTCAAGATTAATCATTTTTGAAGAATTAAAGTAATGATGGTTAACTAAATCTAAATCTCTCCAGAATTTTTCACAAACTATAGGAAACAACAAAAAGAACAAATAAACCACCCAAATATGTAAATCATAAATTATCATAAGTATTAAAAATCGCAGTTTCCATCAGAACTACTTCTTTAGCTCACACTTCAAGGTCTTGTGTAGGGCTAGGGAGTACAGAGAACGTCACTGGAAGAGAGAATAGGAAATTGATACTAAAACAATCCCTGAGAAAAAGAAAGTCAACTCAAAGTGTAAAACACTGAAAGAGTTCTGAAAGATTAGTGATAACTAAGACAGGGATTTAAAATTGCATGTGTGTGTGTGGGGGGAGGTAGTGACATCAGCATCATGGCTAAATAAGATGTCCCTTGTTTATCTGTTGCCTCTGCCCTTCCCCAGTGATTTAGCATCCATCCAATAAAAGTACCTTTTTGGGTGCTGTGGGACTCAGCACCGTATGCCAAGGGACCTGGGAGTAGTTTCACCAACCCATGTATTGGGTAATAGGCATATAGACCTCAGTCCTGACTGTGGACTTTGCAGTGGCCTATGAACTAGTTCTTCTGAGCCATGGTCCAGGAAAATATTGCCTTAATAATCACCCATAGAATAGAGAGCCTTTGTGGAAGGTTTCCAGTGGGGAAGTTCCAGAACACTGTTGGAACAGAAAAAAAAAATACAAGTTTAGACTCATTGGAGAGGGTTAGAAGAACACTGTAACTTTACTGGCATCACTCCTTCCCCAAGATGGTACAGCTTAGGACCAGGAGAGATCTTCTTGGTCTGTGATTTCTCCCCTGGGGAAAGTAAAAGTATGTGCATGAGGTCCAGGCTTCCCAAGCTGTGTGGAATACTGCCAAAGAGACTCATTATTTTCACCCCATCCTGAGTACTGATTTATGAGCTGCAATACTGGACAGTGGGAAGGGGCAGGGAGAGTGGTAGGTAGGACTCTCAAAGGGCACTGAAAGGGGCACAGATCTACTAACTGTATCAATAACTCCATCAAGAAGTCTTCGTATGAGCCACTGGGGATTCCTTGCTTGCAGACTCAGCCAACTGGCCCACAGGCATCCCAGGCACTTTGCATGACTCACTTACACACACTCCCACTCTGTGGCTGGCTCCCTGTCTGAGCTCCCAATGGTGGTCATGAGACTGAGTTTTGGGCAGACAGCTAATGAACACTCACAGAATGCTGGCAGTAATCTGCAGACCTGGGGAGACCACAAACATGAGCACTGTCAGCACTCAACTTCATTGTAGGATTGAGAGAAGGCATACAAGCTTAAAAATTCTTCCACAAGAGGGGGCAAGAATTGTGGATCAGGTATATCCATGGTAGATTTGAAAAAGCATCAGAATACGTAGCAGGTATGATGGAGGGTGTTTCTTTCCAGAGGCCATTAGTAAAGACTGGAGGAGGTGACTTCTACTTCAAGTGTGAGGAGAGCAACGCAAAACTTCTAGGAACATGAAAAATCAAAGAAACATGACACCACCAAATGGTCACAATAATCTTCCAGTCACCAATTCCAAAAACATGGAAATCTATGATTTATGCAGTAAAGAATTCAAAATAGCTGTTTTAAGGAAACTCAGTGAGCTCCAAGAAGATGGAAAAAGGTAATTCAACACAATCAGGAAAACAATACAGACACACAATGAGAAGTTTAAGAAAGAGATAGAATCATAAAAAAGAACCAAAGAGAAGCTGAAGAATAAGATGGATGCATTGAAAAATGCAGTAGAAAGCATCAAAAGAATGAATCAAGCAGAAGAAAGAATCTTTGAGTTAGAAGACAAGAACTTTGAAATTTTCCTGTAAAAGGAGAACAATGAAAAAAAAAAAAGAATCAAAGAATAAGGAAAGCCTGTGTGATACATGGAATACCTGCACAAGAAATAATTGCTAATTATTAGAGTTTGAGGAGAAGAGGAGAAGGGGATGGAGCAGAAAGCTTATATAAAGAAATAATAGCTCACAACTTCCCAAATCTGGGGAGAGGTTTAGATATCTGAGTTCAAGAAACTCATAGGTCACCAAACAATGAAGGGAATGATTTAGCATTCCTTCTTCTGGAAATATAACCAAAGGAATTGAAAGCAGGATCTCAAGGAGATATCTACGTTCCCATATTCATTGCAGCATTATTCATAATAGTCAAGATATGGAAACAACTTAAGTGTCCATCTAAGGATGGAGTGGATAAAGAAGATGTGAGATACACACACACACACACACCACACACACAATGGAACAGTATTCAGCTATGTGAACAAAGAAAATTCTGCTATTTGCAACAACATGGATGGACTTTGAAGGCATTATGCAAAGTGACATAAATCAGACAGAGAAAGACAAATACTGTATGATATCACTTATATGTAGAATCTAAAAAAGCCAAACTCATAGGAACTGACATGACAGTAAGATGATGGTTGCCTGGATTTGGGGACTGGGGGAAATAGGGAGGTGTTGGTCAAAGGGTACAAACTTCCAGTTAAAAGATGAATAAGTTCTGGGGATCTAATGTACGGCATGATAATTATAGTTAACAATACTGTATTATATACTTGAAAGTTGGTAAGAGGGTATATCTTTAATGTTCTCACCATAGAAGAAATAATAATTATATGACGTGATGTTGATGGTGGTGTTAGCAAGCACTACTGCGGTCTTCATTTTGCAAGGTCGAAATCAAGTCAACACGCTGTATGACTTAAACTTAACACAATGTTATACGTCAATTGTATCTCAATAAAGCTGGAGGAAAAAAGTACAAATGAGAGTTGAGGAGGTAGTTTTGGAGGCATGAAGGTAAAAAAGAGTAAAATGGAGACTGCATTTAAAGGAAAAGAAATCTGGGGAAAATTTTAGCTTTGTGGAAGTCAAAAGTAACAGAAATATGAAGGGCACACACATACACTCCTCAACAGGCCATCTGATAAAGAAAGTGCAGTTTACTACATTAACAGAATAGGTTTCTCTTTAAAGAAGAGTCTTGTGAGTTACTCCACACCATCATCATTGTTTATTAAGCAGAGAGACAGAAGCAGTCCTCAGATCTCCACACAAAGCGAGAGCAAAAAATTGAGGAGAGTCAAAATATTTTATCTGATAAACATTCCCTCCCCCCAAAAAGCATCCAGGAAGCAAAGGGATCCTGTGACACAAAATACCAAACTAAATTAAATGTGCAAAACAAACATTTGGGGATATAAAAGCAACCAGAATTTAACTTTGAGTCAAATATTTAAAAACTGAGAAGAAAAATGGACAAAAACAAGAAAAAATTAAACACTCTGGAAAGAAATAGGGGAAAATCCTAACAGATTTGAAGGCTTCATTACAGACGCTCAAAGAAAATATATGTCATTGAAATTTTATTAATGACCTTAAAGAGAAAAGACAGCACCCTACTGTGACCATGTTGGCTCACTCTTGTTGTCTAGAGTGCTCAAGGGAAGACTCATCCTCTGCAATATACAGGCTCATTGGTTCTTTGCTCATGTGGAGGAAGAACATTCACCATGTGGCATACCGAATTCCATGCTCTTAAAAGATGCTGGCTCACTAGGACCTTATAGAATGACATTGCTGCTGCGGTTGTCTTTGCCTCTGTTGCCAAAAACTATCCTCATCTTCAGGGTAAAAGGGGGAAAAAAACCACTCAAGGTACTAGTATGGCATAGTCAAGAACGAACCCAGCATACACCTATAGTTCTTAAGCCCAACGAAGCTGTGGGGACACCTTTAATCCTGACAATACTTACTTCAGACTCTCCAGAGATAGAAACATAAATATTAGCAGTGTAGAGTATATCTTGTTGATTGACATTCATAAACACTCTGTTCCCCAAAAGTAGCATATGTAAGGAACAAATATTAGGACAGACACAATATTCTGGGCCATCATGCATGTCTCCACAAATATTAAATTATTCAAATAATAAAAAATATGTTCCCCGAACATAGTGGAATTAAATTAGAAATCAGTAATAGAAATATATCTAGAAACTATCAAAATATTTGAAAATTAAAGTACATAATTCTGAAAAACCCATGGGCAAGGGAAGAAACAACAAAAATTTTAAGGTATTTTAAGCTGAATGAAAACAAAGATCTGTGCAATGCAGCTAAGGAGAGCTTACATAGGAATTTATAACACTGAATACTTAGAATCAAAGTTAGATCTCAAGACAATAGTCTAAACTTCCATCTTAAGAAATGAGATAAAGAAAAACAAATTAGACCCCAAAGTAATCACAAGAGAGGAGACAATGAAGATCAGAGTGGATATCAATGAAACAGAAAACAAAAACAACAGAAAAAAACCGAAGAAACAAGTCTGTTTCTTTGGGAAGATTAATGAGTATGATAAGTGTCTGTTACAACTAATGAGAAAAAAGCTAAATAAGACAAAATTACCCATATCATCAATGAGAAAGAGGACATCATGACAGATTTTACAGTTTTTTAAAAGGGAAATAAAGGAAATAGTATGAATTACTTTATGAAAATAAATTTGACAATTTTTATAAAATGGACAATTTTTTTGAAGGATAGAAACTATCTAATCTCACACAAGAAGAAATAGCCTGAAAAGCCCCATATCAATTAAAGAAGATAAATACGTGGTTAAAAAGCTTCAAGCAAAAGAAATTCCAGGCCTAGGTGTCTTCAATGGTTAATTCTACTAAAGATTTAAGGGAATAGTAACAAACACTGCACAATTCATTTATATGAGGTACTTAAAATAGTCAAATTATAGAAGCAGAAAATAGAATGGTGGTTGCCAAGGGATTGGAGGAGGGGGAAATGGGGAGTTTTTGTTCAGTGGGTAGTAAGTTATACAAGATGAATAATCTCTAGAAGTCTGCTGTACACCGTAGTGCCTATAATTAACAATACAGTATCGTGCACTGAAAAATTTAAAAGAGTAATCTCATGTTAAGTGCTTTTACCCTGAGAACAAAACAATACCCCCACCATAAAAACCCCAAAGGGACACAAGGAAGGTTTTGGAGGTGATAGATGTGTTCATTACCTTAATTGTGGTGATTCACAATATGGTTCAAAGTTGCATGCATGTGCAAATTAAAAAAATTATATACATTAAACGTGCAGTTTTAAAAATACCAGTTATACCTCAATAAAGCTGTAACCCCCCAAAACCTGTTGTATTTCTATGTACTAGCATTGAAAAATCAGAAATAAAAATTAAAAGAAATACTATTTACAAAAGCATCAACTAGAGAAAAAATTTGAAAAATATATGCAACACCAAAAACTATAGAACATTGCCAAGAGGTATTAGAGAAGACTTAAGTAAATATGGAAATATATTAATATATCAGGAAATCCAATCTTATGAAGATATCAGTTCTCCCTAAATTGAGCTAAAGTTTTTAGCAGGGCTGCCTGGGTGGCTCAGTTGGTTGGAATCTGCCTTTGGCTCTGGTTGTGATCCCAGGGTCCTGGGATCAAGCCCCGCATCAGGCTCCCTGCTCAGCTGGGAGTCTGCTTCTTCCTCTCCCTCTGATGCTCCCCCTTGCTCATGCTGTCTCTCTCTCTCTCTGGCTCTCTCTCAAATAAATAAATAAATAAATAAATAAATAAATAAATAAAATCTTAAAAAATAATGTTTTTAGCAATTCTATTTAAGATTTCAGCAATCTTCTTTGCAAAAATTGACAAGCAGATTCTAAAACTTATGTGGAAATACAAAGATAATAGAGTAGCTAAAATAATTTTGAAAAAGAAGACCGAAGTTAACAGTTATACCACCTGATTTCAATACTTATGAAAAAGCTATTGGGGCACCTGGGTGGCTTAGTCAGTTAAGCTGCCTTCATCTCAGGTCGTGATCCCAGGGCCCTGGGATGGAGCCCCACATTGGACTCCCTGCTCAGTGGGGAGCCTGCTTCTCCCTTTCCCTCTGCCTCTCCCCCTGCTTGTGCTCTCTCACTCACTCTCTCTCTCTCTCCTAAATAAAGAAATAAATAAAATCTTAAAAAAAAAAAGCTGTGTTAGTCATGACAGGTTTATATTGATATAAAAATAGACATATAGACCACATATATAGTATCGAATGCTTTTTGACAAAGGTTATCAAATCCAGTTGAGTGGGAGAAAAGATACATTTACAGCAAATGATGTTAGATTAGTCATAGCAACACAAACAAAAGCCCAACCCTTACTTCACGCTGTCCAAAAATTAACTCAAAATGAATAATAGATCTAAATGTAAGAAATAAACCCTTGAAAAGAAACAGGAGAAAATTTAGTGGCCCTGGATTTGAAAAAGATCTCTTAAGTAGGTCACAAAAGGTACAAAATACAAAGGAAAAAATGCTGAATTGAATTTCACCAAAATTAAAAGAATACTGCTCAATAATTGCTGTTATAAAAAAGAAAAGATAATCATTGACTGGAAGAAAATATTTGCAAACATGTATCTGATTAAGGTCTTTCTAGAATATACAAAGAACTTGAACAATTCAACAAAAATAGTACATACAACCCAATTAATAATGGGCAAAAAATTGAACAGATATTTTAGCAAACCATATGTATAAATGTAAATAAGCACATAAAAATATTCCAGATCATTAGTCATTAGAGAAGTGAAAGTTGAAACCCAAATGAGACACCACTATATCGTTTGAAGAATGACGAAAATGAAAAGTTTGGACCATGCCAAGTGTTGGTGAGGATACAGAGCACCTGGAACTTTCTTACACTGCTGAAAGGAATATATAATACTATAATCACTTTGGAACATGGTTTAAAGTTTCTTAAGCATTTAAGCATATGCTTTATGTATAGCCTAGTCATCCCCCCCCCAATTATACCAAAGGGAAATGAACTGTATGTCTATACAAAGACTAATACACAGTTATTCATGGATACTTTATTTTTAGCAGCCCCAAACTGAAGCAACCCAAACAGCTATTAACAGATGGAAAGATAAATTGTGGCATATTCATGTAATGAAATATTATTCAATAATACAGAGAAGTGTTGATTCAAGCAACAGGGATAAATCTCAAAATAATTATGCTCTTTGAAACAGAGGAAAAAAGGGGACATAATATGTATTTACATTTATATACAATTTTGGGAAATGCAAAGTAACTTATAGGGACAGCAGATGAATAACTGCCTGGGGACAGGAATGAGGAGGGTTTAAACTTTTGGGGCTGATTAATATATTCATTACCTTGATTTGCAGTATGGTTTCATAGGTACATAGATAAGTCAAAACTTTTCAAATTGAATGCCTTAAATATGTATGTAGTTTATTTTACTTCCATTATACTTTAATACAACTGTAAAATATGTGATTCACCAGATGAATAATTTATTATTATGATTTCTTCATATTTTTTTACATTAGGTTATAGCACTTTTTAAAACTTAATTTTGATTCCAATCAAGTAAAAGGTATAAAGAATTTCACAAAATTCACATTATAGTGATTCAAAATTTAATTCCTTGTTTTTATTCATTCATAAACTATGTATAATATTTAACAATTATTTCCGTACTGCCATATGTCACAGGAATTAGAAAAATTTTAATAAATTTAGAGATTTTATTTATTTATTCGACAGAGATAGAGACAGCAAGAGAGGGAACACAAGCAGGGGGAGTGGGAGAGGAAGAAGCAGGCTCATAGCGGAGGAGCCTGATGTGGGGCTCGATCCCGTAACACCGGGATCACGCCCTGAGCCGAAGGCAGACGCTTAACTGCTGTGCCACCCAGGCGCCCCCTGAAAAATTTTAATAAATTTAGAACAGATTATTTGATTAGTAAATATTTTAGTTTATTAATAAGTATTCCCTTACACTGAATGAACAACTAGGTTAAGTTATAGCTTTCCTAAAGAGGAATTTGGAAAGAGCACCCGCCACTTTATTTATTTATTTTCTCCAAAGAGACAGCAGCCAGTTTTAATTCTTCAGTACGAGATTCCTCGTGATAAGGGAATCTTCAAGTTTTGGGGACAGAAAGGAGAATTTTCAGAAGGAAACTAATTCTTTTATTTGAAGACATTTTTTATTCAGTTTTATTGTCTCATAGATAAATTTGTTTTGTACATAACCTGCATCTTCTTTAGTGTTAATATATCTTTCCTCATGAACAAAAGAACTGTTTTCCTTTCTTTTAATGGCTATTAGAGCAAATTTATATACTTCTTTTATGAACTGTCATTTCTCCTTCCTTCATTCTAATCCTCTCTCCCTCCTTTCCCCTTCCCTTCTCTTTCTTTCCTTTTCTTATGATAATCTTTATCTTAAGTGTGTGAGAAAGGGGAAATTAGACAAAGACTACAGTATTGAATATTTTGTGATTACAAAAAGAAAATACTCAGCTGCACTACATTGATGCTGATAGACAACACTAATAAAATTTGACAGCCACACAATGTTGATATGCTTTTTCTGATGAGCGTGAGTCCTTTAACTTTGAAGCAGCTTTAAGGCATAGAAACTCAAACAAAGTAAAAATTATCAGACTACCAGATAGCACAGTTCTACGTAGTAGGTGATAACATTGGAAAACAATCCAAGTCACAATGTGAGTGTAATAATACTTAATTATATATCTCTGGACATTTCTTAATCTGTTTCTTGGGAAGAAGTTGAATACTGGACTCTTCATTAAAAAAAATAGATAATTACCAATCTTATCCTCACCTCTGAATGGGCCACATCTGCAGAGGACTTTGATTATTGCGATCTGGAGTTTAAAGGAGCTCTGATGTCATTAACTGACCCCTGCTCAACTCACTAAATAAATTCTGCTCACGTACTGTTCCTAGTTTCTGTTTTGCTCTGCAAATGGCATGGTCATCTGCTTTAAACTTTAAAAAACATCAGAAAGAACATTGGTCCTGTGTGCTTTCTGAATTTGGTCAGTGTCCATCTGGTATAATTTGCAAATGGATAGGTTTCCACATATTGGCAATAATACTTGTGAAAGCCAACCTGTAGATGATTTTACAGTCTGCAGATGGGAAATCCAATTATTGCCACCTGTTCTTATCTACAGCACAATTCTTAATGAAATATTTCTCTGAATACTTGAGACTTTTTAAAAACTTTTATTTAATGGTTATTTGCTAACTGTACCATTATTTTTATTCCAAGAGAACAATTTCATTAATAACATACCCATAAGGATTTTACCATTTATGAGTAATCAGATCAATTCAAATATTTCTTTTCAAAATAATCACAGTAGTATGTCCTCAGCTTATTTAAAACTTAGATAAAAAACCACCTTGTAACTATGGAATTCTCTTTGTTAATATAAACTCAATTAAAGAAACACTGGATGATGAAAGTGCAATTTATAGCAAAATTGTCAACAGTGCTGGTATCAATAGAATTCATCCAACATTTTCCCCTGTATATACCAGAAGTTTCAAACTGTTCTTAAAAAAATGTAGAACACCATATTTAAAAATAATATTAAAGTACATAAAGTACATAAAATAGATGAGTGAAACTCAGGGTCTTCCCAGATCACACTTTCCATTTCACCTGGAGTTACCACTGTGCTGTTCCTAACGTTTAGTGTAGTCTTAGGTTAAAATTATGGCACAAGATCAGGGTGAGAAATGGAGATTATTCCATCATCTTGTGTAGTGGTAATTATGTGTAGTGTTTTAGAGCATGATATCCTCAAGTCACCTTTTCAGTATTCCCCTGACTACCAGGAATATTGTGAGGAATATAGAGACCCTGGCAAAGTACCTTAGGGAGTACTTCAAAGAAGTACTTAGAATGTACTTCAAAGTACATTCTATGCTTGAGTCTAGGCTGGTGAGAGAGACATCACTGTATTTTGGAGTGCTATGGCCCCCATGGCAACAAGAAACAGTAGCGTTTGTTGGGGAAGCAGGCAAGGCTGAAGTCATAGGGAACCCCCTAACACGAGCTGCTCAACCTTGAATAGAGTGAACTATTCCAGATATTAAGGTACTTTATAGAGAGTTAAAATATTTAAATAGACAATACTAAAATTTCTGCTCATCTGGCATATGAAGAATCAAGCTGCTTTCAGCTTAATCTGATGAAATAAAAAAGATATGATCATGCATGCAGTAAAGTTTATGAAGCAGTTCATACTTAATTGTACCAGAAAACTTTCTAAATGTCTTATAGCAGCAGATAAACTGGGGCTTGCTTTAGAATTCCATATGATCGAGGAATAGTTCTTCCTGTGATAATTCATAGTAATAGGAAAGCACCTCAGTTTGTGAGGTCACAGATTCCAGGTTTTTATTTTGCGATCATTGAATCATTTACCATTAAAGTGGTGAAATAATCCAGGAACAAAAGCCCACAGATGAGAGTATGAACAGCTTACTATACCTTTTCCACTATTCATCTTGCATATTTATTTTCTTGAATTCCCATTTCTGTTCGTGGCCAGGATCATGCTTTTATTCCATATTTTGCTTTCAGATTGTGATTTAGGGTAAACAAACAAACTTAAAAAAAAAAGCGGTTGCCATTTTGATGTAATTTAAATATTTTAAATTTCTTGGTAAGTTGCTTTGGAGCTCTTTCAAGTGCATAAGGATTCCTTTTCTTCTAGCCAACAAGATGCCTGCTTTATTCTTTCTCTGATGCTGGAAAAAGCACAAGGTATAGATAAACTAGAGAACACTGAGTGCCTTCTGTTCCCCACCACACATTCCCTCATATCATTCTTGCCTCGGTTGTAGTGTTAGCTGTTCCAGACAGTTGAGGGAGGCAAGACAGGCTTGGGAGGAACTTGATTTTTGCCTTGGAACTCTTCAAGCAGTGCTTCAGATCATTTGGCATCCAGCATACACCTTGCAGCAGTCACATTACTGCATGTGAATATTCAGACAGCTGAAAACTATACCTTTTGGGGGTCTGTTATAAACACTGTAGTAAGTCACCTGCAGTTCTAGTCAATTAAGTTTCCTGAAATCTTTCTGTATTGTGTTTTCCACTGTGAATCATATATTACACTGTCACAAAGTTATGTAGTGCAGTTTCAGATCTCTGAATAACCACTGAACAAAACTGCAGGGTTCCTTGTTATGAATCACAAAAATGATTTCTTGCCCGGGAATAGCACTCCTTGTGAGGTAAGACATGTTGTTAAATAATATTGAAACTGTGAGGTGATTAATGATGGGGAGGATTTGCCATTTGATGTTTTCATGCAGGATTTCTTTTTGTTTGTTTATTTGTAAGGATTATAGGTTTAATATTCTAGATTTGAATATTTTCATGTAAAAATGTAAAAAAAACTATATGATGACTATAATACTTAAGAAAGGCATGCCATCAAAACTTTAGATCATACCAGTATTAAAAAAATGAACTTCCATCTCTATAGCAGTCCAAAAAAATGCAAGGTAGCTAAGAATATCAGATGTTTATATTGACATATGTCACTACAGAAAGGTATGTTACAATAGAAAATGGTCACAAAATTTCCCGTTCATTCAGTCAACCATATATTAATTAATTGAATATTTGCAGTATATGGTGGTAGTAGTATAGAAATTGAGGCAAACAATTGATAAGGTCATAGCAGTGGATTTTGAAGGAGGGAAATACAGTGAATGATGTAGCAGTCACTGTATTTCTTAACTAAAGAAAAATAGTTCTCTTAGGAATATAGGAAAGCAGATGGTTGGCTACCTCACTATCTTCTTAGAATGTGAGCTGTATTTTTATATAAATTTAAATTGCACATATCTGAATTAAAACTCTATTAATGATTCTAAAATTAATTTAGAAATATATATTAATTGAAGAAAAAATATATATATTTTTGAAGAATATAATTGAAGAAAAAAATAAAGTAGTGCCGGTGATGACAGTAAAATTTTGGCTTTCATCTTGAAGGGATATTGGAGCATTACACAATGTTAGGAGTGAATTTGGAAGATGTGGAGGGATTGTCCAGTCTGCTGGGGAGTGTTAGTGAATATAGATACGTAGATAACCTTGTGCAATTTTGTCGATTTGAAGCCCCATCACATCTTCTTTTTTATATTGTGTAAAATGGCTACTACTTTTTTTTTTAATTCAACTCAAACCAAAAGGTGCTTTTTGCAGAAATATACAATTTTAAAATAGGCAAAAAGGGACTTGCAGACTATCTAGTAAACCCTGTTAAAGCAAAAATTGCACTAGACATTGTAAAACAGGCAAGGATGACTTTATCTAAGACTATTGTAGTAGTAGGGGAGAGGGACCAGAACATAGTTTGGATTCAAATCCACTAGAACAAATGGCGGGAGAATTTTAATATTTGCTAATTGGCTTTACTCAAAGGAAGAGTAAAATTTTTCATATCTTTCTGACAGGAGGTAGTTTCACAGCTTGGAACAAGTCACCCATAAAGTGAGGCTCCTACCTTCCCACAGAGCCTGGGAAATAGATGCTGTCTTCCTTGATAACTCAATTTAAGAAAGATGGCTTCTAGGTTCTTGAGAACATTTCTGGGTTGTAAACTGACAAGAAGCTTTTAAAAATATTTACATCTCAAAGGGACAGAGAAAGAAATAACGGTCACAAGTTTTCTATAGTAAATGCTCTGAGAAGAGGGAGGAGAGGATCTTTGTGCTTAGGTCATCTGGCATCTAAGAGCGGGGGTGAGAGGGAGGTCAAGGTGATTAGAAGCAGGAGGAAGCCTGTCTAAAGTTTAGTCAGGCTGAGGGAAAAGTTAAGGTCATCTTGGTTGGCCTCTTTAACTTTAAAGCTAGAGATAATGAGAACAAAGGGGTCCTGGTCATGTTATAGGACAATTGGTGTAAAAGCCTGAAGATAAACCCAAAGACTCCAGTTTAGTAGTAATGGGACTCAGTTGATTTTAGAAATCAGTACTACTAAGTTCATAAAAAGTAAAAATGAAAACCACAACAAATTGCTTGTTAGAATTATGGAATCAGAATGGAAAGTTACCTTGACTATTCTCTTATCTTTAGCAAAATCACACCTAAGCAGTTCTAGAGATAGGAGTTTCTGCTTCTTTAAAAATAATACAAGAAATGAGATTTCAAAGATTCTTTTATAGTCTACTTCTTAATTCACAAACATTATTTTCCAGTAAAGTTAACCTTGTTTCATGTTGATGATTATACACTTTTTTTACTCCTAACAAAAATAGAAAATAGTTACTCAGTGATCTATGGTTAGAAAATTTTAGATTTGAAAATAATCATTTTATCTCTGAGGTAACTGAATAGATAGAATAGGTGACTTTTCTAAATTTACACAAGAAATTATGGACAGAGAGATGATTGAATGCAGATATGCTACTGCATTAATATAATTGTTTTTGTTATCTCAGAGCCTTTCCCATGAATTCGTTGAGTCAGGCAATATTAAGCAGATGAGAAGCAAGGTAAAAATGAACAACTCCAAGCTTATCCTATCCTACATGTTTCTGATGGTCAACTATAGGAAATGAAAGAAACAAAACCCATTATTATATACAACAAAACTATCTAGCATATATAATATACCACATCCCTCGCTAAAGTAATCCTTTAGATAGCAGAGAAGCTTATCTGAAGCTACCCCTGGGTTACTCTAGTAGGTATTTAAATAGCATGTGATTCCTTTTCAGCATTTGGTTGTAGCTAAAAAAAAAAAAAATGTATATAATTCTTAAGAACTTGCTTCTAATACTTGTAATAGTTTTAAAATCATACTTTTAGAAATGCCTTTGAAAATGATTAATATGGCAATATCACTGGCCCATATGCATTATGAATTCTATATGGTAAAGGTCTTATGGCTCACTTATGGTAGAAATAAAAGAGCAGCTAATTTGAAATTATTCCATGGTTCCTGGACAGTGTCAACTTTGTGATAAAAATGAGCAAGCAATTTTTATAAACAGCATAGAAATGTTCATCTTTGACTTTTATGTCCTTAATACTAACTATAAATAAAATGCTTTAGGTGGGCACTGAGATGCAAATCCACTTAGCAGCCATGACTTCTGTTGTCGGTTATGACTTCAGTTGCAGTTTGAGCAACTGGAAAATTCCTTGGCTAGCACTTTTCAAAGTTCTAGCGTAAAGCATTTTTTCAACCAACAAGAACTACTCTTTCAACCTGACCATTTGTTTGAAGGGTATTAAATTCTCAAGGGCCAAGATAGCTTGTTTGTACAACTTCTTGTACCTAAGGAATTAAATGAAGAACCATTATACATGAAAAAGCCTGGAAATTTGTGAATTGCTCATAACTGAGACTGAAGTATCACTGTTGCAGTAGAGGTTTGAGAGGTATTAAGAGCATTCTAAGGCATTTTGAGAAATTCTCTGAGTTATGTGGAATAGGCGTGCTTATGGTGCATAAAAAAAGTCCAAACCCTAATGCCTTCACAAAAAAAGATTTATTTCTCACTCCTGCAAAGCTTAATAAAGTTTGGCTGGCCTGTCTCTGTCTTGCAAACAGGTCATCTGGAACGCATAGTCTCCAAAACCACCATAGTAGGATAAGAAGTTGTAAGATAGTTCAGGCAGGTTTGTTTTGTTTTGTTTTGTTTTGTTTTGTTTTGTTTTGTTTTGATAGAGTGCATGTGTGCACGCTGTGTGGAGAGGGGCTGGGGTGGGGGGATAGAATCTTAAGCAGGCTCCGTGCCCAGCGTGAAGCCTGATGTAGGGGTCAATCTCATGACCCTGAGATCATGACCTGAGCTGAAATTGAGAGTCAGGTGCTCAACCAACTGAGCCACCCAGGTGCCCCTGTTCAGGAAGTTTTAAATCACCAGATTTGGAGGTAGCCTGCTTCTACCATCATCTTACTGGCCATAACTGAGTCCTTGGCTCAGTCTCACTGGGAAGAAAGTGGGGAAATATGGTCTTTATAGGTGCCTAGGAAGAGATTACAGATAATGAACTGTCATTGAATCTGCCATCGTCTCCTACAATAATATTCTTCCTTTAATTCACCTCCCAAATTGTGTCACAAACCAGTAGTCATTAAAAATTCAGTGTATTTGTATAAATATGTTCAGCGTACATAGAGTTATGTCTATGTGTACTTATAAAATATAATTTATTGAGTTTTTCCGGCACTACTGTGAAACTATTTATTAAATCAGGCTCTTTCTCTTAATTATCAGGTTCTCTAATAAGCTGTTGTAAACACTCAGTTGCATTCAATTCATGGTTGAACTCAAGGATGTAGACAATAGTAATAATCAATATCCTGGGTTATTATTTAAGGATGAATTAGTGTATAATGTCAAATAGGCAGCTAGTAAGAATGACGTGCTACTATGACAGTATGCTAAATCTAACAGTGGTCCATCACACTGTGTTATGAGTAGGGCTTCATTTTCCATATAAGAATCATTTCCAGTTATAGGTTCTAGTGAGCAACTTCCAAATACATAATTTCTGGACATGTGAAAATATAATGATTGCCCTCTGGAATAAAAGTGTGACTCTCACATTTAAAAGCCATTTTTTAGGGACAGATTACTCATTTAGATGACTTGTGAATAATTTATTTCCTTCCTTCATGTCTAGTTCCAGGAATCACTCACTGGAAGGCCTGCATAGTCACTACAAGCCCCAGATATCTTACGTAATACCCTTGGGGCAGATGTGATTGGGAATTCAGAATTTTTACTGTTTTGGGGGGAACTTCAGGGCTTTTCCAATTCTACATATTATGTTATAGATAGACTGTTCTGTCCACTGTTTTGCCTTTCACTTAAATGTCAAACTCTGGGTATTTGGGGGCATTACTAAGCATAAGTATTTTTATTCTTCTATGAATAATAGTATTTTGTTCTTGCTGCTTTGGGAATAAGTTCATAGATAGCATGAACCCATCACGTCTCAGACTGTTTTGCCTATGCCTAAGTTGCCTTCTGTGTTATTTCCATTGCGTCACACGATGCACTGCAAATGCAACATGGGGTTCTGTTCAATTATCCTTCTAACTCAAGCTGCATGAAATGTACAGTGATATAATAATAAAAACCCTTAATGGCATTCTTCTTTTGGGATTTGGGTTCAGTAGGTGGACCTAAAATGTACCACATGAGCCTAATTATTAATCTGAATGATGTCCAAAGTGGATGCTGTGGTTTCTTGGATCCCTGTTCCAGCGGCTGTGAGTACGTCTCTCTCTCCGTTCTGTTTCACATGTGTGTGCTTTGACAGGCTTCGTGGGATTCACCACGGCAGCAGATGTTCAGTGCACAGTTCCCTCAAGCATAAAACAACATTTCTGTACTTGGTGTGGGGACCTTAAATTGCACACTCTTCTATCTGATTATTTCCAAAACCTGGATTTGCTGTAGGAAGTCAAATAAAACTATTTGCATCAAAGAAATGAGAGCACAAGCTGAATTAAAGGGGCAAATATCTGTGTTGAAACTAAGTCTTATGTTAAAGTCACTTGCACTGTGTTTTTGCTTAGCATTATTTTCCCATGGACCTCTGATAATATTAGATGGTGCCTGAGACGTGTCTGTTTATTAAATAAAAAAATAAGCGTGAGGGCTTCCTCCTTCTTTCCCGAGTAGAATAATAGACCTAAGTACAAATATTTACCTTCATGTGATTCATGAAGATAACAACAGGAAGTAATTAAAATTGATGTAAAACCATAATCTTTAAATTGATATTTAATTTATTTATTGCCATAATTTGTACACAGATTTGTTAGGAGAGTTATTTCTGCCCAGATCTTGAGATAATGGCAGGGCTAGGTTCGTGGCTGTTTAAAGAACTTTGTAGTCAAAGGAAGCAGTTCCCAAAGCTTTGAAAGAGAGATACATAAACCTCCTGGGCTTCAACAGATTGTTTAATTTGGATTTTCTACTTTGCTGTCTATTTCTTGCCTTTAACTTCTCACTCTTTCAAAGTACTTTGAAATGGAGTAATGTGTTAGCCATGTAGAAAAGTTAGAAATTTGGCTCCTGCAAAGAAATTATTTCCAGGGGAATAGAGAGTTGTTTTAGAAATGTTTTAGAAATGGGGAGAACAGCATGTAATGGGAATGGGAGCCCTGAACCTCTGAGTTCTCATTACCACATGAGTTTGAATCCTGGCCTGATAGCCCTCCTCTAGGTGCAAGGCCACACTCCATCAAAGGTCTTGGCTTTTGGGTCATTCCCCTTTCACTGTAGCATGTGGGAATTACCACAGTAAAACGCATGGCTTAATAAGTCTTCATTGGGTTCTTCACAACTTTTGAAGGGAATGTCATGGAAGAAAGGATTTTCAGTTTAATTGATCATATGGATATCACAGATACAGTTTTGACTACTAATGGGGATAGTCCATATAAGATTTGGTGAGTGGTCATTCAGCTTTGCTATTTAACAATATTATGCACACATATAGTAAGTTTAATTTGCTTAAATAAAATTTACAAGTCTAACATCCTCAAGATGGAAATTGAAGATCTCTATCAAATGACCCTGCTTTACCTCTTTATTTTCCTCACAGTGCCCCCAGTCTTCCATCCTAATGTCACTGTTTAAGTTATCATTTTCCCAAGAGGATACTCAAGTTTTTCCTGTGCCAAAGACTAAAGGATGCTACTGGGAGCCATGGAAACACATAGAGATCCTCATACTCCTTGCTTATTCACTGTGTCATTCTCTGTTCTTTGATGTCTGGTGGATGGCAGCCTTAATTAGTCACCACTCTTTGGAAATCACTAGACAAACTCAAAATTTGAGAACCCATGTCTGTTTTCTGGTCTGATTCTAAGATTACAGGAGTGGAACAGGGATTGGACTTGGTGGAGGGTTTGGTTAGGTATATATTATTGTTTGATGGGGGAGTTAGAACATAAAACGTTTACCACCATGATATGCTTCTTTCTAGATCTCATGTACTGACCGCTAATATTTCAATAAGATGTGGAAAATGCCAACTATTGCTTTTTCATTTTTTGGTCATCTTTAAATTTTTTTGTAGAGTGAGGTATTTTCAAAAGCATACGAGACAGTGAAGAGAATAATAAACCACCATGTGTTCACCACCCAGTTCTGTCAGAACCTAATAATGTTTTCATTGCTGGTCTCTTTTTTTTCCCCCTTGTTTTTGTTTATCTTAAAAATTTTTTCTTGTTTTTGTTTATCTTAAAAAAAGAGAAATAAGCAGTGTAGACAATAGTTAAATCCCCCTACAAACCTCTTCCAGTAACTTTCTCAGATCTCCAGAAATAAGCCCTAGTTTCAATATAGTGTTTATCGAGTTTAGGCCTCATTTGAGTAGGTGACACTAAACAAGGACTATAAGGAACTTTTTGTTGCTGTTGGATTTAACAACTTTATTCCAGTATATTTTCTGAGGTCTCTTGTTTCACAGCAGAATCACATATTTAATCATTCTTTTCATGAAAGTCTGTTGGTGTTATTATTTTGCTTTTAAATGATATGGTACCTGGAAATAAAATTTTGCACTGACAAGTTTTCTCTTGGCAATTTGAAGACAGAACTTTATTGATTATGGCTTTTACTAACAGATAAAAAGGCTTATGTCATATTTAGGGCTATTTTTTTACTTTATTTATTTATTTATTTATTTATTTATTTTTAGAATATCTGTTTTTTTCTCTCTGGTAGTTTGTAAATTTTGTTCTACATCCTTGATCTCAGTTTTACTACAATGTGATGAGTTATGGATATTTATTTGTTTATTTTTCTGTTTGATACTGAGAATGTTCTTTTTTTTTTTACTGCTAGTCGCATGCACATTTGTGCAAAATTATTAACTATTGCCCATTATTCCTTCATTTTCCCCCATAACACCTATTAGTATCCACTTGTTTCTTAATTACTTTTATGACACTTATGTCTTTGTCTCTCTATGCTGTATTTTGAGTGATTTTTTTCAATTCTAATTTCACTTTTTAGATTCTTTGATCTGTCTATATTTTATTTTTATTTTATTTATTTATTTATTTATTCATTCTTTTAAGATTTTATTTATTTATTTGAGAGAGAGATAGTAAGAGACAGCATGAGCTGGGGGTGGGGAGAGGGAGAAGCAAGCTCCCCACTGAGCAGGGAGCTCAGTCCCAGGACCCTGAGATCATGACCTGAACCAGAGGCAGCCGCTTAACTGACTGAGCCACCCAGGTGCCCATATATTTTATTTTTAAATTGGGCTTTTCACTTCAGTGATTATATTTTTCAACTCTAACACTTCTTCCTTTTTTCCATAGTTTTTGTTTTATTTCATTCTATTTTATTTCACAATTTCTTGTTTCTTTTTTCCTTCATAGTTTGTAAGTTTCTATTTATCTTTTTGGGTATCTGAAGTATTTATGTTAATATTTGCCACATTGTTCCGTGTAGTTCAATTTCTTCTACAGTGCAAACCTATTTTGATGTTGATATTTGATTGCTGCCTTTCTTAGCATTGCATTCTTTCCTTCCTCCCTCCCTCCTTTTCTTTCTTTCTTTCTTTCTTTCTTTCTTTCTTTCTTTCTTTCTTTCTTTCTTGATCTCTGTGGTTGCCTCAATCCAACATCTGGTAACTGGTTAAGAGCTAGACCTCATAATCTGGGTCTTAAACTGATCCTTAAAAGCAGGGAGTGTTTTTTGGTCTTTTCCTGGTCATGTAGTTTAATTCTGTATTTTGTCTTTTTGCTTTTAGCTTTCTCTGTGTCATAGTTACATTTAACAGGCTGGAAAGTTTGGACTAGCCTTCTTTATAGAGGAAGCTGCTCCAATTATAAGCCTTCCCACCTCCTGGCATCAGATCTTGAGCCTGACTCCAGTCCGTGTCCTTCCTGGAGTAAATATCAATGTGCGTTACTACACCAGAGCCAAACTTGAGGCATTGCCTATCTCTGGATCCACAGTGTAGGACACCTGCTGCTTTGGTCCCACCAGCCAGCTAAGTATTATTGTGTTTCTGGCTTTCAAAAACATTTGTTTTGTATTTGAGCCCAGTTATGACACTTTAATTTTATGTTTTTATATTTTAGCTATCATTATTTTGTTTTTATAGTGGAGAAGTAGATGCCTTAAAGCATAAATTGCCTGCTATCTTGACTGAAATTTGCCCTTCTAACACCTTTTCTTCTCAAAGTATTGCATTTAAAAGTGTAACAAAGTGTGTTAATTGGTGAGAGTATGCTTAAGGAAAGGAACTTCTCCCTCCTGTCACTCTCAAATTAAGCCACTGACTAGAGTAAAATAAGAAAGTTATTTATGTTCCTTTGACTCTACCTGTGGACGCAAGTTGGGAAATATAATATCCTTTTTTTTTTTGGCTTAAAACAACACACATTTATTCTCTTAAAATTCTGCATGTAATATCCTTTTAACAGAAGATAAACAGACTCAAAGAGTTGTTATTACCGAGCCCAAATTCTATAAATTGCCAGAGTCAGGATTTGAACACATGTTGGTTTGATTTCAGTAATCATGCCTTTGCTCTTAAAAATGAAGGTCAGCCTTCTTGTATGTTAATTTAATTTAGAACAGGGATTAGCAGACTATGGTTCATGGATCAAATTTGGTCACCACAGTTTTTGTAAATAAAGATTTTTGTTATCCAGCCACACTCATTCATTTATGGGTTGTCTATGGTTGCTTTTGTGCTACAAAGGCAGAGTTAAGTAGTGGGCATAGTTGAATAATTGTGACAGAGACCATTGGCCTGCAGTGCCAAAAATATTTACTAACTGGCCCTTTATGGAAAAAGTTTATTAACGCCTCGTTCAGAATAATTAGTTTTCTAAGTCAATGGATTCATGGCAAAGGAAATGTACCCCATAAAATGAGGATGCATATGAGTCAAATTTTCTTCATTATTCCTGGGAGCATGAAATTCATAACAAATTATTTTGGAGAGAAAATGTATTAGTATCTTACTGGGTACATGCATAAAGAGCTAAAACCCTAGGGAATTGGGCAGCAACTCCGCTAATAAAAGGGGAGAAATTCTTTTTTGTTTTTGAAGTATATTGATGTACAATGTTATATTAGTTTCAGGTGTACTGTATATTAATTCAACAATTCTATACATTACTCAGTGCTCACCATGATAAGTATAATCACTGTCACCATAAAATGTTATTACAATATTTTTAACTATATTCCTTATGCTGTACTTTTCATACCTGTGGCTTATTTATTTTATAACTGAAAGTTGTACCTCTTAATCTCCTTTACCTATTTCACCCATCCCCCCATCCACCTTTCCTCTGACAACCACCACTTTGTTCACTGTATTTATGTCTTTTGCTTTTTGTTTGTTCATTTGTTTTGTTTCTTAGATTCCACATATAAATGAAATCATGTGGTGTTTATCTTTGACTTATTTCACTTACTGTAATACCCTTAAGATCCATCCATGTTGTCACAAATGGCAAGATCTCATTTTTCTGGCTGTATAATATTCCATTGTATATATGTACGTGTGTGTGTGTGTGTGTGTGTGTGTGTGTGTGTGTATACCACATCTTCTTTATCCATTCATCTACTGATGGACAGACACATGGGTTGATTCTATATTTTGGTTATTCTAAATAATGCTATAGTAAATGTAATAGTGCGAATGTCTTTTTGAAGTAATGTTTCATTTTCTTTGGGTAAAAACTAGTGGAATTACTGGGTCATATGGTATTTCTATTTTTAATTTTTTGAGAATCCTCCATACTGTTTTCCACAGTGGCTGCAGCAATTTACATTCCCACCAACGGTGCACAAGAGATCCCTTTTCTCCATGTTCTCACCAACACTTGTTACTTTTGTCTTTTTGATTTTAGCCATTCTGACAGGTGAGAGGTGATATCTCATTGTGGTTTTGATTTGCATTTGCCTGATGATCAGTGAGGTTGAGCATCTTTTCATGTGTCTCTTGGACATTTGTATGCCTTCTTTGGAAAAATGTCTACTCAGGTCCTCTGCCCATTTTTAAATTGGATTGTTTGTTTTTTGGTGTAGAGTTGTACCAGTTCTTTATATGTTGTGGGTTAATATTCCATTATCTTCTCCCATTCACAAGGTTGCCCTTTTGTTAGTTGTTGGTTTCCTTCGCTGTGCACAGGCATTCTATTTTGATGTAATCCCAATAGTTTGTTTGTTTGTTTGTTTGTTTGTTTATTTATTTATTTATTTATTTATTTTTGGGTTACCCTTGCCTGAGGAGACATCGCCATAAATATGTCACGAAGACTGATGTCCATGAGATTATCACCTATGTTTTCTTTTAGGAGTTTTATGGTTTTAGGTCTCACATTTAGGTACTTAATCCATTTTGAGTTTATTTTTGCGTATAGTGTAAGAATGTAGTCCAGTTTCATTCTTTTGAATGTAGACATTCAGTTTTCCCAACGCCATTTATTGAAAAGACTGTCTTTTCCTCATTGTATATTCTTGCCTCCTTTGTCATGGATTAATTGACCATATATGCATGCATTTATTTCTGCCAAGGTATTGTTGAATGATCCAGAGTGGGGGAAAGACTAACAAAACCCAGTTGGTGGTCTGCAGGGCTAAATTCTGAGGCTTGGTCTGCTAAGTGATGTGGAATGAAGTCACTGGGCACTTGGCTGGGTGAGAAGAAAGTACTGATGAATATAGTACTGGGTAAATATAAAAGTTTAGCTACTTGATAATCTTGGTATAAACTACTAATTTTGATTTTGATATTGAGTCTGAGAATATTTGCTTATTTAAACAGATAAATATTTTGGTAAAGGATAAGTACTAATGGATTTTGAAAAATAACCATAAAACTGACTCAAAAATAGTCTTTCATTGGCTTCTTCAAGTATTATTTTTCAAGATGGAAAATCTCTGAGAAAGCTTATAAATATATTGATGCCTAAACATTCTTCAGCTAGTGTGTGTCTTACCTGAATAGTCCAAAATCTGTGCTAAACTTATATTTTCATCAGCTTGTAATTTTTAGTATTAAAAACTTTAGTATTTGCCCATCTCTTCCCCAGAGTAATGGAAAAACTAAAGGGATAATATGAACCCTCACCATTGTATCTTATATAGTAAGGGAACTTAACACCAAATTAATTAAAATGGCACATCAAATCAGAAAGTAATTAAATGACATGTCACTGTTATGCTCTTCTTAGCTCTCTACTAAAGCAAAATTAAATGAAGATGCTGGAATACGAATTCTTTAGGCCTTGAAAAGAAAAGACTTTTAAAACCACGAAATAGGACAAATATTTCATTCTAATAATCCTCATTCTCCATTCTTGGCATAGTCTCAGTTCTCTTTTTGAAGCATTCATTCATTCATTCACTTCTAATATAGAAGATCTAAGAAAAAAGGGAACGTGGTAAGTAGGGAAGGTAATAAACTAAAACTTATTGAAGAGTTTATAACCTTTCCCACTATCCTTGACCCTATCTTTCTTACAAGAAGTTTGATTTGTGCTACCAGAAAAGAACAGATTTCTCTGTATAATAAAAGAGTCAGCAGGATAATTGAGTAAGAAATGAGAAGGATGGGTTATTAGCCAGAGTTAGAATTAAGACTGTTTTAGGCAGAGAAGAATGAGAAAAGAGATTAGAGCAGTTCCATTGTTGATCGAGTTTTCAGGCGGACAGTTGCAACAAGCAGATTTCTTTTCACAAGTTTTGCTGTGTATCGGTAGTGTTACTCTCAATATTCGGTGAAGCTTCTGAGTCAGAAATTTTATCTAGTTGTATCATCATGGGTTATAAACCATGATAAATGCTAAGAAGACTATGTACAGAGTGCGTTCTACAATTTCACGTGGATATATATCCCAGACTTTATATACCCAAAGTTATAGAACATGATAAGGGCTAGCTTTAATACATATATTGGCCTGTGTAATTTGCCAAAGTATTGTGAGGATGAACTATGATTAACCCTTAAACAACATGGGTTTGAACTACATGGGTCCACTTATATGCAGATTTTTTTGCAATAAATATAGTACAGTACTGTAAATTTATTTTCTTTTCCTTATGATTTTATTAATATCATTTTTTTTCTCTAGGTTAAATTTATTCTACAAATGTAGTGTATAATACAGGTAACATACAAAATATGTATTAATTGACTATGTATGTTATTGGTAAGGCTTCTGGTCAACAGTAGGCTATTAGAATTAAATTTTGGGGGAGTCAAAAGTTATATGTGGATTTCAACGGCACGGGGATTCGGCAGTGTTGTTCAAGGGCCAACTATGTATAAAAACTGCATAAATGAGTTTCTCATGGAGAGGCAGTGGTAAATTAAATGCAAAATTTTTATCAAAAGTTGGAGAGTTATATTTGTGGACACCTGCATCCTGTATTTCAAGTCCAATTTGGTGGTAATATCTCTGATAATGAAGTTTGAGAATGTAGTACCTCCACTAGGTATCAGCATGTTTTTTAAAGCAGGTGCACAAAGATTCTCATCCAAGCAGAAAGATAATGCCAGAGTTCTAAACTGGGAGCCGAATAGCAAAAGGAAGAAAAGCACGTCACAGAAGACAGGCAGGCATGCTTTCCAGAGTAAGCATTATGTGGAAACACTATAGGGAAGATTATAGTATCTGGAAACATGCTGTCCAGTATCATAATTAGTTTTGGGGTATTATGAAATGAAAGGGGGACACAGATTCCAAGATGATTATAATGAAAGGCTCCATGTCTAACTTGGCAGCTGGTAGCCACAGTGACATATTAGGCATTGCTAAGAGTGGAGATAGAGCTACGTGATTTTGGATAACATTTGTTAACACATAGCTCAAATCGGGCAAATTCCTAAATTACTATCTTTTTTTGTAATCCTTTATTGTCTATCAAATTAAGTACACCCCTCTTTAAGGCCTTCCATTGTGTGCTCTAAACCATCTCTGACTTTTCTCTTTAAACTTTATGACATTATCTTGCTAAATTTCTTGTAATTTTTGAAGCTTATTTTGTGCTTTCCTCATCTTTTTATAAAAATGCCCCTTTAACTTTTCATTCTTTGCCCATCATTCAAGGTCCATTTGGAAATGCAAATCTACCTCCGTTTTGGGGTTTTTTTGGATCCATATCTAAATGAATATGTTCTCCCTGTTTAAAACCTCTCCGGCATCTAGTGTCTTTTTCATCATGTCTTTAGTGTGTATTTAGCATCTACAGCGAGAAACTGCATAAAAAAATTATAAGTAAATTAGCCCATAGAGTTAATCAATCCTGAAAAATCAAGTACAGAGCTAGAAGGGCATCTAAAGGAGGAAAAATAGTTCCCAGTTCTAAAAGACTTGATCATAGCCTCATTGAGCGCATTAACATATTGCAAGAATGAATGAGATAATCATATTAAATCAGACTTGGATGCAGTAGTGAAGGGAAGTGCCAGAAGATAACTTCAATCCACAAGAACAAATGAAGAAATTATAAGAAAGTTAATATAATGAAAGCTATAAATATAAGTTCATTCTCTTTTCTCTCAGCTTCTTTAAAAGACATAAAGTTATATAAATTAGTAATTTGTATTGTTGCTTTTGCATTATTTATAGATGTAATATGTATAACAATAATACCACAAAAAAGGGAAAAGGGAATAGAGCTATGTAGGAGTAACATTTCTATAGTTCCCTGGAATTATATTAGCACACATCTGAAACTGATTTTGATAAATTAAGTTGTACAATAAAAGGCATAGATCAACCACTAAGGAAATAACTCAAAAAAGGTAGTGAAAATATCATTAAAAAATTTAAATGCTACACCAGGAATTATTCACTTAATGCAAAATAAAGCAACAGGGAGGAATAGAGGAACAAAGAGTCATGAGACTCATAGAGACAAAAAGTAAAATGGCAGACAGATGAATATTCACCTGTAAAAAGAATGAAGCCCCGAGACATGCTACAGCGTGGATGAACCTTGAAAACATTATGCTAAATATTAAGCCAATCACAAAGATCACATATTATATGATTCCATTTACACAAAATGTCCCGAAATAGGCAAATCTATATAGACAGAAAGAAAATTAGTGGTTTCTTAGTACTGGGATAGGCATGGGGGCAGAGGGTTATGATAGCTAACCAGTACAGCGTTTATTTTGAGGTGATGAAAACGTTCTAAAATTGACTGAGGTAATGGTTGTACATATCTGTGCATATAATAAAAATCATTGAATTATACCTTTTAAATTGTGCACTATAAATAGGCAAATTATATCTATGTTAAATAGGTATAGGAATTACATCTCAGTAAAGCCTTTTTTTTTTAAAAAAAATTATCCTACCTGAGTGGTGAGGATGATTAGTCATTCATAATCAATTCCCGAGAGTCATTTGTTGAGAGCTGTTTCCCGTGGTGAATTCCTTGGCATATCCAGCCTTTGCAACTGGGTAAAGCAGCCTCCCACACTTTCGTAAATAGGCTTTCATCACGGAGATCGCGACACCACGCTGGAATTTGTCTATAGCACACTGTGTTCCGGTCTCAGGTTAAGTGGAGCCTTATGTCCCTTCCAGTTCACCCCTTGTACCACTTCAACCTACCCACCTCTTACACTGAGTTCGCTACAGCTTGTGATGATTTCTTCAAGGTGCTGTTTGGTTACACTTTATTTAACCAACCAACCAATAAACCAAACCTTAAAACTAGAGGATTCATGGGGAAAATCTAGTCTTCCTGCAGTAGTTGGTACTGAAGCTGCCACGGATAATTGTTTTCTTCTTTCCTTGTCACCTGATGTACGTTCTTCTCACTCTTGGGAAGCACTCGGCTGTTCTAGATTTACTTTCTTGGTTGGGTTAACATGATCAGTGTCTAAGCTCCCGATTACCATTTCTTTCAGGTTGCAGTGGCTGTAAATTCCTGTTTAGAGTTAACATTGTGTGTAGAAACAACAAAAGTTACCCCAGATCCAGGCATGCTCATCTCTGCCCCTATTATGGAACAGTAACCCAACCTATTACATATTCAGGGATCCCTAGAAATGCCGTTGTTTATTAGCCATGGCCAAGGATTCGTGTGAGTGTAGCTCACAGATTACCATTCTGAATTTGCTCCCTTTATGGTAATTATGTCCACTTGTCTCTATGGTTATCTGCCTCCCAGAGCCCACTGCTATTCCAGCATCCTGTCATTACCAATCATACTATGTAGTCAGTTCCATCATAGTCTTCCCTACTGTCAATCACGGTCTGCAGGGGACAGCCACAAGGGAGCTTCTCACCTGTGCCAACGCCACCCTCACTAACTGATTGTTTACTGTTTTAGTAAAGCATCCTCTGAACTTCGATAGGAACATGGTCCACTGGTGGTTTTTCTGGTGATATGAATGAACGTATTCTAGTACGTGCACCCTTCCCCAGTACTCCACAAGGCAGTTCTGGCATCTCTACCTGATTTACTGTAGGCCATAAAATAAATAAGTGTATGTATAGAGAAGCATATAATATAATATAATATAATATAATATAATATAATATAAATCAAACAATATGTATTAAATAATATATATTAAATAATATAATATATAAATTAATAAGCTACCATTTAAAATAGGTTGCATTCTTATTTCCATGTACCTAAATTTGGGGTAATAAGTTCCATACTTAGGGTTAACTTTCAGTTGTCTTTGTAGCAAATTTTAGATACAAATTACCGGCCTCCTGTCAGGGAACAGATGGTATATGACCACCTTCCCCTTTGTCAGTTGATATGTGCTTTTAGAATATAAAATCATGCTTACATTAGTCTTCATAGTGGATATGGATGTCTATTTAATGCACATAGACATTTAATATAAAGATATTAAGTCATGAACTTCTAAGTTAAATATGATTAATATTTAAATGTTATGCTAATTTAAAACATCTGTGAATGCATTCCTTAATTTCTCCATTGGAACATGTAAATGAGAGTTGACTATTACATTTATACTACAACTCTTCTTTTTCAGTGCTTAAATTGTCATTTATAAATGTCCTATTTATATAGGAAATAATAACATCGTCCAACATCACAAGTTTTAAAAGAAGTGCTGTAGTTGGCAACAAATATCTCAGGATAAATCAGTCAGTATGTGTCCTTACTTTCTTTCAGCCAGTTGGTTCCTCACATGTGGCTGACTTGTAGATCAGCAGGGAATACACAATGCAAGTCTATTGTGCCAAGAGCCCTTTTTGTCTAGAAAGAAGGAAACTGCTTGTGTCTTCAAAGTCCTGAACAGTCTGATTTTTAACATTTTGGCTTTCTTTTTGTGTCAGGTGAAGTAGGAAGCTGTGCATAAGTCACAAAATTGAATGCTGAATAGTTAAAGCCACTGATATTTAAAATAAATTAAAGAACCCAAAAACCAAAAAAAAAAAAAAATTCTGCTCAGTTGATATGAGTATTGATTTTAGAGGAGTAAAAAGCTCTGTTACCAAAATAGCATTTACTAAAGTTAGTGATAAAACTTCGCAGGAGTAATACAAACTTAAATTGTAGAAACTAGTTCAGACTTCAAAAGTGAGATTCCATAAGAGGAATTACTCGTACTGCAGAATGGCATCGTTCTTTAAAGTCTATATATGTAACTGTCAAATTTCTAGCCATTTAACATATGATGCCCAACATATGATGTCCATTTCTAACATTAAATGAAACAGTTAAAACTTAAAAGTGCCAAGCTAATTTAAAATGAAAAATATCTGTGAAATTTTTAGTTGAAAAACATGAGAAGAGCCAAATGAAAACTATTTTATGTAGCTGAAAATTTTTGAAGCTTACCTTCACCATCTTAAACCTTACATAAGATATCTTATTATTTTTGGTGCAATTGTAAGTGGGATTGTTTTCTTAATTTCTCTTTCTGCTTTTCACTATTAGTGTATAGAAATACAACAGATTTCTGCACATTGATTTTGTATCCTGTGACTTTACTGAATTCATTGATCAATTCTAGTAGTTTTTTGGTGGAGTTTTGAGAGTTTGCTATATATATAATGTCATGTCATCTGCAAATAGTGAGTTTTACTTCTTCCTTACCAATTTGAATGCCTTTTATTTCTGTTTGTTGTCTGATTGCTGTGGCTAAGAATATAGCTGAATTAAGAGTTGGTAGATAGCATGAACCAGACGCAGAACCAAGTCTATGTAAATATACTCACGGATCAAGGAATAAAGGGGTTTGCACAGGCAGAGGGTGACTGATATTCCTTGAGACAATGGATGAAACAAGAGAGAAGTCTTTTTCTGGAACACTAGGGCTTTAGTTTGTAGGAAACTTTAGGTATTACATGACTATATGGCTTGTTATTTTTTGGAGGTTGAATCCTCCAATGTGATGCTAGGGTCAAAAACTAGAAACATTTATTTTTGGTATATAATATGTAATTCTCATTTATTGTTAAGTCCTTATTTTTAATTAAAAATATTTTCAACATACAAAAACTAACATTGTAAACAGCCATGTGCTCACTATGTTAATGCTTTGACATTGACTTCATACCAATATTTTTTTGATTTAATATCACAGATACAGTTACTCTCTATAATTTTTTTCTCCCTTTATTGGTTACATGAGTTAAAAGCTAAGGTGAGGAATGCCTGGGTGGCTGTCGGTTAAGTGGCTGCCTTCCCCTCAGGTCATGATGGGATGAAGTCTGCATCAGGCTTCTTTCTCAGTAGGGAGATGGCTTCTCCTTCTGCCTGCCTCTCCCCCTGCTTGTGCTGTCTCTCTCTCTCTGACAAATAAATAAATAAATCTTTTAAAAAAAAGCAGAGGTGATAATCAAAATAATAAACACCAGTTTGCTAATTCAAAAGAATAAACACTCTTTTCTAGATTATGCAGAAGTCTGGGAGCTCCAGAAGGAGCTGGAAAGGCTAAGAGAAGCACTCTTAGGGAAGCTCAAAGCAATTGCTATTAACCATAACTGGTGCTGAATTATTTCAAATATAGCTCTAACTTTCCCAGTACATTCTGGCTGAAGATCAGCCTTGATTATAAATATCCTCTCCCAGTCTGGTTGCCATTTTATTTTGTTAATGGTGTATTTGGTGCATTTATTTTGGTTTTGGTGTGTAGAAGCTTTTATGTTAAATGTCATCAATATATCCCTCTTTTCCTTTATAATCAGTGCCTTTTCTATTCTGGCTAAGAAATTATATGTTAAATAAAATATTTCCTTCTAAAATGTATGGTAGTGCTCTTCATTTTTTGATCTTTAATCCACGTAAAGTTTATTTTTCTTTTGTGTGAAGTAGAGATTTAACATTATCTTTTACTACATGGATATGCTAACTGCCACTTATTAGCAGTGTATCTTTGTCCAAGTTACGTAACCTCTCTGTGCCATAGTTTCATCATCAATGAAATGGGATTACTGATAGTCTTTACTTCATAAATTATTGAAGGGATTAAACAAATAATAGATATGAAATAACAGTGCCTGTATGTAATGCCAACCATGCCATTATTAGCTGATAGCCACTTGTTTGGTAAAATTTATCAAATAGCCCTTATTTCACCAGTGGTTTGACATGCCTCATTTCTAAGCTCTCTCTTATGTTTCTTGATATATTTAGCCCTCTTTGCACCAGTATCCACACTTTTGATTGCCATAGTTTTATAGCAATTCTTGGTATCTGGTGGAGTGAGTGCCCCCCTACATATTATTCAGAATTGTCTTTTACTCTTGGTGTATGAATTTTATGTCAACATAAAATTGTTGATTTCTATGAAAATGTTGGAATTTTGATGGGAGTTGCATTCAGTCTGTAAGTTATTTTGGGGAATACTGTCATCTTGATAATATTGATTCTTCTTACTGATAAACATAGTACCTTATTCTGTTGATTTAGGTCTTGTTTATTTATTATTTCAAAACCTATTTGTATTAACTAATTGTATCAGGAGGATAGGGATACTTTGGATCCTTACATAGGTTGCTTATGAGAATTTATATTGTTGGTGTGCATGTGGTGTTTTCTTTTTGGGAATGTGCAGGGGAAAGAGAAATAAATAATTCTATACAATGGCCTGGCTCCACGGAGCATGCATTTCATACTGAGAGAAGACTAAGAATAGCAACAACTAGTCTAGAAAGCTTCCACTGTCCCAGGCTGTTCTTTCCTACAGAGAACCATTTTTGTCTGCTACTTTCCCACAAAGACCCACGCTTTGACTGCTACGTTGCACATCTTGCTCGGAAGTGTAGTAACTTTATTATGCCATTATCCTTTCTCACGTATTTGACCTGCCTGTCAAAACTGCTGTGGGAATGAGAAATACTTTGTGCACGTTCAACCTCTCACTGCACCTCTCATGGGTGAGGGGCCTCCTTCTGGTGAAGTTACGGCTAATATGCTCTGTCTTAAAAATAATAGACGAATTGCCTACCCTCACCCATGAACTTCTGGTATTGCACAAAGCAAACTGAAGGAACAATGTAACCCCCTATTTAAAATTTAATGTCTTTTACAGCCTGCTGTCTGAGGCAGTTCCTCTATGAATCTGCTGACATTTTAAATTCTACTTTGGAAATTTCCTCTCTATTTCAAATATCTGCTCGGCTCAAAATTTTATACAAAGTTATCCCCTCCACACACTATCAGTGTGAAAGTTCTTCCTTTCTTTCTTTCCTAAGGCATTCTAAGTCACTTTAGTAACCAGCTCCCTTAAGAGAAAACCACTAAATCTTGCTGCTTACACAGCAGCCCCACATCTTACCATAGTGCTTGTCAAAGAGTGAGAAATATGTTCAGTGTAAGCTCCTGCAAGGTTCACAGGCTTACTAGATTGTGCTTTCTAGCTAATAGGAAAGAAAAGAAAACTGCAGAAGCCCCTAGAGAACCTTCTGGCAGAAGGTAGATAACACAAAATAAAATCACTGTTTTATTTTATTAAGGACCTTTGTGAAGGTTCATTTGAGACAATTTACTCTGTCTAACATAATTAAGTCACTAAGCAGCATCAGATAGTAGCCAGTTACAGTCTTGGATTAATAATGTTTAATTCATTTATAATCACTCTAATACATGTCTAGGAAGCATACACAGAATTTTATAAAATGCAATATGATGAGTAAGGACAGTTGAATGATGAATCACAAAATAGATTAAATTGTAGTCATTTGAGCTGTTATTTGAAATTTATGGCTGCCAGCTGGCAACCAGAGTTTTGTTTTTTGTTTTGTTTTGGGTTTTTTTGATAAATTAATTAAGTTCAATAAAGCTATCCAGATAGAAAATCTAGAGCTGGCCTATGAGAATTATTTCTCTTAAGCCTTCACCAGAAATGAGTTTTTTGAAACAGGAACACTAAAGGATGTTGAGACAGGGTCACTGAAGGAGTAATATTGTGTCCAGTGAGATTTACTCTGGTAAATTCCCAGCCCATCAGCTCTTAATAATTGATATTCTTCAGCTAGGATTGAACTGATCTTGATCAATTGGAGTAGAAGAGAGAGAAGGATAAGTAATGGTCAAATTTAGATAGATTTTTACTACAGTATAGATCTAAAGTGAGTACAGTTTGAAATGGGATTATTAAAAGGGTTAAGGAACATTGTGGATGAATAGTACCCCATTTCTGTCTTTGCACAGAAAAAAAAAGTTTTTTTTTTTTTCCTGTAAAATTCAGGTGGGAAAACCCTGCTTGGGCACAGTAGATCTTACAGCTTTTTTTTTGGGGGGGGGGGTGGAGGGTAGGGAAGGACAGCGGAGGGAGAGAGAGAATCCCAAGCAGACTCCATGCCCAGTGCAGAGCTGATGTGGGGCTTGATCGCCGACTCCAAGATCATACCCTGAGCCAAAATTAAGAATCGGATGCTCAACCAACTGAGCCACCCAGGTGCCCCAGAATCTCATAGCTTTTGTGATGGGAGAGCAAATTAGGTCATTGCAACTTTTAGTTGACTAGATTCAGGATTAAATCTCAAGGTAATTCTAGCATCTGAAAATTTTTAATCTCTAAATTTCAGAGGATACATACATGTAGAGCAACTTCTGGATTGTTGAATTCTTACTGATCTACTCAGCAGGATTAAAGTTGTTAATAAGTTTCATCTACTTGTCTGGAGTTTGCATTATAGTTATTGGTTTAAAGTTGTTTAAATGTGTTTTGTAATAAATTGTTACAAACATAGTATAGATGTTACATATTTTTTTCCAGGTCACACAGATTTGAATTTCTTTGATTTGCTTGTCTATACATTCCCCCCACACCAAACCCTGAGGCCTAAAATCTGACAATATAAGAGTCTGCTATTTTGCAGTATGTTGAAAAATAAAGACAAAATACTGAAAATAATTTAATTTTTATAAGTAATAGAAATCTGAAGATACTACTATTTCTGGTTATGTGAAAATTGGAAAGAGTCAAAGACTTCTGGGAAGAAATAATCCTGGATTTTAGAAATATTTGGGTAAAGGTAACAAATGGAGATTACTATATAAAGAAGTTATATGATTGCTCTAAGTTACAAATTTCATTTGCTTATTCGACAAATGTTAATGAGCTGACTGTGTGCCAGGTACTGATTTGGTGCTGGTAATATGGCAGTGAAATAACAGAAAAAGGCTCTGCCCTAATTTGGACTGAAACTGAGAACAGACAGTACCTTGCTAAATAGCATCGTAATTGATGGGGACTACAAAGCCAAAAATGCCAATACAAATAATGGAACTGAAAATTACTTTGAGATCACATGACCTTTGGGAAGCATATGAATACATAATTTATACTTTCAGGGTTCAACCCGTGTTTGTGGCATCATACAAGGATCCCCTTATAAGAACCCATGGAAGACATATTCTCAGGACACTGTACAGGGATATTTTGCTTCTCCCAAGAAGAGATCTTTTTCTTATAAACACGATAAATTTCGTTTCCCTATTTGCATTGGATGGTGAGAAGATCAGTGATAAATTTGAGGCCAACATTTAGCAATCCAGTGGGAAATGGATGTATGTTTTTGTTACTATCTTTACTTCAGTTTCATAGAATCTAGTTTTGGAAAGAAATAGGAAATTAAACAAACAGATAAAAACCAATAGTCACAATCATGGATCCATTTGTAAATCCAGCCGAAGCTTTTCAGAGCACTGGCAACATATCAGTCTTCTCAGTGGATAATAGGACTTAAGCCTACCACTGTAGAGCCATTTCTTCAGTCTTTTAAAAAAGCCTTACTTTATTAAGATCAGCGTCCAGGTCCGAGAAGAATATGTATTCCATTCATTGAATAAAATCAGTTTAAAGCACCATCTGTCAATGTAGACAGATGTCAATGGCAAAAACCATGAGGGGGTGGAAGATGGCACTTTTGAAGGATATCTTGAGGGAGAGTTTCATGTGAAGCAAGTAAGAGCCCTGGGAAACAGAAGCAGAAAATGAGCCAGTCACTATCCCAAATATCCCGAAATTCTGCAGCATCAGTTGGTGCCACAAAGCCAGACACCTCTTTTATGCAGTGTGGAAAGAAATAATCCTGGTTATAGGTATCTTTGGATGAAGGTAACAAGTGGAGATTGACAATATAAAGAAATAATATGATTGCTCTGAGATATAGATGTCATTTGTTCAACCAACAAATAGCATCACAAATATCTGTGACTGGCAGTAGCATTTTATTTGGAATCAAAATGTAATGGTAGAATTTAAAAATGTATTGAGTTTCTTTTATGTAAAGAGCTGCAGAGGTGGGAAATCGAGTTGAAAAGAACCTTTCCCTTAGGATTTTATAATCTACTACTGCAAGGTCAGCATGAACAGAGAGAATTAAATAGAAATTTTCTGTATTTTATAAATTTGTTATTCATTGGGTTCAAATTAAAAACCATAAAGAAAATACTTTCCTACATAATTGGATTCAACTATTTTTTTTTTTTTTTAAAGAATCAGTAGATGCTCTAGTGGTCATGACTATTTGACCCGTGGGCTGAAACCTCTACTTCCCCAGCTTTAGTAGTTTAGTGCCTTGAACATAGGAAATCTATGCAATAAGTAATTGTTCCAGTTATGATTTTTCTCAGGTGAGAACTAACAGAAGCAGGAACTGGTGGCTGAGATGGTGGTTGAACTTGCCACCTTTCTCCTTTGCCATCAATGGGGGTGGCAAGCAGAGGCCAGAAGAGCTATTTTGCATCCTCTGGTAATTTACCAGCATCTTAACGCAGCCCCTTGGCCAGCTCTGAGCTATGTTTACTGCCAGCTAACATAAGATTTAGAATGAGTGTAATTTTCAGCTTTTGTAAAGAGTATCAAATGATAAATAGAGTAATCAGATCTTCGCCTGAATTGCTTACTGCAGTGAAACATGGATTAAATGTGTAGTAAAAATATCAGTTAATCTGTCCAAGAAACTAGATATATTCATTTGCTTTCTTTGATCCAGCTTAGTTGTCTCATTGGAAAAGAAGGGGAAAGAGAAATGATGTCCTAATTATTTATGTGTTTACAAGTTCTTCCCCCCTTAGGCTGCTGTTAAGCTGTCGCACTTCATACACTCGGTGCCACAGCAATTTAATATTTCATTAAAAAAGCATTAATGATGGCTCCAGTGAATTTCTCCCATCCATGCTCCATAGTGATAGCAATTCAAGTGAGTGTTAGTCTCTGAGTGGTGCACATGAAGACAAAGCCAAACAAAGGGGCAGTCAGAGTGTTTCTTGTATTCCTGGAACCTTTAGGTAAAGTTGGGAGAGCTGGGTGCTGAGTGGCACCTTCTAATTTAGTTGGATGAGATAAGAGCATCTCATTTATACAGAATAAACAAGTTGCTGTAGTGAATATGTCCCATTTATACTCAATCTCTTCATACTAGATTGAACAATTGGCATAATGCTGGCTTTTTGGGAAGAGTTTCCAAACACAACACTTCTCTGCTTCTGGTTTTAATTCTAAAACAAAAGCAAAGTTACTCCATGAGAAAATACCTTGTTGCCTTTGAAACCTTTGATAATTTACCTAATAAAATAAAAAATATTTATTAAATATTTTCAAGTTACTATGTGTTTTCAAGTTTCTGTGGTCTCCATATCAAAGGAGAGGAACAGTTCTTGTTCTTAAGAATATGTTTTTCTTTCAATTTGGGGAAAAATGCAAATAAAAATGAGAACATAAATACCAATAAAAAGCTTAAATGCTGAGGGTCAAATGATTGGATCTTGTAAGAAATTAAGTTTATTCTGTATAAAAGGGAATTATTTCCAGCTAATATAATTAAGACATTTATACAGTGGTGGAATTTAATTGTAAAATAATTCAGGGATATAATTTTCATAGCTTGAAAATGCAGGGTGTATAGGGAGAGAAGAAGTTTTATTCCATGGAACAGTTTAATAAGAAGTGGAAAAAGGATGTTAGAAACATATTGTAGAGGTCATTTGAATTTTAAATTCTAGGTAATTAATTTTATAACACTAATCATACAAACAACATTATAAAAATAATGTAGAATTTAAAAAGAAAAGAAAAAAAATAACTTGTTCCTGTGTTCCTCTCCCAAGCAAGCAATCTATTTTCATTTTTCTCTGTTCTCGCTCACTGAAAATTTTTGAACAGTGAAATGTCATGATGGAAAATTTGTTGTAGTTCTTTTAGGAAGGTTAATCTATCAATAGGAAGCAAGATGGAGAGTGGAGAGGAGTCTGAAACCTGGAGACCAATTATAATTCTAGTGAAGTAATCCAGGTAAGAAGTGATAAAGGCCTGAGCATCGATGGAAAGAAAAGGGAAGCTGTAAGAGGCATTGAAATGGAAAAGTCACTGATTGGATATGGGACATTAGAGAAAGGTAATCATTAGAGACAACTGGAGCCTTAGTTAACAGCAACAGTTCCAGAGATAGAAAGTGGAAGCAGAATGATTAGAATAGGTGTCTGGCTATGGAAAATAATTTACATACTTATTTGGTAACCTATTATATCTGAACAAATATGGTTACATAAAAATGATGCTAATAGATTGAAAGATGAGAAATTGGGATATATGTGCATATTCCTAATCCTGAGATCTTTTCCAAATTCCAGTCCTCCTTAAACACATAAAAAAATGGGACAGTTGAAATCATAGGTGTGAATTAAGTCTAGTTTGTAAAGGAAGTAGAGTAGATTTTTAATAACTTTTTTTTTGAGAAAAGGAGAAGTATGCAGGGAGGAAAGAAATGATCAGTGAAGTAGACTGAGAAACTGCATGATGATTCTCAACATTAGAGAGGAGAGAAGGAAAAAGAGAAAGAAAATTGAAAAAGAAACACATTTAAAATAGTAGTATAGGGAGAACAAGGAGAATGAAAACTGAGAAAGGGGCATTGTATTTCATAACTAAGAGGGCATTGATGACACATGAGAAATAAACCATCGTCTAGATGGTTAATTTTTCATTTGACACATTTCTTAGTAAAAAGGAGGATGGAAAAGGAATGGTAGCTATTAGAGGGTGAAATTAAGCAAGATTTGTTTCCTTCCTGACACTACACACTCCCCCCCAATTTTTTTTTTTAAAGTTTGAGTAAAGGGATCAACAGGTAAGTCAGAGACTAGATATGTGAGCATTGTAAGAATCTATAGGGACAGATGCAAAGGGTTGAGTGGATGGTAAAACAAGAGGTCAAGTTGGAAACTGGTTCAGTGGTCCTTACATGAATGTTAGTGTCTTCAATTAGGGTTGTAGTTGTGGAGGCGATGAGTATCAGTTGGATCCAGCTTATATTTTGAAGATAGAGCTGACCTGACTTGATCATGAGTAAGATATGAGGCATGAGAGCAGGAGAGAAATACAAAATGATGTTGTTTATTGCCTTAACAACTGAAAGAATGGTGGTGTCTTTTACTGAGATGAGGAAGATTGAGGAAGACTCTTTAATTTTTTAATGTGTTAAGTCTGGTTTTACTCTTAGGCATCCAAGTGGTAATGTTGTCTACAGAGTTAGCTACATGAGTCTTGAACTAAGAGTAAAGTTGAGAACACGTAAGTTTGATATTCATCAGTTTATTAATGATATGGTTCATAAAATTGTGAAATTGAATGAGATTACCTAGTGAGTGACTAGAGAGAGAGCAAAGGAGAATGTCAAGAACTGAGGGCTGAGCCACTCCAGATTCTAAAGATCTGGAAATAAGGTGGATCTAGGTATGAAGAATAAGAGTAATTAGTGAGGTAACGGGGTCTGGAGAGGGTTGTGTCTGCAAAAACAAAAGAAAAAATGTTTCAAGAAAGGCATACTCAGCTGTGTCAAACAAAGCCTGATGGGATGTAGATTAAGATGTGTACACATACTTAGGTAGGAGAGATTTGCTTTCTAGTACTATCTGATGTAAACAAGATCAGGATTAGCCTTGCTGGTCATCCAGGGGAAGGTAGTTGATCAACTCCGATTGGATCTTTGTCTTGGAACTGATTTTTAAGGCAGTTATCAGAGGTGAGGATCAAGGTGTTTTGACGTGGTGGAATGGTGGTCCTGTTGGAGTGGAGCCACAGACAAAACAATGGGTGACATTAGAATAGGCACCTCTTGGCGGGGGGCTGTCTTTTCTTACATATAGGTCTCTGTGGGGCTCCTAGTTACTTTAAAGGGAGCACTAGGTGGTATCCCTGCTGAGTGATTCAGGGACCTGCCATGAATCTTGGTGAGGAGGGTGTCAGGGCCAGTACAGAGGGGTTGGACTTATCAGGAACACTTGGAGATCTGCAGTGTAGACTTAAATAAAGCCCATCATTTCCTCTTTGTCACTTTTAGTAGAAGTACATAATACAAAGGGTAGCATTTTAGATATGCGCAGAACAAAGATGTTATAGCAAACATAGAAAACAGGAATTCTCATAAAACTCAATAATTATCTTCCTTTGGTGTCTCTTAAACCTAAGTAGACACCAAGAGAGGATGAGAGTTTTCTTCGAGGATGAAGGAAATTTGTACATCTTCTCTTATACTCTTACACTTTTTCATATCCTTTCTGCTTATGGTTATATAAATCTTTTTCTTATTTTACATGATGAAACCTTCAAAGTCAGAGAATTAACCACGTGATAATTGCCAATAACTGCCATGTAAAGAGAAATAAAGATATGTGGATTTGTCTTCTTAACAGTATTGCGAGAAATAGCAGTTTTCTGTTTTATCTCCAGTACACATTTACAAAGGAGAGGGGAAGTTCTCTAAAAGATGAAGAAATTTTCATTCATTATACCTACTATTTATCTTCTCTTTCCTTACCTTCTCTTGCTTTCTCAGTAAATGACAGAAATCAACAAGTCTGAGAAAACTTCATCCTTGTATTACATCTTGAGTCCTACAACTTATTTTTGTCCTTTAATTTTGCTACTTTGCTAAATATAAATGCATACAAACATAATGGATTCTACTTAGAGGACTATCTATTAATTGAATAATCTTATTGTAATAATGATTATTATTATTTTGCTGCAAAGCAGGAAAAACAAAGTGGGTAGGATAATAAATATTTTTACTTGATTATGAGCAAGTGTGCTACTATTTAAAAATGGATTCCTTTGGGGACGCTTGGGCAGCTCAGTCAGTGAAGCGTCTTGGTTTCCGCTCAGGTCGTGATCTCAGGGTCCTGGGATCAAGCCCCTAGTTGAGCTCTATACTCAGCATGGAGTCTGCTTGAGATTCTCTCTCCCTGTCCCTCTGCCCCTCCCATTCATGCTCTCTCTCTTTCTCACTCTGAAATAAATACATAAATCTTTTAAAAAAATGGATTTTGTTCATTACTTATTATTTTGTAGTGTTATAGAATTACTGACAAACTCATTGAATCTCTTTATATTATTTGGGGGGCTCATTTGCCATTTCTAATATTGCCATATTTCATATGTCACCACTAGTCTGAATATTTACTATTGACATAAAATACCTGCCTTTCCTACAAATTTGTGTCCCTGTCATTGTATTTCCCAGACTTTCCTCCCTTTCATCTACTTATCAGTGGCCTATTTATTCTTCAAATTGGACCTCAAGTTTGTCTTTCCTTATAAAGGTTTACTGATGGGAGTAATCAGGTTACTTCATCAAGTCTTGTTTATACATCTCTGACAATTATTCCATGTGGACTGGATGGGTATGTAAATGCTTTATCTTTGTATTGCTTGAGGGATGTCATATTTTAAACATTTTGTCTTCCACATTTTTCTGTACATGCCAGCAGTTCAATGAAGAGTGAATTTAATTGAGTCTTTGTGTTTGTGCTCTTTTCGGGTTCCATGATAAGGTGGTTGTTACTACCCTTTTCCACACTCCTCACGCCTGCTTGTGTTTGTAGTCTTTTCTGATAAAAATAATGGCTACTGTTTGGAGGGGTTAACTATATGCCGAGTATTGCCTTTTCACACTGTACAGAAATTAATTCATTTAATCTTCATAAGCAAAGAGTTATCATGGTAATCCCCCATTTTAAGAGATGAGGAAATTGAGGCACAGAGAATTTAAGTAGTTCATCTAGAGTAATGCAGTTGGTGGAGGAGTCAGCTTTCAAATCCACATTGTTTCACATTAGGGCCTTTGCTCTCCATCACTGCTGTGCACTGTCAGAATGTCCAGGTGCCAGCTGCTACTCGGGGATTATTGCTGATAGTGGCTTGCTTAAAAAAAGATACTTTTTCTAAGTCAAAAGATGAAAAAGCCTTGCTGTTGTATTGCTTAACTCCCTTGTGGATTTATGTCCATGGCTTCTATTTTATTAGCTATGACTCATTCCTGCCTCATTTGTAGAATTACTTTTTTAGGTATTAAAAATAATCGCTTTGTATGATGTGACTTTCTTTACTATATTTCTTTCTTCAGTTGGCATAAATATGCAGTAGTTTTTTGAATATAGAATATCACTAGAGTAAATTTAGTATATGGTATTCGAACGTTGCTATTCTTATCAAGTGCCTGAAAACACAGAGAACATTTTAAGATTGTAAGTTCCCTAAAATCACCAATTTAGGAACAGATTTACCACCGTCATATGCATGCCATTGAAATTTTGATAGAGATTATGTTAATCTATAGATGGCTTTGGGTAGTATGAACATTTTAAAAATATTCTTTCAGTTCATGAGCATGAAATATCTTTCCATTTATTTGTGGATTTATTTATTTTTCAGTGTGCAGATCTTTAACCTCCTTGGTTTAATTTATTCCTCTGCATTTTATTGTTTTTATTATTATTGTAAATGGGATTATTTTCTTCTTTTTAATGGGATTGTTTTCTTAATTTTTCTTTCTGATAGTTCATTTTTTTTAAAGATTTTATTTATTCATTTGACAGAGAGAGTGACAGCCAGCGAGAGAGGGAACACAAGCAGGGGGAGTGGGAGAAGAAGAAGCAGGCTCCCAGGGGAGGATCCTGATGTGAGGCTTGATCCCAGGACTCCGGGATCACGCCCTGAGCTGAAGGCAGACGCTTAACGACTGAGCCACCCAGGCGCCCCTCTGATAGTTCATTATTATTGTATAGAAATGCAACTGATTTTTGCATATTGATTTTGTACTTTGCAAGTTACTGAATTATTAGTTCTGGCAGGTTTTGTGTGTGTGTGTGTGTGTGTGTGTGTGTGTGTGTGTGTGTGTGTGTGTGTGTTTGTTTTTTGAGTCCTTAGTATATATTCTATGTATAACATCATGTCACTGGCAAACAGAGTCAGTTTTACTTCTCTGATTTGAGTGCCCTTCCTTCCTCCCTTTCTGCCTTCCTTCCTTCCTTCTTGCTTTTTGCCTGACTGTTCTGGCTGGGCCTTCCATTACTTTGTTGAATTTGGAGTGCTGAGTGTGCATCCTTGTTTTTTCCTGATCTCAGGAAAAGCTTTTAACCTTTCACCATATTTAACTGTGGGTTTTTCATATGTGGCCTTTATTATGTTCAGGCATATTTCTTCTATACCAAATTTATTGAGAGCCCCTCACAAAACGGTGTTAAACTTTGTCAAATGTATTCTCTGCATCTATTGAGAGGATCCCATGATTATTTCCTTCTTTTTGTTTAATGTGTGTAGTATGTCTGTTGATTTGTCTATGTTGAACCATCCTTGAATCCCAAAGATAAATCCTGCTTGATCATGTTGTATGATCCTTTTAATGTGCTGTTGAATTTGGCTTGCTAATACTTAGTTGAGAATTTTTGGGTCTATATTCATGAGGGAATTTGGCCTGTAGTTTTCTTTGCTTGTAATATTCTTATCTACCTTTGATACCATAGTAATGCTGGGCTTGTAAAATAAGTTTGAACATATTTACTCCTTTTTAATTTTTTGAAATAGTTTGAGAAGGATTGGCATTACTTCTTCTTTAAATGTTTTGTAGAATTTACCAGTAAACCCATCTGGTCCTGGGCTTTTCTTTTTTGGGAAGTTTTTGATTGCTGCTTTAATCCCATAGTCATTATTGGTCTGTTCAGATTTTCTCTTTCTTCATGATTCAATCTTGGTAGATCATTTATTTCTAGGCATTTATCTATTTCTTCTAGGTTATCCAATTTACTGGCGTGTAAATGTTCATTATAACCTCTTTTGATCCTTTGTATTTTTGTGGTATCAGTTGTATTGCCTCCTTTGTCATTTAAAAAATTTTTAAAAGGATTTTATTTATTTATTTGAGAGAGAGAGAACACGCAAGCATGAGCAGGAGGAGGGGCAGAGGGAGAAGTGGGCTCCCTGCTGAGCAGAGAGCCCAATGCTGGGCTGGATTCCAGAACTGTGGGATCATGGAGGCAGGGCAGAAGCTTAACCAACTGAGTCACCCAGGTGCCCCTCCTCTGTCATTTTTAATTTTATTTGAGACCCTTCTCTTCTCAGTTTAGTCTATGTAAAGTTTTGCCAATTTTCTTTATCTTTTCAAAAAGCCAGCTCCTAATTTCATTGATTTTTTTTCTATTTCTTCTTCTTGTTCATAGTCTCTATTTCATTTGTTTCTGTGCTAATCTTTATTATTTCCTTCTTTCTGCTAAAGGGTTTAGTCTGATCTTCTTTTTCTAATTCCTTGAGGTGCAAAAGTTTATTTTAGATCTTTCTTTTTTTTTTTTCTTAATGTAGCATTTATTGCCATAAACTTCCCTCTTAGAACTGCTTGCTGTGTCCTGCATGTTTTGGCATATTTTATTTTTGTTTACATTTGTCTCAAGATATTTTCTGGTTTTCCTTTGAGTTCCTCTTTGACCCATTGGTTGTTCAGGATTATGTTAATATCCACATATATGTGGATTTTCCAGTTTTCCTTTTGTTAATGATTTCTAGTTTCATACCATTGTGGTTAGAAAAGATACTTGGTATGATTTCAATATTTATTTTTAAATCATTCTCAGCATTGTCAGTAGTATTGGGGCTATAGTGGCAAATGGGAGGGACAAGGCCCCTGACCTAATGAGGGAAACAAATAAAAAGCAAAGTAATTTTAATTTGTGTTATCTGCTAAAAAGTCATAAGGTAGGAAATAATAGAGGATGGGATAAAGGGTAATCAGGAAGGTTCCTTAGAATTTAACAATAAAGAGAAAGAATGGGAAGAAGCTTGTGCTCCAAGGTCAGAGGAGGAAGAGGAAAAAAGAAAAAAACATTCCAGTGACAGAAAACTCGAGGTGCAGAGGCCTGGGTGAAGAAAAGGACATTTCCTTCTGTTTTTTGTTGTTAGCATTTTCTTTTCTTTTTTTTTAAACATTTTATTTATTTATTTGACAGAGAGAGACAGCCAGCGAGAGAGGGAACACAAGCAGGGGGAGTGGGAGAGGAAGAAGCAGGCTCCTAGCAGAGAAGCCTGATGTGGGGCTCGATCCCAGATCGCTGGGATCACGCCCTGAGCCGAAGGCAGACGCTTAATGACTGCACCACCCAGGCGCCCCAACATGTTCTTTGTAATTTATTCATATTGTCATAGTGCCCTTTGTGATTAAACTATAATACAATTAAGGCAATGGTGACATGGTTTCATTAATATGTTATTAGTATTGTTTATTATAATAATTTTTAATCATTTAAAAATACATTTATTATTCTGCCTTTAAATATAAATTGTACCTGAGACTTGAAATCTTCAGTTTCATTTCTCTATGTTAACTTCCTGATTTTGCAAAAAGTAAAAAAACAAAACAAAAAAAGAAACATTTAATTGCCATATTTTGGCTTGTGGAAGACATGTAATTTTAGATAAAGTGTGTGCATTTGAAAATTTCATCACTATTTTAAACATGGGAAGATCTAAAAATATAGTTGCTGCACAATTGTTTAGCCTTTTGTCCCTTCATGTATTGACTCTAGCTATTATATATTCTAAAAAATATGAATACTATTTAAAAAATGTTTTATATAAACAAGGTGAAATTATATTAAACCATTGACCTTTTGCATCTTGGCTTTATTTTTTATTTTTTTGATTTTCTTTTTCTTTTATTTTCTTTTATTTATTTTTTTTAAGTTTTAAAATTAACATATACCGTATTATTTGTTTTGAGGGTACAGGTCTGTGATTCATCAGTCTTAGACAATACACAACGCTCACCACAACACATATCCTCCCCAGTGTCCATCACCCAGCCACCCCATCCCTTCCATCTCCCTCCACTCCAGCAACCCTCACTTTGTTTCCTGAGATTAAGAGTCTCTTATGGTTTGTCTCCCTCTCTGGTTTCATCTTGTTTCATTTTTTCCTCTCTTCCCCTATGATCCTCTGCCTTGTTTCTCAAATTCCATGTATGAGTAAGATCATATGATAATTGTCTTTCTCTGACTGACTTATTTCACTTAGCATAATACCCTCTAGTTCCATCCTCATTGTTGCAAATGGCAAGATTTCATTTTTTGATGGATGTGTAATATTCCATTGTGTATATATACCACATCTTCTTTATCCATTCATTTGTTGATGGACATCTGGGCTCCTCCCACAGTTTGGCTATTATGGACATAGCCATAGTGTCTTTGGGGCAAATCCCTACTAGTGTAATTGCTGGGTCATAGGGTAGCTCTAATTTCAACTTTTCGAGGAGTCTCCACACTGTTTTCCAGAGTGGCTGCACCAGGTTGCATTCCCACCAACAGTATAGGAGGGTTCCCCTTTCTCCACATCCTCACCAACATCTGTCATTTCCTGACTTGTTAATTTTAGCCATTCTGACTGGTGTGAGGTGGTATGTCATTGTGGTTTTGATTTGTATTTCCCTGATGCCGAGAGATGGCATCTTGGCTTTAAATTGGGTCTTGAAAGGCAATGAAAATAGAGGCTTTCATTGCTAAGAATAAACTTCTTATTTGAAGTTGAGGAAAAATAGAAGTCTTGGCAAACCTGAAAGAGTTAAAAGTTCTCATCTTTGGAGTAAATATGTGTCCATGTATCCAAGGGCAAAAAATGCCCCAAATCTCAGAGGCAGAGTGCTACAGTGAGCATTGTTAGTCCTACTGAGGCTAGGTCCTTTACTTCATTATGTATTCTCAGTCCATCTCCTTCTTCTAGTATTTTAAGGCTTCAGATGCTTTTATTAATTTCAGGCTGTTAAGTTTGTCACTGGACCTATATGAAAATATTCCCTGAAGGAAAGCATCTTATTGAGCAGTGTTTGAATGTAAAAGCTTTATTTTAATTTTTTTTAGAAGATTTTATTTATTTATTTGTCAGAGAGAGAGAGGGAGAAAACAAGCGGGGGGGGGGGGGCGGCAGGCAGAGGTTGAGAAGCAGGCTCCCCACTGAGCAAGGAGCCCGATGCGGGACTCGATCCCAGGACCCTGAGATCCTGACCTGAGCTGAAGGCAGACACTCTACTAACTAAGCCACCCAGGCATCCCTAAATATAAAAGCTTTAAAGGAGGAATATTTGTACCTTAGTTCATTTGTGTTCAATCTCCTCTTTGTTTCTTCTCACCCAAATTAGGAAAAGCACATACATGAGAAAAATAGATTGAAATGTGTTTTCCTTCTTTTCCAATGCTTTGATGGAAGGCAGATTGTCTCCTTTTGTCTTCACAAAATGTTAAATCATTCATTCCTCCATAACTTAGTTTTGCACTCAGAGCTCTTCTCAGCTCTTTCAGCTGGAAATATTACTTCTCTTCCTTGTTTTTCTGTGGAATATATTGTCTATAGAAGGATTTTACAAATATAATTTTTTATATCCTGTCTTCTTCCCCTAAAAGGAACACTCTTCCCAATTTGATTATAATCTTGAGATTAGAGATTACACTGCGTTTATGTGGATATCTCCACAGAATTTACCACAGTGCCTTGTGCAAATGACTATTTCTTGCATGATTTTTTTTCCCTGTTACACATAACAAAAGAGACTTTTTTATTATTCTTATCAATCTTAGAAAATTCAATTCATTATGGATTTCGATTTTCTTACACTGTTCTTAGGTGTTCCTTGCCAATAGCCTATAATAAATAATTCTCGGTTGTGTATGTTTTCTCTTTTTTCTTTATTAATCTTTATTCTTTATTACACTGCTAATCAGATAACTTACCTTATCAAAATCACTTAACATTTTAATGGCAGAATTTTGTTTTCTAAAAACATCTAATCTGTTATTAGTAATTGTCATTTTCAGAAACAAAGACCATGGAATCATTCCTACCTTTATTGATTAAATCGACAAATATGTATTGAATGCCTGCTAGGTGGCTGGCATGTGTGCTGATCGCATAATTGTGAATAAGGTACAGAATCTGTGGAGAAGGTACATAGAAAACATTGAGCTGATAAGTACTGTAATGATGGTGGGTGCAAAGTGTTATGGGTGCATTTGGAGGGGGCACAAAGCAGTTCTAGGGTTTAGGGATCAAAATCATGACTAGGAATTAGCCTGGGGAAGATGGGGAAAGAAGGAACTCTGCACTTTCAAAAGAATGTGTTCTGTTTGTTTTTGATCAGGTTGTTGGTTTTAACCATGGTGATTATGAATGCTTTCAGATCATTTGATCACATTTTCTGAATGCAGCTACCCATCTATCTTCTTCATTAAGCATTTCTTCCTCTGGGTCAAAATTAAATGGAGAGAATCAGTTTCCTTGGCTTCTTAAGAATTTTTTTTTTGGCTTGTTATTGCAAAGCGTATTAAGAATATAATGCCCATGTCACAGATTTCCCAAATATAGAAAGTTTTTTTAGTACTTCTTATATCTCATAATTCTAGTTTCAGGATACCACCTGATAGAGTTATATGAACTTGTACTTTTCCCTAAACTACTTCTCTTTCTCTGTGAACAGCTCTACTATCAATGCTTTGCCCAAAGGTAAACTGATTGAAAGTAGATTGGTAGAAATCCAGTAGATTTCACAGATGCTTCACTTTCCTTCACTTCTAACATGTCACCCCCACCTTCATACCTGTCACCTTTTAAAATTTTATTTAACAGTGGTAAGGAACACTTAACATGGGATCTACCCTCTTAACAAGTATTGAAGTGTATCATATATTGTTGTTGACCATGCATATAATGTTGTACAGCAGATCTCTTGAATTTATTCATTTTGCTTAACTTAAATTTTATACCCATTGCTATTATCATCTTTTGATGGGCTTTTAAAAATTACCCTCTGTCTCCCAGCTTCCAGATTTGTTTTCTGACGTTATTATCCCACAAGCTACTTGAAAGATGCTTCCAAAACATATGTATGATCATTTCACTTTCTAACTGAAAATCCTATAGTAGTCTCCTTTCACCTTCTGCATGCATGGTATGCAAAGATTCTGCTTTTCCCAACTTGTTATCAGATAGTAGAATACAGAAAGTTTCAACATTACACCATCCATTTTTTTCAACAAACCCTGAATTAATCACAGAAATCTCTCAATGAGTGGCCTTAATCAAACTACATAATGACCTAGTTAAGTGAGTAGATCTTGTCAAGATCTTTAAAATTGTGGAGCTTTCCTGTAGGCAATAGAGTCATATCTTATAGTTGTAGAACCACTCTTACCTATATCAGCAGCTTTGTGACGGTGTTCTCAACCGGAGGCTATGAACATGGTTTGGGGCCCTAGAGAACAGCCCTATCAGCTGGAAGTTGTTCAGGGTGTCACAGTTACCCACAGTCACTTGGGAATTTAAAGAGTTTGTAGAGGTCAATTAGAAGAATATCTGTCGTACTACCCAAGGAAAAATATGTCCCTTAATGTAAATATTAGGCATTATCTTTAAGTGATAGTTCAATTTCTTCTCTTTCGAACTTAGGCTTTCACATCATATATTAACTTCAGTTTGATTCAACAAATGACTATTGATGACCTGCTGTATTTCAGGCTAGTGGAGAATACAAAAATGAATAAGGCATCCGTTCCTTTTTCAACCGTCAAGCCGGGGAGACCTAAAGGATAATTTTGAAATCATGTGATAAATTCAGAAATAAAAGTATATATGGGGTGTTATGGTCATATTGCTGAGAAGACAGAGATAAATAATGAAGACTTTTCTCTAAACCCTTTGGAGTTTAAAAATGAAGAAAACATAAATCAGGAAAGGAAATGAACAAATAACTGAAATTCTTGGTGTTGAAAAGACCTATTATCTGTCAAAATGTGATTATAAAAAGACTTTTATTTAGACACATCTGATGAGATTTCAAAACTCTAGGTCTAAAAGTAAATGATTTAAGCTTATAAAGAAAATACCCACAACCAAATAACTGAAACTTAGAATGACTTCAGATTATGTATCAACAACACCGGACTGGAAAATGCAATGTTTTAAGGGAAATTGAATTTGGATTTATAATTCTGTTCACAGTCCAAAAGAACAGAATATAAGATACAACAACGAAGAGCAGCTACGTATGATCTGAAAGAAGTAAAGCGAGTCACCAGTAATTCCACTGTGAATCCACCGGACCTTGATGCTTAAAGCACTTGCCTTTGAGTAGGAAGAGTTTAGGGTTAGGTGAAATAGAACTAGATTTCCTAATTACGCTTTTTGCTTCTCTAGTACATAATAAGCAGAGTATTATAATCAGCTTTAAAATTGTGGAACTTTTCTATAGACACAACTATAGAAATCTTATAGTTACAGGACAAAAAATTAATAGTATAACTGACAAAAAGCTGAAGGATGAAGAAGTAAAAACTAGGTTCTCAAGTTTTCTAAATCAGCCAATAGATCTAGCTTAGGGGTGATGAGGCAGGAGGTAGAAGTTTAAATAAATTATTTAATATTATAAATATGACCGTGATGACAGCTGTAAATTATAAGTAACACATATTTTGAGCTGGTGGGAAAAAAAGAAGGTTTAAGAGGAAAGTTATAAATTGTTATTTTTTAATAAGTCTGGTAGTGGAAATGGAAAAGAGAAACTGAGAAGTGGTTATATTTATTTACTTTAAGCTTTACTATATATTTGACTTTTTTCCTCCAAGTGAAGATATTGGTTTAGGGAAAAAAAAAGACAATGTGTAGTAAAGGGTGGGGCATACTGAAATACTGCTGGGTGAGCATTTTAGAAATGATTCCCTTTTCTCCTTAGGTATTATTTTTTCTTTGCAATTTTCTATACACAGTACTTTTATGACCTAACGATCTGTAAAATAAATTTCATGTTTAAAAAAGTGTTAACATCTGGTGTAACACAATATATCTCAAGTAGACATGCAAGTTACTGGGAAAAGCTCAGATACACTCTTTCCAAGTCCAAATTGTTAGTGTATGTTAAGAATACTTACGACCTAGATGCAGTGCAAGTGTTGATTTTGGTTTTTAATGTTTTAAGTTCTGACTCACGTCCTGTGCATCATAGATAATATGACAATTCCAAAAAATTAAGCTGTAAAGAGAAATGCCCTGTTACTACATAGAAAGTCATTTGATAGAATTAAATGAGTCATTCAACCGTGCCACACAAATTTATAGCCATTATCTGTGGAGAAATAGAGTTAGCACTGACATTAAATGTGCCGTTTGATTCCTTTATTATGAATTTCATGTTCTGCTCAAATTCTTTAACCACTACCATATGGTTTTCATTATGTTTGTAGCCATTTGTTATGCCCGATAAGTTGAAAACTTTATTATATATCGATTTACTGTTGTGAATGCCTGAAAACCCTTGTGCTCTCAACACCATCATTGATCAGATATCAATTGTTTTTTACTCTCAGACCACAGAACATATTAAATTGATTCTGGATATATCTGGTACATACTAAAGGGCATGACCCCAATTTTTCTGTTAAAGGCCTGTTAGCTTCAGCTTTAAGAGCAATTTTGTTTCTTACAATATTGTAGTGCTCTTGACTAGGAATCTCATTTTGTCTTTTATTTGGCTGGAAAGCGGGACTAAAACAGTGTTTCAGATAATTTGTAGAGGTTTTGTGGCTGCTGTTCTTGATTTAATCAATGTTAATAAAAATGATTTAGAAACATCTTATTTGGAAAATGAGTTGTTGTACAGGTGGTCATAAAGTGATTTTAAAAAATATACCAGTTAAAAAGATTGAATGCCTGTGTCCCATCCTAGATTCTTTTACTTTTGATTTTCATATGCCCTTATATTTGGAGATAAGCACTATGTAAAGAATGATAAAATGCAGCTCAATTTGCAAGATAATTTTCTGATTTTTTTCTATTTTTCAAAATATGCTTTGAGAAGCCTAATCAATTATCTGATACACAAATGAAAATGAATGCACTATTCTAAGCTCAGAAAATCTAAAATAATATATAAATATTTAAAAATTTAATCATTGTGAGTTACAGAACATAAAGTTAACTACATAAATAAGTGAATATTAAATACCTTCTAAAACATGAATTTGGTGAATCTGAGTGTTAAAATTTTTCTAAAAATTATTTTCTATTAAGTGACATTTTAGCCTACATGAGTAAAACTTTTATACAAACAAGTATTTGTTTTTCATGCTATATGAAAGTTAGGGATGTTGAAAACAATGAAGAAGAAAATGAGGGATGTTGAGAAGAATTTTGTCAGTCTAAATTCCAAAGTCAGGCAGATCTGATTTTGAAACCAAGTTTTACCTATTGAATTTACTGCCTATTGAGAAACATCACTTTCCTCATCTGAATTGAGGATTAAATGAGATGATGGGTATTTGAATATATGAAAAGTTCCTGGTACCCAATATATAATAAATGAAAAAAAGGTGTCAAATATTTCATGAGATTGATTTACACTATGAGTGTGTAAGTATCTCAATGTATCTACCGTTCCTTAATTAACTGATTGACAGATAGAAATAATCTGATATACCAGGAAAATAGTTAAAAATTTTCTGTTTTGAAGTTAGTAAATTTTATTCCTTTCAGCTATTTGTTTTTCTTGTGGATTTCAGTTGCTTTTAGGGCAGTGCTTCTCAAACTTTTAATGTGCATATGAACCAGCTAGAGATATTATAAAAATCCAGATGCTCGGTCAGAAGGTCTTGGGTAAGTACTGGGATTCTGAATTTCTAAAAGTTTAGTGATGGTGATGCCAAAGCTATTGGACCATGGGGTGTGTTTGTGTGCGTATGTGTGTGTGTAATGTGTGCATCTGTGTGAGTAGTGGGAGTAGCAAGGTGATAAGTCATAGGTGCTACATAATACATCCTTCTGTTCTTTCCTACATATGCTTACATAGCACTCTGTATGTACAGTCTCAAAACCATTAGTCATTATTATAATCTTTTTAATCTTGTACTTCCTTCAGTATATTGAAAGCTCCATGAGAGTGTCTTCTTTTACTCTTTGGTGTGTTCCCAGAATAGCACAGTGCCTGGAACTTAGCAATGAATGCTAATTTGCTAAGTGTTGGTGAACTACATGCCAAAAGTGAAGTCCATGGCTGAATAAATAATAGGAGGCCACAGATTGAAAGTGTCTGCATAATAGCTGTGTTATAATATAGTTTTACCAAATGAAATAATTCTCCACACTCATAGACTTAGTTTAATTTCCTCCCCCCAGAAATGTATGTATATGTAGTGGGTCTAGTGGGCATGGTCAGAATTGCTGTTTGGAAAAGATAATGTGTATCATTCTGGTAATTAGATAGAACATATGTAAATTTATTGCTCTGTAAATTTACTTTGATCTTGATTCAAGAAGCTGTATTTGAAAGGAGTAATTGAAAACAAAGTCAAATGGGGGCTAGGTCACTAAGTTTCTCTAGGGCCAAGATGCTGCCCCTAATAGAGTTTTGGGGAGGTATAATACTGTATTGTATACTGGAAATTTGATAAAAGATTAGATCTTAAGTGTTCTCACCACACCAGAAAGAAAAAAAAGTAAGTATGGAAGGTGATGGATGTGTGAATTAACTGGGTTGTCATAATCATTTTGCAGTTCAAACCTATATCAGACCATCATGTTGTACATTTTAAATATATACTGTTTTGTACTTGTCAATTATAACTAGTAAAGCTGGAAAAAAAAGTAGTAGAAATAACTACAGGATGATTGCATGGGTTGACCCAGACATTGTTAGGCATTCTGTGACATGTAATATTAAAGAATACAGGTGAACACTTTTTTCTCTCCTGGCGCTATTGGTCAACCTGCAAATTTCTCATAGGGTTAAATTCAGTACACTTAGAATGATATTACATTTTAAGTCAAAATCGTGGTCATTTATGATCCTTTTAGGGTAATGATCCTTTTAGCATCAGGTGAAGGCAGCATTTCAATATATGGGACATTTTACTTCAATCTCATCATCTTTTTACAGGAACTCAGTGTGTTCATTTTTGTTTTCTTATGGTCCTCACTCTGGCACCCCATCAGAATTAGGCAAGGCTTCTCCTCTAAATACACCTTCACTTTTTATAAAAATATTGTGATGATGAGTCAGATATGTAAATGTATATTTATGCATTAATTAACAACCATAGAGCATGAGAATCACAATGTCTTAACTTCAGAGAGTGAATGGAATCATGAGAATCAGAGGCCAGAATCAATTTGATTTTTTTCACATCATTCCCATATAATCTATGTTCAGGTGAAACTGATTCAGAACATAAAAGAGTTAAAAATTCATTATTCCTTTGTTTCTGAAGAATAATATGGAGAAAAGGATAAATATATTGAAATAATGCTTAAAAATAAATATATATAACTTCATATATAAATATAAATATATATATATATATAAATAAATATAACTTCACAAGGTTTCCAGTACAAAAATTTTCATGTTTGTTTTTACAGAAAATGGGAGAAGTGATACCTGATTATTGAAGCCTATTGTATATTTTCTACCTTTTATATGAAATCCCTCGGTTACAATTCTAAAATTCCAAATACTTATCATAAATGTTCTCTCTCAAGCTTTAGCTATGCATTTAAAAAATTAACGCTTAATTTTTTTTTCGAGCAGGTTTATATTTGCAGAAATATTGAGCAGGAAGTACAGAGTTCCCATGTGCCCTCTCTTCCTCACTCAGCCCTCAGTTTCCCTTATTAATATCTTAATTAGTTACAACAGTTTGTAAATCAATTAGTTACAATTGATGAATGAATATTGACAATTATTATTATTATTTTTAAAGGATTTTATTTATTTGACAGAGAGAGAGAGCAAAGCAGGGGAAGCTGCAGGTAGAGGGAGAGGGAGAAGCAGACTCCCCTACTGAGCAGAGAGCCCAATGTGGGACTCGATCCCAGGATCCTGGGATCATAACTGACTGAGCCACCCAGGCGCCCCAACACATTATTATTAATGTAAAGGACTAAACTTTTCTTCAGTGAAGTTCTTTTTGTTCTTAATTAACAGCTTTATTGAAGGATAACTGATATGCAAAACACTGCCCATTTTTAAAGAGTACAATTGAATACACTTGACATATGTATACAACAGTGAAGCCATACTCATAATCAAGATAACTATCACCCCATGTTTCCTAGTGTCCTCTATAATCTCTCCTGCTTACACCTCTCTGTCCCCCCTCCACATCCCCATGCAACCACTGACGTGATTGTCATAATTGATTAGTTTGCGTTTTCTGAGATTTTATGTAAACGGAATCATACACTATGTACTCTTTTTGTCTGATTTCTTCCACTCAGGAAAATATTTTGGGATTCACCCATATTGTGTGTATCAATAGTTCATTTCTTCCTAAATGGAGTAGAATTCCATTTAAAAAAGAGAAAGTTTACATTTTAAGGTTGATACTATCCAGGCATTCATTTATCTGCAGGATGTATGGAAAAATAAAATTATGAACTGTAAGTTGTTAGTGTTGTTATGTAGGATATAGAAATTGGTGATGAATATAAAATTTTGCTTTTTAGAACAAGTTAACTTTTAACTATCATTTTATATGTGGGTATTAAATGTACATTCATTATACTTGAAAATAGCATACACATTATTCATGTGAGCTATAACATTAGTCTATCAAATCTACTTAACTCTCATTTTCTCAGTAGGTCCTTACAAGCACCAGTGAATTAATAGGGACTGGGATGGAGAAACACCAGTGCTCATTTGTGTCTCCTGGAGTTTTCTTCTTGTGTGAGCTTTCATAAAAGGTTAATTACGCACGGAGAGACATGCACAAGAAAGACAGAAATTTCAAATCGTTCTAGTCGATTATATCAGACTCCTGTGTTGAACCACTTCATTTTTTCTTGTTCTCACCATCTGTGGGGCAGCTGGCCACTTTTCCATCAGCAGTTCACACTGTGGAGACTGAATACGTGACTCTGGTCAGCTTCAGGCAAATGTACTTGGCTACATTCATCACTTCTTACGTTCTGCCACTTGGGATTAATCATTGAACCAAGGAGACGGGAACAGGAGATAAACATAATTGGAATCGTAGTGGTACTGTTTCAGTAAAATCTCAAATATTGCAAACATTAATGTGGCAAAGATAGAGATAGGAAAATATAAAGAACAAAATAGAAATTTGAGTAGATACTTCTTAAATTCCCTGTCATGAACATTATGAAACAAATTATAATAGTTTATACATTTGCATGTAAGATAAAATAGAAACATTCTTAAATTTTATGTCAAAATTTTCAATTTGTTTTTATTTGATAATTACATTATAAGACAAAAGATACACACACACACACACACACACACACACACACAGATCTTCATATAAATTTCTTAATAAAATTTTAGGAAAATTCTCCCCAAGAACTAAAAAACTCTTTTGAGTTTAGGAAGTTTGGTTTTTGTTGTTGTTATCATTTTTGTTGATTCACTTCTCATCTCAGGTGTCTGAACAGCATGTGAGATTTAGGGAATTGATTGCATTTCACATATTTAAGATGAAGAAACCCCAGAAACTCAGAAGTTTTTACTGTTACTTTTATTGCTTTTAGATAGACGAGGAGTATGAAAGGTTAGATATCCTTAGTTAATCTTAGGGAATTAAATCTATCTGAGTAAAACCAATTGGAAAGGATTTTTATCTCGAGCTATGGGCCTTTGTTCTGCAATAACTGCATCCATTTAAAGTAAATTGTCCATTAAAGTACCACTCTGGCTTTTGACAAATTGCATCAAACTGTTTTCTTCCTCCAGGGAAACACAAACCTGAGAACGGTGGTTTTATTTTTTCTGCTTGACATATAGGTTGCCTGAACCAGAGGGCTAAAATGCTTTTAGGTGCTCTATAAGACAACCCAAAGAGGTTATATATGGTCCAGTAGAGCCCAAGTGAAGACATTGAATACTATCAGCTTATCTTGCGTGATGACAAATAATTGCTCATGCTCTTATATCATTTATCATTTTGAAAACCATTCTCACTTTTTAATCATATAATATAAGAACAATATAACAGACCTGACAAAGGCTATAAATCCTATTTTTTTTTTTGGCTAAAAATTAGTCATTGAACTATATGGAAAAAATTCAGATGACTGCCAAGGTACAAATTCAAAGCACTGATGTCAGTTAGTTGAAAGGTCAAGTTGCTAATTATAACTGAGTAAAAAATAAATTCTGATGGAAATATTCTTTCAAAAATTAAATTAGCTATGGTCACAGATTCAAAGATAATTATACAACTGTGGTTTAGATATTAATGGAATTAAATATTTTTTAGCTATGTGAAAACAGTATCTGAATTGTTACTATTAGTAGTAAAAATGCTTGTAATATTCTACCTTCGCAGTATATAATAAAAGAAAAAAAATAAACATTGCTTGTGTTTCTAAAACAAAGCTATTCAGTTTAGCTTTGAGTATTGCTATGTGTAGTCATGTAATTTGTTAATTAAAAATTTTGTGAATGAAGTATTCTAATTCACAAACATGAAAAGATGGACATTATGCTAAAATAATAAAAGTTGCTTATATGCTTTGATTTTAAGGATCATTATCTGATCTACCACATTTGTTCAAAAATATAGTGAAGAATGAAATGTTTACACAATCTCAAGCTCTCCATGAAATTCTTATTCATTACAAAACAAAAATGAATGGTTTTACAAGGTAGCAGTCTGGCAGACATGACCTTAAATACACAATCAAAGTTAACATTGTGACTAATGAGGCAAATCAAAATCATGCGCCCCCTGACAGGAATATAGTCTAATTTTTGTGATATTCCTTCTCAATGTACATAACCAGAAACTAATCAGTAGGAGACATTAGACAAACGTTCTTCAGAATGTTTCCTTTTTCTGTTGATTTCTATTAATCTCCATTGCTGCCACCTTAGTCTAAGCCATACTTCTATCTCACTAGACAATTGTACTGACCTAGTTTTCCTACTTCTGTTCTTGCTTTTATAATCTATGATCTATTCTTCTGTAATTTATATCCTTTTTTTTTTTAAGATTTTATTTATTTACTTGACAGAGAGAGAGACAGCCAGTGAGAGAGTGAACACAGGCAGGTGGAGTGGGAGAGGAAGAAGCAGGCTCCCAGTGGAGGAGCCCAACATGATGCTCGATCCCAGAACACCAGGATCACTCCCTGAGCCGAAGGCAGACGCTTAACGACTGAGCCACCCAGGCGCCCCTGTAATTTATATTCTTTTAAAGGAGGTAGAATTATCTTTTAAAATTAAATCAGAGCATATCATCTCTCAACAGAAATCCTCTTGGTTTTCTATTGTACTTATAGTGAAATGCAAACTTCTTGCTTTGTCTAAAGTTCTCCCTCCATGGTCTGGCTGTAGTTTATCTCTGTCCTGCCATGTTCTACCACTTTTCCCTTCTGGTTTACTAGGATCTATCTTGTCATTCTTGTCCTATAACAGGCCAAGTTTTTCCCAACTCAGGCATTTGGATTTGCTCTCTAGAATGCACTTTCTCCAAATCTTCATTTAGCTGACTCCTTCTCACTTGGATCTCATGGAAATATTTTCTTCTCAGACAGATGAAATAAATTGACCAATTTCTGAGAAAACTCTAAGAGTGTCTTAGTGAGGTTCTGAGTTTAGTGAGGCACTTAATGATCATTTCTAAGAGGCTGAGAAAGGTCTTAGAAGGTGGTTTGGAGTCTTAGAGAGATGGCTCATAAAATGCACCTGAGATTTAATGAATCATGAGAAGATTTAAGAGTGTTGAAAAAACCCATGGAATGGAGGAAGTTAGGAGCCAGTAGATGGAGAATTTCTCATGGGTATGTAGGGTCTGGACTTTATGACCTAGATTTGACTTCAGCAATGGTCACAAGTACCCAGTAGAATCATAAAACCATCTACAGTATAAGAGGCACTACAGTCAGGGATCCAGGACTGAAGCTACCCAGGAACCACCCTTAAGAAATTTCTGAAACTCCTTGAGGAGAACTCCTTTCTCAATAGAAGGAAAACCTATAAACATCTTGCATAGATCCCGAGGTATTGCCTTGAGGGAAGGGATTGGTGGGGAGGGAAGTGCTGAAAGACTTAATCACTTGCTAAAAAGAGACAGAGGTAACCTGAAAAAATATAACTGGAAGATATTTAGTTTATATCTATTTGGAAACTTTAACAAATCTAAGCCTGTCTCAGTTTCCCAGTGGAGTAAGGTAAGTGGGCCATATGAGCATGTGCATGTGTGTGTATAGCACATATAAATGTCATGTGCAAATTATTTTTAACCACACAGTGATAAATAGTTCACACTAAGGAATTTATGTATATTTGTGTGCATGGATTTATGAATTGATTCAAGTACTAAAATTAGATTAATACTGCCCTGAAGGGAAGGACATACAGTTGAGCAACTGTTCTCGTCTTTCATTGCTCATTTTATTTAATTGAGGGAGCTTTAAAAGAACCAATGTCTAAATCTCCCCTTGAGAAATTCTGATTTAATTGGCCTGGAGTGTGGGCTTGGAATTATGATTTTTATTTATTTATTTATTTATTTATTTATTTATTTATTTATTGTGAGTAAAGTGATGGATGTTTATTAAGTGAAGATACAGAAAAAAACTCTCAAGAGTGAGAGGGGCCCTGACAGGGTTGCCAACCAAGGCCTCTAGGGTTGGCCTTTTATAGAAGGCTAACCAGAGAACTTAAATCCTAACATCTCTATCGATAACACCTTCAATGGCTTACTTCCTTTTTAGGGGCTGGTTATTCCTTGTTGGTCACAGGTGATTATAAAGACACCTACCCCACAAGACCCACCCCACATGCCTAGGGCAGGGTGGTCCGATTTGTCCCCTTATCTCTGGTTTCCTCACACCTCCACATTTTGGGGATTTCTGTGAGCCTGATCACATAGCCCCCTATCTATCTCTTCCTGCCTAGCCCTGTCTGTCCCTTACTCATTCCTCCCCTGGAATAGTAAACCTAACTGTGCATTAGGGAGTGGGACGATGACTGCTCTGGATGCTTCCTGCTGAAATGGGGTGGCGGGCTGTGTGGCAGTTAGAATCTATCCAGGGGTTGGTCCAGGGGCTTGTGGTATGACTCCAGGGGGGTCATAATGGGCAGCACACATACATGCATTAGCATATGCAAAAGAATGAACATGAAAGGGGAACCCTCCTACACCGTTGGTGGGAATGCAAGCTGGTGCAGCCACTCTGGTAAACAGGGGAATCATGATTTTTAAAGATCTTTCCAGGTGCTTCTAATGTGCAGCCAAGGTTGACAGGTTGAGAACCAGTGTTTTAGACTAAGATAATCTCTTTCTATGTACATTTCCAGTCATATACCACTGTTTCCTATATGTTAATACCTCCTGATATGAGTGAAATTTAGCTAGGACCCCTAATCCCTGACTCTACTTAAAGCTTGTGATTCAGAAAGTTTCCAAGGGGTGTACATACAAAAAATATTCCTAAAAAATCATTTATTTTACACTAGTTAGCTGGATTAGAAAATTGTATTAGCTTGAGGTCTCTTTTTCCCTCATTGGCTTCAGTGGATTCTGGAAGCAAATCAATTGACTTCCTTGGAATCTTTCCCTCTAGGGTCATACCAGTATCTTGACTTTTGAGATAATACTACCCTCATTTTGAGAGGAGGTGTGGAAAAATCAACTTAGTAAAGTTTCTTCTTCCCAAAGACTTAAAGCAGAGTTGACTTTCATCTCATTTTCTCTTCCTTTCTCTTAGGCTCTCCAACAGTCATTCTTGTGTTCAAGAGTAGTCCAAAGTTTCCCAATTTCATGTACTTGGCAGAATTGCCTGGTCATTTTTATTTAAGCAAACAATCAATAATAACAATAAAAAAGCAGATCCTTTAGCTCCACCCCACCTAGTCTAAGAAACACCACTGGTCAGCGTAAGATTAATGGGGCTCTGGAGAGCACTGTGGTAAAGCCTGCTAACCCAGCAGTCTTTTGAAATATGCCATGATGTCCTCAGCAATGACATCTCCATAATGAGTTTCATGAGGGTATATATTGAGTCTAATGAACTTTTGTTAGCGCTGCTGTTTCTCACTTTGTTCCTTTTGCAGCTGCTAAAATGGGAAAGATTGAAATCAGCAAGTTTCTTACTGTGAGTAAGCTAAAAGAGGCTTTTGAATAATTTTTTCCGCCTGCTTAGCAAATTTCTCTTGTGACAGTTGGATGTTATTTGGGGTTCCATACTAGGAGGAAGAAGTGCACATTTCAGTCATTTTTGAGAATAAATATTCTCTGTGTATATATTTGTAGTTGTCATTTTTTTCTCTTCTTGAGGTTTATATGATCGATCCTTGGCATGTGGCCCCTTGTGTATTGCTCTGCTGAAAACAGCCTAAAAAGAATTTTCCAAGAGTTTTGTAGCACTTCTCTTTAGTTACAATTCTGCTTTATTTTTCTTACCAGAGTACCTGTCTTCAGAGAACCAGCATAACAAAAGGATAGGTACAAATACATAAAAAAAAATCTATGAGAAGATCAATTAGATTTGTTAAAGCACGTTTAAAGTAATTTTCTACTGAAAAATTTAATCAAATTTATTAATCATGTCTCTCTGCTTACCAGTGTTAAATAAAAATTTAAAAGGTAGCAATCAATAAACAGAGATAAAAGCTTCTCAAGAATAAATGAAAGGAAGTAATAAAAAGACTCACTAAGCTGAAGTGCCTCCTATCAACAGCAGCTGATAAAATATTAAAAGATTTGCCTTGTGTAATGTCTCTGGAGAGCCGTCTTGCTGATGTACCAGACCATGATTGACAACTTTGAGACCTTGCTGGAAGCCACAAAAGTATATCTATAATATTATGCTCAATTGCATAGGTCTTTCTTCTTAAATGGGGCTGGAAATAACATATCACTGAGTGATTGGCTTTTAAGAAATTGAACACTCTCCTCAGTTCTAGCTGAAGTTTAATTTGCTTAGAATTAGATGTTATGTGGTATCTAGAATCTGAAAAACAAAAACGAAAACATATCATTGTACCTGAAGACATGTGAAACGTTTGGATGAGTCATGAAATAACTGGAGGAAATTTTAAGGGTGGGGTGATTTCACTGTCAGAATAAATAGTAATATTTACTGCCATATTCCATGTGCCTGGTACTAAGCTAAGTCATTTATGTGCGTTATTTCAATTAAGCCTCACAAAAAAGCTTCACCTATGTGACATGTAATGTTATTTCCGTTTTTCTTGAGATAAGAAATTGAAACTCAAAAAAGTTAAGAAACTTGCCCAAGGTCATAGTAAGTAAGTGGCTTAACTTGTATTTGAATCCAGATCGAACTCCAAGTAGCATGATGAACTGAAATTGACCATGAGGTTGGTGACATCCTGGGCATCTGTTCACGGGAGCAATTATGATAACTTAAGTAAAAAATATTGGATACATGGGCACATACCAGAGGGACAGGAAAGAACTGAAAACACAGGACAGTGTTATTTTATTTTCCCTGCTTAGTTTAAGGAAGTTGGTCTAATAATGGGAAGGATAAAATTAGGTAGAAGCCTGAATATTCTTTGAAGTATAAACAGTGTGACTTCATAGACCAAGCCACACAGAGTTCGGGAGTGGAGCACTTTCCTTGTTTATTCAGGCATCATGGCATGGTCTATTGTGCAGCCAGACTGGTGTATCCTGTGGTGACCTAAGAGTGTTAGGGCTTTGGGTACATCTGGCAGGCAGTTGGTTCTCCCTTCACAGAGGGTAGGAGTAGTGATGATAGCAAAGTGCCTCCTTCCAGTGACTTTTGTTAATAGACATCATGCAGGACCTGAAATATGAAAAAGTGAAAAGTGCAGCATTATACCTAAACACCTGTGAGACAATTTTGGGGGCATTCGAGAAAGCCCTGTGGGGGCAGCTGGTTTCTATTCCAGAATACAGTGATTAAAAACCAATCAAACTCTTTAACTATAGGCATGAACCTAATTTGGGGGCTTAGTAAATGATACCTGGGGAATTTAGAATTATGTATGATTATGGAACATAAAAATAAAAATCCTTAAATAATCACAGATTGAGCATTTACTTATTTCCACATAAGTGGCAACAATTACCAAAAGCAGCATCAAGTTAAAGTTTAATTGGGAAAACTGGTTTATGTATGAGAGAACTTCCAAAGCTGTCTTCTCAGCTCTCCCATTAGCTCGATGATCTTAAATTGGCTTTGGTAAGAGGCTATGCTTTCCATTTTACCTTTAAAGATAAGGCATAATTGAACAAGGCCATCACAAATGTTTTATGAGTGATAAGAGAGCCCTTCCTAAGAATAAGATTACATAGAACAAAAAAGAAAAAAGAGAACATTGAGTCACTGAGTAGGGAGGGGCATTGTAATATACAGGGAAAACTCAGAAAATAGGGGATTGAAAAGTAACTTCAAAATATATCTGCACAGAGGGGAGAAATCTTATGGTCACCACCCCAACCAAGTAATCCAATCTAGCACCACTGATAGCATCTTGTGCTTAACACTGTGCCTCCAGATTCTCTCAATAGGAAGTATTCTGCATCACCAATGAAATATTCATACAAAAAAGATTTATCCTGAATTGAAGTAAAAGCAAGATTTTATATAAAAACTTCAGAGAAAATGAAAAAAATAGAAGAACACAGCAATCAACAGTCTGAGCAAACAGTCAGAAAAATAATAGTTTGCACTTAATAAAGGTAATTCAGATACTGGGACCCACAAAATGGAGTTCACCTCAGTGGCCCAGCTGTCACTGGTTGAAACACAAGTCAGCTTGCACTTCAGAGAAATACCTCACTGTCCAAGAAAACCTAACAGACCTCAGTGACAATTCTCTGACTCAGCTTTAACTATTTACTTTACCCTAGAAAGTAGGACCTGCTAGCTTTACCAGGAAATCCCTGACTTCCTAGCAAATTATGTCCTGTTATGGTGTTGCTGTTTCTAAGCTCTAGAAAGCTTTCTCTTGCCCAAAATCTCCCAGGAAGAGTCCTCCGTTCCTTGTAGAAGGCACTGCACTCATCCAATCCATTGATTGTTTTTCCTTGAATAAAGGAATCAAACTTGTTACAAATTGTTTTATTTTTTCATTTGACACATGTTTTAAAAAGATAACAGCCTTGAAAGAAAGGTGTATGTATTTATGTGTGTGTGTGTGCAGTGCAGGGACTTAATCAAATTAAAAAAAAAAAAAAAGACCAGGATATAATGAGAAATGCAATGCTTGAAAGTTGATTTGATCCTGTCTAATAAAAATAACTATGAAGAAATTTGGGAAAAAATTAGAGAATTAGAGAATGGACTGAATTTAGCAGATGTTGGAGGTTAAGTATTTTTTGATAGTGTTTTAATATAGCATCCATATTTGTAGGAGATACATGTTAAATTATTTAGAAATATTTTGGTATCTGAAATGTACTTTCAAATGCATGAAAAAAATAGCTAGAAAGATTTTAAAATATTGGAAAATGTTAATATTTTAAAATCTATTGTGTAGATATTCAGGAAATAATTTTTTTTTTAGCTTTTCTGTATTTGACATTTTTCATGATGAAACTTAGGAGAAAAGGTAACTTTACTAAACTAATCATTTGGTTTTGTCTTGGATCTACATAAATATCTGCAAAATGGTAACTCCTACCACAAAACTGTAAGCTGCTTCATTACATGGGGTATTCCCTGAGAAGAAAGATTATATTTAGGCTGTTTTTTTGTCTGCTACCTATAAAATTCCCTGGCATATCGTATTGTGAGTAAATGAATGATTGATAACCTATTTGTAGTACCTATGTCAATTGTTTTAATAAAAATTTAAAATACTACATAAAGCTAGGTTTTTTTTCCCCCTCCATTCAAACTACAGTAATTGTCGATTTGGCTGTTTCTCTTTTCAGCTCTATTTGGTTTTTGCTTTATGTATTTTGAAGTTCTTTTATTGGGTTCATGCACATTTAGGACTGTTTTATCTCCCTGTTGAATTTATCCCTTCATCATTATGAAATGTTCACATTTATTCCTTATAATATTCCCTGTTCTAAAACCTAGTTTGTCTTGTATTGCTATGTACACTTTTTTAAAAATGAATTTTGGCCTAATATGTCCTTTCCATCCTTTTACTTTTAATGAATTTGTGTCTTAATATTTATTTATTTATTTATTTATTTATTTATTTATTTATTTATCTTAAAGATTTTTTTAAATTGAGAGTGAGAGAGAGAATGATCAGGGAGAGTAGCAGAGGGAGAGGGAGAAGCAGACTCCCTGCTGAGCAAGGGGCCCTATGCTCGATCCCAGGATGCGGGGATCATGACCTGAGCTGAAGGCAAATGCTTAACCAACTGAGCCACCCAGGTGCCCCGAATTTGTGTCTTAATATTTAAAGTAAATTTCTTGTAGACATAATATAGTTGAATCTTGCTTGTTTAAAATCAACCCAAAGAATTTTATGTCCCGAGTATTTAGAGCATTTCTGTATCACATATTATCAATATTTTGAGTAAATATTTGTATTTACTGTTATGCTGTTTGTTTTCTACTTGTACTATCTATTCTATATTTCTGTTTTTCTGCTTTCTTTGGATTCTGCCTACCATGTAATCTCCATTTTTGGCTTAGTGACTGTATATCCTTGTTTTAATTTCTGTAGTGGTTGCTGTTGGATTTTTTACATACAACTTTATCATATCTCAGTTTACCTTCAGAAAGCTTCTACCAGTTCGTGAATGTAATATTCTTAGACCACATGTTTCCATTTCATTCCTCATTGTAATTGGTGCTGTTTTTGTAACACATTCTACTGTACATATATTATAAACTCCATGTAAATTTTAAAAATTTTTGATGTACACAGTTTTTCTTTGAAGAAGTTAAAAATGAAAAAGTAATCTTTTATATTTACCAAGATGTTTACTATGTCTTATGATTTTCTTTTCTTTGCATAAAATCCTGGTTTCTATCTGTAATCACTGTTATTCTTCCAAAGAATTTTTATTAGCATTTCTTGTGGTGTTATTCTGCTGGCGAAGAATTCTCTCAGCTTCTATTTTCCTGAAACAGTTTTTCTTTTGCTCTTTATTTTTTTTTGGAAGGTCATTTTTTATGTGGACATAGAATTCTATGTTGACAGGTTTTTAAAAAATTCCTGCATTTAATGATGTAACTTCGTGGTTTCTGACTTGCATAGCTTCTAATTAGAAGTCTGTGTTAACCCTTACGTTATTCTTCTCTGTACAGTACTTTCTTTATGCAGGAAATAAAGGAAATGAAAAACATCAGAACACAGGACAGTGATGCTTTTTTCCAATTTAAACTTCATTGTTGTGCCCTCAAGGTCAATGATCTTTCCCTTTTTGGTGTTAATCTTATCCAGAGGCAATTTCATTTCAGATAATGTATTTTTCATCTTTAGAATTTCCATTTTTTGTTTGATCCTCTGTTTCTCCTTATCATATTTATCTATTTCTCTACCTTCTTGAGCATAAGGAACATATTTAAAATACCTTTTTGAATGCCCTTGTCTGCTAGTGTAATCATCTTTGTAATTCCTGAGTCAGTTTCTAGTGGCTGAGTTTTCTTCAGGTACTAAGTTACACTGTTCTGTTTTTGGACATGTGTAGTAATTTTTTACTGTATGTTGGACTTTGTGAGTCAACTTGTCCAGTGTAGGGATTTTGTTGTCTTCCTTTAAAGAGTGCTTTTCTTTGCTTGGACAGGTATTTAAGCTATTGTAGATTATTTTGATCCCTTCAAAGCCACTTCTTTAGATCTGCTAGGGTAGGTTCAGAACAGGCTCACTTAAGAGATACTTACTACTTAACCTTACTTACTACTTAACCTTGACCCTATTAGGCCTTCATAAGTGGGTCAGACGTAGTCTCTATTTCCTTAACTAGGCCACAAGAATTTATTCGGGTTCCCCTTCCATGATTTCATGGTTTGGAAATTGCCTCTGGGTAGAAAGCCATGGTAATTTTATAGTTCATCTCGCTTATTTCCCTTGCCTCAGAAATCACAGCTCTGAATTACCTCTTTTCCAGTCTCTGAAAACAGTTTTTAAATAATTTTTTAAATCTTCAGGATTTTACAGAGGAGGTTTTGGGAAGGTTATTACTCCTCTCTAGCTTGGAGCAGCAGTTAGTAGATGTTTTGTAAGGAAATGTGTATTAAGCAAAGGCCTGTTACTGAACAAGGAGACCGTGTTTATGCCTGTGTGAAATATATTAATTTTAATCTCATAGGAATGAAGAAAATATAGTGGTAAATCCAAATAATGTATTAAATAATTTCATAGACATGGAAGGACTTTAAGAAGTCATTTGACCGAGTTGCATAAATAATTGACATTGGTGAAAGTCATTAAGGTTAAGTTGACTAAGAATTAGAATTCGCTTGATATATTACAGTAATCCATATGAGCATTTTATTATCAACATGATCAAAATAAATTTCTTAAATGTTGCCTCTTTTTTATACATATGGTCTTTATATTGCTTATGCCTTTTTATCATTGTATATTGTCAAAAGACATGTAGTATGGTGCCCTGTCCAACAAGGTATCAGATAAATGCCTCACTAGCTGAATATATCACTTGTATTCAACTTCCTGGAATTAAGTTCTTAGTTATTTTTCTTATTTAATTTTTAAATCTTGAATTATTTGGTACAATCATATACCATTGTTCATTAAATTGTCTCTTCCTAAGAGAAATCTGATATGGTAAAATAATTAACAAATGTTATGCATTGTTGCAAGGAAAAGGGCACACCCTCTTCAGAAACTGTGCAGGTTTCAATAACAAGTTCATTGACTGTCAATAAAAAAGGAATTAGCTTTGCAAATTTTGCAAAAGCAATATATATAAAGACCCCAGGGCTCTTAAGAAACAGAAAAAGAAAGAGCAAATATGTTGGAAGCAGGGTTGATGAACTTCTGATGCCTGTACTTTTTAAAAGGAGAACACATCTACTGATAACTCGTTTGGAAAATGACATTTTTAACCAGTATTTCATATTTTCACTTCCTATAATCAATTTTAAGTGATGGTTTTGGCTTACTTTAGTGGGATATTAGATGATAGAATTCCTCTTTATAATTTCAGATTATTACATCTCTGCCTATAAAGTCTATTTTTAAAAAAATATCTTTCTGCAACTTGCTTTTTTTTTTAAATATACTTCTCTTACAGAGAAGTTTTAGGTTCAAAAATTGAACAGAAAGTACTCTTTTCATATACCCCCTGCTTCCACACATGCACAGCCTCCCCAGCTATTAAGATGCCATGCTCAGATAGTATATTGTTACAATCAATGAATCTGTATGGACACTTCAGTATCACCCAGAGTCCCTAGTTTACATCAGGGTTTAATCTTGGTGTTGTATATTCTATGAGTTCTTGCAAATGTATGTAGTGGATACAATGATATGTATCCACTATTATTGCATTACACAAAATAGTGTCAATGCCTCCAAATCTTTGGTGCCACACCTATTCATTTTCCCCACTCTGCTTCAGTAGTCATGGAAATCAGCGATCTTTTTACTGTCTCCATTGTTTTGCCTTTTTCAGAATGCCATAGAGTTGGAATCATGCAGTAGGTAACCTTTTCATATTGGCCTCTTTTACTTATGTATAATATACATTTACGGTTCCTCCATGGCTTTTCACAGCTAAATAGCTCATTTCTTTTTACTGTTAAATGGTATTCCATTGTCTGAATATACCACAGTTTATCCATTCACCTATTGAAAGACATCTTGGTTGCTTCTGAGTTTGTGCATTTATAAATAAATCTTCTGTAAACATCCACATACAGGTGTTTGTGTGAACATAAGTTTTCAACTCCTTTTGGTAAATACCAAGGCGCACAGTTACTGGATTGTTTGATAAGAATATGTTTAGCTTTGTAAAAAACTGCCAAAATGTCTTTCAAAGTGGCTGTATCATTTTTCATTCTCACTATAAACTCTGTTAAATAAATGTAAAAATAAGAAATATCCAAAGAACAAGAAGTAATTTTACAGAATATGTAATCTTTTCATAGAAATTCTTCTTGGAGTTCCAGGTTCAATATCTTCACTTGGATGTGTCATGTCTACCTAGAACAACATGGCCAAAACAGAACTGTTGATACCCCCATGCTTCTACCACATAATCAGTCCTCAGCATGTTTCACTAGCTCAGTAAATGCAATCATCCACCCAGATTTCTACCTTGTTCTCACCATTCACATCCTGTTCTTCAGCAAACACAGTCATCCTTTAAAATGTTTCTTATATTCATCTACTTTTATCTAATAATATTCACTATATTCAGTTTTATTATTCATCATACTGACGTTTTCCTTTTCATTGACAAGCAGATGCTGCTATGAGGGCAGAAATCTCATTTTTCTTGTTCTTGGTTTTATTTCTGATGCCTAATATACAGAGCCTGGAGCATGATGGGCTTTCAATAAATACTTATACATCAGAATAAATGTTCAATACAGTAGACATTATTGCATGCTCATATAATATTCAGTGGACTTTCCTCATCTCCCGTTCCTTTCATACAAACTGTCATTTTGTTCAGCTAACCCACGCCTTTTCAAGGCCCTGCGTTTCATTTGTAACCAATTAGCATAATACCATTCCTTTTGGTAATGCTCTTTTAAACAGTCATGACATTTTTCTGGACAGTAAGCTGTGAAGTGACATGTGCTTATTGGCTTCTAAAAATTATTTCCTTACTCTTAGTAAGAAACATGTCTATTCCCTACATGTCGGCCTATCTGCATGGGACTCTTGGGCCCATGGAAGCTGTTCTGTGGTCTTGAGGGAAACTAACAGAGAAAACACTCTGGGAATGGCTGAAGGAAACCATAGAAAGAACATGGGTACACTTGAATATTGAAATAACAAAACTTGACTTGGTATATTTTGTTATGCAGAGTATTATATCTTCCTCATTGTTATCCAGTTGAGTTAGAATTCTACTTGCTGCCCAGACCATCACAGTCAATACATTTATGTTAAAAAATGTATTCGAGGGGTGCCTCGGTGACACAGTTGGTTAAATGATCTACTTTTGGTTTTTTATCTTAGGTCGTGATCTCAGGGCTGTGAGATCAAACCCTGCGTCAGGCTCCATGCTCAGTGCAGAGGCTGCTTGAGACTCTCTCTCCCTCTCTCTGCCCCTCTTCCTCTACTCTCTCTCTCTCAAATAAATAAGTAAATAAAATTTTTAAAAATGTATATAAGATATAAGCAAATCTAATCTATCATCTATCTATCATCTATCTATCTATCTATCTATCTATCTATCTATCTATCTATCTATCATCTATCATCTATCATCTATCTAGGTGTGAATCTATTTTTTACCCTTATTATAGGGAGTGCTCAAGACTCAGGAAAATGGTGAGGTGAGGCAGAATGTCTAATTTTGTTTTGTTGTTATATTAATAGTCATGCCTACTTATTGATCCAATAATTTAAAATAAATAATACTGGGTCAAATTCTGAGATATTTGTTTAAAGTTTTCTTGTTTTGGACCCTAGATGAATTTCTGGTGCAAGAATAGACTAAATGCCTGAATTATTGATTTTCTTTGTAATTGGTCCTTTTCCTATTACTTGTCTTTTAAAGTTAAAAAAGTATTCTTCATCTTATTTAAATATTTTTACCTATCTGAACAGAGATTTAGAAGGTGCTTATGTCTTTTTAAAAGGTACCTTTGGGCCTACTTTCAGGACAATTAAGGCCTTTGGAAGTTTGTGAATTTTGCTATCTTCTGAGTCATTTTGAAGCCTTGGCACTGACTTTTGGTTTAGTGTTTGGTCTGAATGGGTTTACCTTTTGCATTTATTGACACTGTCCCAAGCTGTCGTATCCTGTGGCCAATCGGTCGTATACTTGGAGACTTAGACGTTCCCTGAATGAATTTTTCTCTAATGTTGTAATTATTGCTCAATACCTCCCATAAAAGTGAATTATGGCTTAAAATTTTTGTTCCAGGGACTCTTCTATGCCAATTTTTAAATAGTCATCTCTTAAACAGACATTTCAAAGTAATAGAAATGTGTTTCCAAAAATGAGAGAAGAAAAATGAACGGTAAGGTCATCATATGCTTTAGAATAAGAGTGGTCATAATTAAGCCAACATGACATTTTATCCTATAATTTAGGATAAATGATTTTTATTGGATGATATGTGATTGTTAAATTCAGCAGATACTATGACAGCCTATTTCCTTGATAGAACAAAGTTCCGAGAAAAAAAAAAATCAATCATCGATTCACAAAAACACTCCCATAGGATTAGATGAAACACCTATTTGCTTTCTTGGAAAGTCGATTGAAATAGTTTATAATAACTAAATCATTAACATTACTAAAATTAAATATAGACTAGATTTGCAATATAGAAAAATAAACTGGCCTTAGAGGAATGTCTTTTGAGTCAGTGGGACCATATGCAACTGGAATGAGAGGTTGGTTTCAGAGGCTTTAAAGTACATCTTTAGGACTGAGTGGGGTGATGAAGGCATCAGAGTCAAAGTGTATTAAGTTCATTAATTCATTTATTCAACAAATAGTTTCTAAGTGCATACTATGTGATAAACATTGCTTTCCACCCTGCACAGTATAGGAAAATGTTTTGGCACTCATCACTCAGAGTACTTAGAATATAGGCAAGGAAAAAGGAAAAGAAATATATATAGAAAAATTGGTGTACTCGAGATTGTGATAAATGCTATGGAATAACAAGAGCAGAGTAGATTGTGAGTGTGGGGTACTAGATACGTTCTTTGGCAATTTAAAATACGATAGTCAGAACAAACTTACTTTGAAAGCAGTATTGTTCAGCTCGTATCAGATACTTCATTATATTTTAGAACAATTCAACAATGAAAGGCTAACTGACTGATCTTCCAGGCAAATGCACTATGGAAAAGTGAACTTCATAATACCTTATATTTGCATGATAATGTTTGCACAAACTATTATTTAATATATATGATGAGGTTGCTACTATTAGCCCATTACATGTGACATATCTTCGACTAAGGTTAAGTGACTTGCTTGAAGTCAAGTAACTAGTTCTTTAAGCTCTAAAATATTTCTTTAAATCATGTTAGGTAACGGTAACTCACTCTTAAGTTGTCCAGGTCTCATAATATTTTTTTTAGCTTACTGGATGGCTGTTGTAAGAAACTACAATTTATAACTTCCAGCGTTGGTTCAATTTTTTTGTAATTTGAACAATGAATTGTGACTCAATAAGAAGAGTCAAGACGTCATTATTACTATTACTCTAGCTGTAGAGATTCATTTTTCTAAAACCACTGATATCTTTACCACTGAATGTGCTGATTATATTAATAAGGCTTAGTATAGATAACCCATTAATTGGCACTGTTGAATGTCAGCATAGGTATAGAAGCAAGGCGAGTTTTCTTTTGATTAAATTTACAGGGTGCACCAAACAGAGTCAGTGTCAGATGTAATAACAATCTCATATTTCTGACTTACTGGCTTATGGATATTATTTAATAGCTTGTCAAAAGTCATTTAAATAAACTGATTTGAAAAATGGCATTCAGTACAGATTATTCATGTAGAAAGCAATGTTTAATTGGAGTAATAAGCATTTTTGTTTTGTTACACTTCATGAGTGACTCTGTGTAAGTTCCACTACAAGGTCTTATTAAAAATACTCAGTTACGATTGTTAGGTGTTTAGCATGATTTTCTGAAACACACGAAATAGAGTTAGAAACTGTCTTGAAGATTGTAATTATATGACACCACACAATTATCACACAGTACCTGACAACCAGAAAATATATATTTTGTTTGTAAATTGTAATTCAAGATAGCAAAGATGTGAAATTCATTTTTTATAAACAGTTTGTAAGAGAGCTTTTTCTGACTAACCTTTTTGTAACATATACTTGGTAATCATGTCTTATATGTGATGCAGGATATAAAAATTAAGAATCAGGGTCTCTATCTTACATTAATAAAAAATACTGGTCAAAAATTATTAGTGAGAGAAATACACTGAGTATGAGATGGAATGTTCAAGATTGTGTGAGAACAGAGAAAGGTGGAAATCTGACCCTACAGAGCCTTGAAACAATGTCAGAAAGTTTCACATTTGTCTTAAGAGCAGAGAAAAGTCACTGAGCAGAAGTTTGACATAATCAGATTTAAATTCAGACAAGATCCCTCTGTCTTCAGTGTTAGAAATAAATTTAAAAGGCATGCAAGTAGAAGAGAGAGGGCCACTTAGACTGGAATTAGCAAACTAGGAAGCTGTAGACCAAATCCAACCTAATATATATATACATACATACACATATATATATATATATATATATGTATGTATATATATGTATGTATGTATATATATATATTATATATATGACAGCTCATGAATTAAAAATAGATTTTGCAGTTTTTGAGTGTTTGAAAGAAAATCAAAGAAGAATAAAATTTTATGTGAGATGAAAATTATATGAAGTTCAAATTCTAGTGTCTATAAGTGAAGTTTTATTGCACCACATTTTGTGCTCATTCATTTGTGTACTGTCTATGGCTGCTAATGTCACTACAACCTCAGAGTTAGAAGTTGCAACAGAAGTCACAAAGCTCAAAAAGTCTAAAATATTTATTTTAGAAAAGAAAAGAAAAACTTTACTGACTCTGATTTTGGCTGTTGCAATGATCCAGGTAATTGCTGATGACAGCTTACATACAAAATAAAGAGAAATAGGTGACTCCAGTAGGTATAACTATACTTCCATTTCATAATGCATTGGGATTGCAAAGATGGCTTCTAAATGAATTTCAGGTGCATGTTGACAGCATTCACTGAGTTACTTAATATTGAAAGAGGGTCATGTTAAAGAGAAGGAAGGGAAGAAGAAACAGTTTTTTACATGCTGAGTTTCAGGTACCTTTGAGGTTATAAGTAGGTGCATCAGGTAGATAGTTGAATATATGGGGGGCTCAGGTGAGTGATTCAGGTTGGAGATATAAAGATATGAGTAAATCAATGAGCCATACATAGCAGTTAAATTCATTAATATGGCTGAGTCATCCAAGGGTGAGTACAAAATGATGTTGGAAGGCATCCTGACACCAAATCTTAAGGAATTGCAATATTTATTGTTCAGATAAAGTAGATGGAATTGTGAAGAAGATAGAAAAGTGGGGCAAGAGGGGAAAGAGGAAAATGAAGAGACTATATTATGGAAAACAAGGAAAACATTTCAAGAAGGGAATGCTCAACCATATATGTGCTGCAGAAGCAGGAAAGATGACTGATCAAACCCCCATTGATATAGCAAACTTTAGTCCTGCTTTTTATTTTTAATAAATATTTATTTCTTTCTTATCTCTGATATTCTGATTAGTTATCAGTCAATAACAAAAAACCCTCAATAGTTTGAATGCAAAAATATTTAAAACTTCTGACAACTAAAAAGCAAATACCAAATCAAGGAAAAATGAAAAACTGGGAAAAATATTGACAATGCATATGATAAATATTTATAATACAAAGTTATTGTAAATCAATAATAAAATGCTGACAGCTACAACAAAAAATGAGGCAAAAATTGAATAGGCAGTTCAGAAAAATTGTGATGCATATGATTGATAAACTTGGAAAAATGCTCAACAAATGAACATCTCATTTCTGTGTCTGTAAGGTTGAGAACTAGAACCTGAGAGGTAGTAACTCCTCCTCATCTAGAAAAGGTTATCTTCTGGTACCCAAACTAATACTAGTTAATTAATTGTACATTTGGGTTTTATAGGGTGAAATTTACTAACAGCAATAACATCTGTTTGGAAGGGAAAACTTTTGACTGATCATAACATTTCAAAAAAAATTATTGAGTAGCCACAAAAGCATGGCATATGCTATTGATGTTCAGTGTTACAAGGGAGAATTAAGGGAAAGCTAGAATGTCTCTTTTTCTTATCAGCCAGAAGGAATGTGCAGGTTTTTTACTATATAGAATAAAAATGAATGCTTAAACAGAGGCATAAGTGGAAAGGGGTGGCTTAGGAATGAAGAGCACTGTATGGTTCTAGGCTTGTAAATAACATCTCTGTGTGTATTATCAAGAGAGTTGTTATGAGAAATAAATACATTGTTTTAATGGAGAAAATTATTACACATTTATGGTTTTTCTCTGGGACCAAATTGAATGTTGGTCATTATGTTATTTACACATTGCTAATTTTTAGGACTCTCTTCCAGTGTACATGGAAATATAAAGAGAATATCAGCAATGACATTTAAAATCTGTTATCTTTATTAATAGAGGTTTATGCTATTTTAGAAATGTCAGAATGATGAATAGCATGTAATTCAGAGAAGATGGCTTGGAGCAGATACACAGAATTTACATAGGATGGGTTCATCTGGCAATAAATCAAATAAAAACTTCAGTTTTGTGGTCTTAACGCTTCAAGAAACTAGCCCTGATTTGCAATTTATTTGCCTGATTTGAACATTTTGAACTCTTCATTTAATGCCAAATTATGTCATTTTAACGTAAATGACTACCATTTTTGTATTATTAAGAGGTTGAAGTTTTCTAGTGTATAATGCTGAAAAGTACCTTTGACACTGAGATGGATGCATTTTTTCAAAAGAAACAGTTTGCAATAATTCCAATGTCCTGTTTCTCTCCCTATTCATTCACTGGTTTTCAATATAATTCAAACATCTGATACATTTCTTTGAAAGCATGCTTAAGTATTATTTATATATACATGTCTAATATAATTAGGGAAACCCAAAATCCCTGCAGTACTAGATTACTGTCCTTTTTTCCTTTATATTTTCTTACAACACGTAGTATAGTTCAGTGGTTCTCAACCCTGGCTGAGCATCAAAATGATCTGTGAAGCTTTTAAAAATATAGTGAGAGAGGCCAGCATCACCATCCATTCCCTCTTAGTCTCAAGCTGAGTCTGAATCTCCTGGGGTGGGCCCTGTCATTTTTATTTTGAAAAGTCTTCACAGATGATAGTGGGACTGAATTAATTAAGACTCTTTAGGTTATTAAAAAAAAAAAAAAACAACCTCCTTTTGAGTTATCTTGTAAAAGGGGATCTTATTTTAAGGATACAGTCATCCCTCACAGAACCGAGCAAGGATTTGGCTAGGCCCCAGGAATGGATGAGAGCCAGGGCCTGGTAGCGTGAAAGTGTGCCCCACAGGGGGCTTCTCATGCAGTCTGCTTTCTGATCCCTTTTGGTCTTTGCACATCAGCTTCATTCATTTCTATCCTCACAGGCAAGCATCCGCTGTTTCCCAGCTTCTCAGTTTACTTTTCTCCTTTCAAGAAAGTAGATTGATTCTTGAATCTCTTAGTTCCGAAAATAAGTTACTCAGAGGAGGGGTTCATTTGGTGAGTTGGAGTCTCGTTCCAAATCTTAGCCTGGGGCCAGATTGTACAATTGTTTCTGCTCCCATCAAGATGATGTGAGGGAGGTGGGCAGACAAATCTACAAGGTCCACTGTAAAGGTGTGGCTAGGGCTCAGGATCACGGATAGTCTGTTTAAACAACAAACATTTACAAGCTCACAACAGGTGTTCCACTGGGCTGGAAATACAAAATTAAACAGGATACATATGGTCCCTGCTTTATAAGATGCTTAAAATATTCTGTTTAATTCTTGATGATGTTTAGAAAATTATGTTCAATTATAGATTGACTGAACAAGTAGTGAGACCAGATGTTGAGAAGGGAGGATTTGGGGCTTTGAAAGGCTGGGTTCTCTTTGTAAGAATACAGGAATCTTACCGTCTTTTATTTTACTGTCAGTGAAGAGCGGATAGGGACAGTGTGGGGTGTGTGTGTGTGTGTGTGTGTGTGTGTGTGTGTACCTGCACACTCCTCTTTTGGAGAAAAAGAGACAAAGGGAGAGAGAGAAAAGAGAAGATAGAAAGTAAGGGAGAACGAGGAAAGGGAAAAGAAAGGAGGAGTGGAGTTTTATGTGCATTGCTAAATTCTTCAGCATTTCTAGTACTCTTTATATTCTTTGTTCTCGTGGTGATGTAGAGTTTTTTTCCTGTATTTTACTTGCTCTCTTCCCAGGGCTGTGCTTAGGGCCATAAGCTCTAAGGATCCTGAAGGAAAATAACCTTCGTCAGTATCCCTGGGCACTGATGCCTGGAGACTTAAGAAATTATTGATTTCACATTGTCATTATTTGTTCTCATTTTGCTGACTATACATACTGATTCCCTGTTGCCAAGACTGTGTAATCTAAGACACGGTACGCTAACTACTTTATGTGACGTTAAAACAATTTTACCTGTGGTGAAAAGGTTTTCTCAGGTGTAGAAACTGACAAATATAATGTGTAGTGACTGAAAAGTTCATGAAAAGCAACATTGCCAAATGAAAAAAAAAAGTCTATTTTTGTCCATTGCAAAATTGCCTTTCAATATGGTCTTATTCCTGAGATTCCAGTTTCGGATATCACTTCTATTGGATTTGAACTAATAACTGATTAGACTAAAAGAGTGTCACATCTTTCCATGGCTCTCTTTACAATCTAAAACATAAACCTCTGTTGGTTAACGCTCACTCGGAGTGAGGGATTTGTGTGTGGATGTGTGTATACGTGCCTGCAGGGGCCTTCACACTATCCCTTTGTTGATGGCATGTATAGATGGGCAGGTATTACCTGCTTAGACTGTGTGTTGGGGGTGAGTGTGAGGATTATGAAGAGCTTTCATAATATGTCTAAGAGGATCCATCTCATATGTGTGGAAATGACCATCTTTCTCTGTAGTTGGGTGATTCATACTTTTAAATTAATGTAGTTTAATATGGTAATACCTGTAAAAATAGATTTGACCTATGATTGCATTTTATTTTCTACTGTTTATTTGGTGGGGATATCTTGAATTCTATCATAGTAAATGGTTCAAGTAATCCACTCACCTTGCTCCTGTCATATTCAAAGCAATAGCAGCTACATTAGAGTCATGAGAATAAGAACTTACTACACAGGCTCATGATATTCAGAGAGTTCATGGAGGCATTATCAGCTAAATAAGGTAACAGGCATCAGAAATAAAATACTTCAAAAAGTACTTTTTAAGAGTACTTTAAGAAGATAATATATTTTCTTTTTTTTTAGTTTCAAGTTTTTATTTAGATTCCAGTTTGTTAACATACAGCATAATATTAGTTTTAGGAGTAGAATTTAGTGATTGATCACTGTTACATGTAACAGCGGGTGCTCATCACAAGTGCCCTCCTTAATCCCTATCACTGATTTAACCCATCTCCCCATCCACCTCCCCTCAGCAAAATTCAGGTTTCTCTCTATAGGTAAGAGTCTGTTTAATGATTTGCCTCTCTCTCTCTCTCTTTTTTTGCCTATGTTCATCTGTTTTGTTACCTAAATTCCACATGAGTGAAATTGTATGGTATTTGCCTTTCTCTGACTTATTTCACTTAGCATAATACTCTCTAGCTCCATCCATGTCATTGCAAATGGCAAGGTTTCATTCTTTTTTATGGCTGAATAATATTCCACTGTATATACATACCACTTTTTCTTTATCCATTCATCAGTCAATGGACATTTTGGCCTCTTTCCATAATTTGTCAATCATCGATAATGTTGCTATAAACATCTGGTTGTATGTATCCCTTCAAATCAGTATTTTTGGATATTGGCCTATAATTCTCTCTCTCTCTCTGTCTTTTAAGTAGGCTCCATCCTCCATATGGAGCCCAACATGGGGCTTGAACTCACAACCCTGAGATCAAGACCTGAACTGAGATCAAGAGTCAGACACTTAACCGACTGAGCCATCCAGTTACCCCACCTGTAATTCTCTTTTTTAGTGGGGTCTTTGTCTGGTTTTAGAATCCAGGTAATGCTGGCCTCCTAGAATGAGTTTGGAAGTTTTCCTTCCTTTTCTATTTTTTGGAATAGTTTGAGAAGAATAGGTATTAACTCTTCTTCAAAAGTTTGGTAGAATTCCCTTAGGAAGGCTTCTGGATCTGGGCTTTTGTTTATTGGGAGATTTTTGATTAATAATTCAGTTTCTTTGCTGATTATTGGTCTGTTCAAGTTATCTATTTCTTCAAAACTATCAGTTTTGTTAGTTTATATGTTTCTAGAAATTTATCTATTTCTTCCAGATTGCCCAATTTGTTGGCATACAATTATTTATAATACTCTCTAAAAATTAATTGTATTTCTATGTTGTTTGTTGTGATCTCTTCTCTCATTTGTGATTTCAATTATCTGGGTCCTTTCTCTTTTCTTTTTGCTAAGTCTGACTAGGGGTTTATCAATTTTATTAATTCTTTCAAGAACCATCTCCTGGTTTCATTGGTCTCTTCTGTTTTGTTGTTGTTGTTTGTTTCTATATCATTTATTTATGTGCTAATCTTTATTATATCCTTTCTTCTGCTAGCTTTAGGCTTCACTTGTTCTTTTCCTAGGTGTAAGGTTAGCTTGTGTATTTGAGATTTTTCATCTTCTTGAAGTAGGCCTATATTGCTACATACTTCCCTCTTAGGATCACTTTTGCTGCTTCCCAAAGGTTTTTTTTTTTTCATAGCTTATAGAGATATATTAAATACCAAGATAAAGAACCAAATAAGTGTAAAGTATGATGAGGGAGAAATGAGAAAACAAAGTGAGTTGAAGGGTGAAGTCAGAAGATATTTTATATACCATAAACATTTAGTAGACAGATGCTAGACCAAATCTCAAAGGTTTTGAACCATCATGTTTTCATTTTCATTTGTTCCCATGTATTTTTCTTTCTTTAATTTCCTGATTGACCCATTCATTCTTTAGTAGGATGTTCTTTAACCTCCACGTATTTGTGGTCTTTCCAAATTTTTTCTTATGGTTAACTTCAAGTTTCATAAGTGTTGTGGTCAGAAAATATACATGGTGTGATATCAGTTGTTTTGTACTTGTTGAGGCCTGATTGGTGACCTGGTATGTGATCAGTTCTGGAGAATGTCCCATGTGTACTCTAACAGAATGTGTATTCTGCTGCCCTAGGATGAAATGTTCTTAATATATCTGTTAAGTCCATCTGGTCCAGTGTGCCATTCAAAACCATTGTTTCCTTGTTGATTTTCTGCCTAGATGATCTGTCCGTTCCTGTGAATGGGGTGTTAAAGTCCCCTACTATTATTGTATTTTTATCAGTGAGTTCCTTTATGTTTGTTTTTAATTGTTTTATATATTTGGGTGTTCCCAAGTTGGGGGCATAAATATTTACAATTGTTAGATCTTCTTGTTTAGAGCCAGTGTCCAGGTTAGCCACTCTTAACAGGCATCTCTACGCCTATGCTGTGGGGCAGGGGAGAGTAATGGTGCCCGTTGGCTCTTTTGTCCCCAAAGAGGCAATGCCACCCCTCTCAGATGCAGTCCAGAAAGGGGGAACCTTCTCTCCCAGTGTGTCCCAGGGGATATGCAGATTACCTCTGCTCCTGGGCTAGCTGCCCTCCTCCACAAGAGCACTACAGCACCCTGAGGGCTTCACACTGACCCCACCCCAGACCTCTAAAACTCCTCTTTGAGCACTGCTGATTGTAAAAACTCAGGAAAATCAGCCCCTCTTGTTTTCCCAGTCAGTAGCTTTTTGTTTTCTTGTGCAGTCCCTGTGCCCTCTATTCTCTCTCTCTCAGTCTCTGTCTCTCTTTTGCCTGCGTGCTCCTTTGACCAGGGCTCCCACCCTACTGCAGCACCTGCGCCCAAATCATATCTCTGCACCTCCTACCTTCCACGATGTGACCTCTTCTCTCCCTGTAGTTGCGCAGTTTGTTCTGTCAGTCCTCAGATCAATTTCTTGGGTACTGAGAATGATTTGGTATTTATCGAGCTGTGTTTGAGGAAGAAGGAAGCCTAGGGTCCTCCTACTACTCCACCATCTTATCTCCTCCTTCAAAGATAATAATTTTTAAAACTAGAATTTTGAAATTAATGATATACATCCTGTTGCTATTTTAAATAAAATTATATGAATATAAATACTAACCAATTTAATAAATTGGATATATGTATTCCATTAACATGTATTTTCCATTGATGTAGAACACTTTTAAGAGCAAATAAATTTTTAATTTCTTTAGTGCATTCATTGTTTTTTAAAATTACTTTATTTTGTAAAATTCCAGTATAAGTAACATATAGTGTCATATTAGTTTCAGGTGTACAGTACAGTGATTCAGCAATTCTGTACCTTACTCGGTGCTCATCATGGTAAGTGTACTCTTAATCCCTATCACTTTTTTCACCCATCCTCTACCCACCTCCCCTCTGGTAACCATTAGTTTATTCTCTATAGCTAAGAATCTGTTTTTTGGTTTGCCCCTTTTTTTCTCTGTTCATTTGTGTTGTTTCTTAAATTTCACGTATGAGTGAAATCATATGGTATTTGTCTTTTTCTGACCGACTTATTTCAGTTAGGATTATACACTTTAGATCCATCCATGTTGTTGCAAATAGCAAGATTTCATTATTTTTTATGGCTGAATAATATTCTATTGGAGATATATCTATACCTATATATAGATCGATCTATCTATTTATCTATCTATCTCACATCTTCTTTATCCGTTCATCTATTGATGGACACTTGGGTTGCTTTCACATTTTGGGTTTTGTAAATAATGCAATAAACATAGGAATACATATATCCTTTGAATTAGTGTTTTTGTATTCTTTGGGTAAATACACAGTTGTGGAATTATTCGATCATATGATAATTATCATATGATAATTCTATTTTTAATTTTTTGAGAAATTCCAGACTGTTTTCCATAGTGGCTGCACCAGTTTGCTTTCCTACTGACAGTGCACAAGAGTTCGTTTTTCTCCTCATAGTCGCTAATGCTTGTTTCTTGTGTTTTTTATTTTAGCCATTCTGACAGGTATGAAGTGGTCTCATTGAGGTTTTGATTTGCATTTCTCTGATTATTAGTGATGTTGAGCACCTTTTTGTGTCTTTTGCCTATTTGTATGTCTTTGGAGAACTGTGTCTTCATGTCTTCTGCCCATTTTTTTTTTAAAGACTTTTTTATATATTTATTCGACAGAGATGGAGACAGCCAGCGAGAGAGGGAACACAAGCAGGGGGAGTGGCAGAGGAAGAAGCAGGCTCATAGTGGAGGAGCCTGATGTGGGGCTCGATCCCAGAACGCCGGGATCACGCCCTGAGCTGAAGGCAGACGCTTAACCGCTGTGCCACCCAGGCGCCCCCTTCTGCCCATTTTTTAATTGGATATTTTTGGTGTTGATAATGCATTCATTAATTAGTCTACCAAAGAGTCCTTCTTTTCCTTTTGTATGTATTCTCTTCTCTGATATCCCACATCCTCTTCTTACATCCCAGTATCCAATAAAGGACTGTATTAGTCTACTTGGGCTGCTGTAACAAAATACCATGGGCTGAGTTGCTTAAACAATAGACAGTTATTTCTCATGTTCTGGATGCTGCAAAGTCCAAGATCAAGGTGCTTGACAGGTAGGTTTCATTCCAAGGCGTCTTTGAGCTTGTAGGCAACCACCATCTTGCTGTGTGCTCACAGGATTTCTTTTTTGTGGGCTTGTGGAAAGAGAGAAAGAGAGCTCTCTGGTGTGTCTTCTTGTAAGGACAGTACTTCTGTCAATTCAGGGCCCCACTCATAAGACCTCATTTCACCTTAAGTACCTCCTTAGAAATCGCATCTCCAAATACAGCCACAATGTCGGTGTGTTGTTATGTCCGTAGCCCAAATGCTACCTCTTTGAAGTCTCAGTTTTTTCTTGTTCTTATATAGTTTGCCTAGGAAGAATTTTTGCCATCCTGAAACAAAATATGTTAAAAAAGGCCTATGACTTTTGAGCCACAGAAAAAATCAAAGATGTTGTTGTAAAAGACATTGATTAAATAAACATAAGCATTCCATATTCAAATACATGGAGAACAGTTAAAGTAATACTTAAGTATAAATTTGTAGCCTTAAATGCTTATCTTAATAAATGGTAAGCTCGCTTTACTCAAAATTATGCAAATTCATTTGACAATCTTGTTGGAATGGGTAAATTTTTAGGATAATATAAAATGCATGTACCAAAAGACATACAAAATCCAGAGCACTTTCTATGGGAAAAAAGAGAAAGAAAAGGGAAAAGCCATTTCTGAAATAATACATCTCAAGAGATTTTAAAAGATTCACTCAAAATCCAAAAAAAAAAAAAAAAAGATAAAGGAAGAAATAATATTAAAAAAAGAAACATTTCCACAGTCTTTTTGTGACTACCAAGTACCGTAATAGAAAATTAGAAAAGCTAATTTTTAAAATTCTGCTACAAAAATGAAAAAAAAAAGCACATGAAAGAATAATAAGCATTGAACAAACTAAGGTTATTCAGTAATGAAAAGATGATCCAGTATTAGGAAATCATCAGTCATCTCCCTAAGGGCCAATAATAAATATGATAAAATATACATGTGGCCCAATCCCAAACCCCCAATTATACTTAATGCAAAATAATAGATATATTTCTATTAAGTTAGGAATGTAAAAATTATGTTTATTTGGAATATCTAAGAGGATAGATTTATCAAGATGCTGGGTACAATATTAATGTTAAGAAATCAGTTTTATCTTACATAAATCATAGGCAGTTAGAAGCTGTATTTGAAGACTCTAATCACAATAACAATATGCTACATGAAGTGCACAATCACAACATATCTTGTCAGTTACAGGATGGCAGATATTTTCTCTGTGATTTCATTTTTTTATGGGCTTATTCTTTTTCACTTTTAAACATGGAAAAAATCAAATATAAAATGAAGTAGAGAGAATTTTAAAATGAACCTCGACCTACCTTTCACCGAGCTTTAGTAATAATTTATGGTCAGTCTCCTTTCATCCAAATGGCAATCCATTCCTCATGCTTCATTGGGTTTCTTTTGAGTTAAATCCCTAACATCATATAATTATATATGTAAATACCTCAGCATATATTTCTAAAAGTTACAGAAACTTAGATTGATGTAATAATAATAATACTATTAAATGTAAAATATAGTTAACAATAATTCCTTAATGGTCATCAATGATCAAATCCTCATGATTGTATATACACCTCTCTCTTTTATTTTCTCAATTTATTTATTAAAAAAGCAGCTTTGTTTGTGCCATAGTTCCTTTTGTTTGAATTTTGTGGATCATATCTTCAGTGTCATTGAATGTATTCCTATAAATCTGTAAATTAGTAGTTGGATCTAGTGACTGTATAAGTCAGGTTTATTATTTATTTTTTAGGAGAATACTTCAAAGATGCTATTGGGTACTTCCATCAGGAAGCACATATATCTGGTTGTCTCTTTTTGTAATGTTGGCAGCTACTGATGATCATTGCTTAGACCATTTTCTTTTATTATGAATCACAAAATGGGGATATTCCAATTTTATCAGTCCATTTTGATTAGATAGGTTAAATGATGTTTGTTGAAAAACAGAAATATTTTTATTATTGCCCAAATTTTCAGTATATTTTATAGCTTTTGTTTTTTGTTCTTGTTGTGGTAGAAGACTTATCCTTGACTTCATTTTTCTAAAGTTTATTATTATTTGATATTTCTATACTCTTTCCAGCCACAATTGCTTGTCATGTTTTAACAAGACACTAAAAAGTATTCAACCTAATCATCTAATTTTGTGTTAGGCTGTGTTAGGTTGAGTTATTCTAATCTAAGACTCTGAGGTAGACATTTTTATTCAGGAGATTTCTTAGGAGTATTTTTGGGAACCATAGCTCTATGAATATAAGAGAAGCAGAACTGGGAGGAAAAGATGTTAAACTTTGATGTGAAAAAAATTATATGAGGAGCCAATTATATAGAAAACCCTGGAGCTGGATGATTTTCAGAATTGTCCTGGATCAATGAAAGAGGGTTAGATCCTAGTATGATGCTGGAACCAATCACTAGATATAGGAAGAAGGAAGAGGAAGCTATCTGTGGTTGAGGGCAACTCTTGGAGAGGTGTGATGTCAGCAGGCAATACCCCTTGCAACTGAGGGAAGATGCGTCAGGCCTGAAGGGCAGTTTTGGTGGTGCATCACAGCAATTAGTATAATTTTACCTGTGCCACTCAAGTCCATTTGCTTCATGTAATAAGTTCAGCCCATCAAAAATACCTTCCCTAGGATTTGGGGGACACTCACAAGAAGTAGGCTAGTGGAAAGGATTCAACTTCCAATAACTGCAATTGGTCTTGTGGATACAACTGATGATCATTATCTCTCTCATCTATGACTCATTCTAAATGCCCTAACCCTCAGCTAGGATCTCTTCTAATCTAGGTGACTTATAAGATGGGGTGACCCTGGCCTCCACACCTGAGAGGTCTGAGTTCCTATTTGCCATGGTCTTTTCAGGCTGGGGCTGCTTCACTTGTCTATTTGCTGCCCCAAATAGGCAAGGTGGGAGTATAAGAAACACCCCAGTGGATTTCAGGGAGACAAATGTATTCTTTCCTGCCTCTACTACATAATAGCATTCTTACCTCCTCTTGTTAATCAAGGTTAATTCACCAGCTAATTTGGTGACTCCTTTCCTTCCTTGTTATTCTCTTGCCACGAAGGACCTGAAGTAACCTATCGGCAGCCACCACTTAATGAGAATTTTGCTGTTTCCTGTGGTGTGAATATCTTTCTGGGAACCAGGACCTCCAGACCGACATTACCAAGAATGGAAAGCACAAATTTTCCAATATGTTGGCATGGTAAACAAGGCCACTTTTATCCCTTAGTTACATGAGCTTAGAATTCTGTCAATAATATAGCATCCTACAATGGTCTTTGAGTAATGGGAAGTTGAGACCTTGTGTCTATCACTAATGATTGTTTTTTAGATCCCCACGATAGCTCACCCTACATAAAACGTTAGAAAAACAGTATTTGTTTGCAAAACTTTACAAAGTAAGGGATTAAATGTTTATTTGATTCTATTTTTAAAGTAAATCTATATAAATCATTTTTCAAAAGCTGTCTTAACCATAAAAAGCAACATTCTTGGTATTTAGGTTTTTGAATCAGAGCAAAAAATAATTATTAACAGTTTGTAATCAACCAAATGGCTTCCTTGCTAATGTCATTGAAATCTGGTATGTGAACAAGTTTTTCTCAATTTATTTTATGAAACAGTTTGTGTGGGGAGTATAAAGTATGAAAAATTAACCAAATGTGAGTGCAGTTAATATAAATATATATCAAAGATCAACAGTTTTACTGTGGGCATGAAATGTGGTAGCAACTGGATTATAATAGTACAACAAAGATAAGTTCTTTCTGCTATGTACACCTTTCTTAAATTTAAATTCAATTAAGTAACATATAATGTATTATTAGTTTCAGAGGTAGAGTTCAGTGATTTATCAGCCTTATATAATACCCAGAGCTCATTATATCACATGCCCTCCTTAATGTCCATCACCCAGTTACAGTTACCCCATCCACACACGCCCCCCCCTCCAGCAACCCACAGTTTATTTTCTATGCTATGTATTCCTTTTTTTTTTTTTTTTTTTTACCAGTTAACTCAGTAGATAGCACTTTACATGTCTAAAATAATTATCTGGTATGTCTGGGTGGCTCAGTCAGTTAAGTGTCTGCCTACAGCTCAGGTCGGGATCCCAGGGTCCCGGGATTGAGTCCCGCATCGGGTTTCTTGCTGGGTGGGGAGGCTGTTTCTCCCTGATCCTGCTTCTCCCTTTGCCTGCCGCTCCCCCTGCTTGTGCTCTCTCTCTCTGACAAATAAAAAAAATCTTTAAAAAATAAAATAATTATCTAACCAAGTGATAACTAGAAGAGAGATGGCTATATTAAGGTGTATAGTTTTTGTTTTTTAAAAAATACAATAAATTGAAAAAATTCTTTGTGACTACATGGTGCTTTTGTGATTTAAGGTTAAAATAAAATATTGGGAATATAACTATAGAAAATCCCCTTTTTTATAGACATTTTTCTCCTTATATGTACCTAAGAAACATTTTAAGTTATTTTAGTTTGGGAAAGTCAATAAATGCCATCCCAAAACACTGAATAAAAAGAAATTATTTATCAAAGTGTATGATGGAAGTGGACCACAGAACTATGTATGATTTTTACAAGGATTGCACATATGATAAATTTTGCTAAATACAATTGTCATTCTTGGTATCATGAAACTGTAATGGAACAGGAAACTTTATCACATGTAAAAATACATCATTTTATATAGAGAAAAACAGCCAAGTGAGTCTTATTCCCATTCCACTGTGTGTAAGTGGGTCACCTTGGTCCATCCTCTGATGCTAAAGTTTATAGGAGACCATATGATATTGCAAGTAGTTAGGTAATTTCTAGAATATAATAGAGCCACATTGTGGTATAATTAAACATTCGTAGGTGTGAAATTTTAGTTTTTCATATTTAAACAATATTTTAGTTTCTTACCCTTTTTATTTCCTTTGCAATATTCAACCTACTATCCTTTCAACTTGGAGTGATTTTCCTTTATTAAATGACTTTAATTTATTAGTGTGTCATAATTTATGAATCAAGAGATGAGAATAAAAAAATAATGATCACTGAAAATTCCACAATGTAGATAAATTACAGTTAGAAAAGTGAGCTGATTCTGTGGCTACTTTCTATAAACTATGAGAGTCAATAAAACAAAAGGTTAGATATAAGAACTTATGATTTAAAAAAAATAAGAACTTATGATTTCTTACCAGATCAATCCCAGGATTGAATCCTCCTTTCAATGGAGGAGTTACAAGCAGGGAATTTAAACACATATCATTTTGCCAGAATTTTCTCATTGGTGCATCAGTCATAAAGGTGTCTATATATAACATAATATCTGCAGTTTAGCAATATTCCTACAAAGGACATATTAATACCCCATTACATATTCAAATTGCCATTTTAAACAGTATTTTCACAGAACATAATTTATAGTTTTGACTGTTTCATGAGATTATGCACTCATATCAGCTTTTTAAAAAATGGAACATTTCTAACTGCAAGGATATGATGTCCCTTTTATTTATTTTTTAACAATCAGAGAAAAGTTTGCTTTATTTCCCTCATTGGATATCCTCCAATGTCCTTAACTTTGACATGCTTCCAATTTTCTTGGCATGCTGAGAACGCTAAAGCCAAGCTTTTTATCACTCTGATAAGCATCTTGGGTTCCTGTGGCTGAAAAAAATTTCCCTTGAAATAAAAATGTCACAATAAGATTGGTTAAAATTACAAGGTTTTATTTTAAGGCAACTCATTTTCATCAAAGCCTTCTGCAATTTTTTTTTTTTACATTTTCTAGTTCTCTCTACTGAAGCATAATACAAACCTTGTCATTTATATGTACAGATTTCAAATTAACCTATGTTGTACTTCTGTGAAAAAATTATTACCTTTCAGAGGCTTTTTACACTTTTCACTTTCTTAATTTTCTTTTCATTTGATAAAGTGCCTTTAAAACAAATTTCAGTAGAACAAATATTTTTTCCCATCCAGTGTGTTGTCTATATACTTTATTGACGGTATGCTATAAAGTGTAAAACTTTAAAATTTTGATAAAGTCTTATTTGCCTATTTTTTTGGTTAACTTTTCTTTTTTGGGTCATATCTAAGATTGTCATATCATTGCTGGAATCAAAGTCACAAAAATTTACTGTTATGTTTTGTTCTATGAGTTTTGTATTTTTAGCATTTATATTTAGGTTTCTGACCCATTTTAAATTTTGTATATGGAGTGAGATAGGGAACCATCTTCATTCTTTTGCATGTGGATATCCAATGTCATAAATCCACTTTTTGAAAAAATTATATTCTTTATGCACTGAATGGTCTTGGCATCCTTCTTGTAATCAATTGACTATAAATGTGAGAGTTTTTATTTCTGGTCTCTCTCAGTTCTGTATGTCCGTCAACCTGTATGTCCATTCTTCTGCAGTACCACAATATCTTTCTTACTTTAACTTTGTAGTGAGTTTTGAAAATGGAAGGTATGAGTTGTCAACTTTGTTCTTCTTTCTCAAGATTGTTTTGGTGCTTTTCTGAGTCACATGTTATTATTTATTTGCATGTGTTGTAATCTGTTTTGTTGAAAACTGTACATCTTAGATAATGTATTGGAACAGCTCTGGATTGTCGGGGTTAATGTAGAGCATGAAATCATCCATAATACCTGGTTTGCTAAAATGTAACACGGAGGCCACTGAGGGCAGGGAAGATTTGGGAGAAGGCCTTTGGAATGCCAAGGCCTGTGGGACCACTCTGCTGTTGGAATGCCGCAGGGAGTTACCTTCCGCAAAGCTTTCTTAGCCCAAATGGCCACCCTGTGACCTAAGAGATGTATGCATTGTCCCCTTATGCTATGTTTAGCAGAACTCCTAGAACACACAGATTAGCATATTGGATCTTTCCCATAAACAGATCCTCCTAGTTCTAGTAAGACCCCTTGTTACACATCATGTGTTTGGAGAAACAGTGATACAGATTTATGATTATCCTGAAGGACCAATAAAGGCAGGAGCAAAGAAGAGCAAAGGGTCTTCATCTCTGAGCCTTGAGCCCCTTGCCTTCTCCTCTCTTTCACAGCAAAGTTTGGAGTAATCTTTCATCCGTAGGTACAGGGATTGCAGGCCATTCCTGATACTGGATATCATTCCCCTCTCCCCTCCTTGAGGCTTTTTTCTTTTAATTAAATTTTATAATTATTTATTCATATACTGACATTGTATTGACATTGTATATAAACACCTTTCTGAAATTTTGTTCTTTCTACATGGATTTTTAGTAAACGTGGATTTCTAGGGTAATTTTTAAAATTTAAATTCAGTTAATTAACATATAATGTTTTATTAGTTTCAGTGGTAGAGGACAGTGATTATATAATACCCAGTGCTCATTACATCATATGCCCTCCTTAATGTCCATCACCCAGTTACCCCATCCCTCCATCCCCCCCCCCCCAGCAACCCTTGTTTTGTTTCCTATGATTAAGGGTCTCTTATGGTTTGTCTCCCTCTCTGAATTTGTCTTGTTTTAGTTCTCTCTCCCTTCCCTATGATCCTGTTTTGCTTCTTAAATTCCACATATGGGTAAGATCATATGATAATTGTTTTTCTCTGATTGACTTATTTTACTTAGCATAATACACTCTAGTTCCATCCATGTTTTTGCAAAGGCAAGATTTCATTTTTTTGATGGCTGAGTAGTATTCCATTGTGTGTGTGTGTGTGTATCATCTTCTTTATCCATTCATCTTTTGATGGACATCTGGGCTCTTTCCATAGTTTGGCTATTGTGAACATTGCTGCTATAAACATTGGGGTGCAGGTGCCCCTTCGGATCACTATGTTTGTATCTTTGGGGTAAATCCCTAGTAGTGCAATTGCTGGGTCATAGGGTAGTTATTATTTTCAACTTTTTTGAGGAGCCTCAATACTGTTTTCCAGAGTGACTGCACCAGCTTGCATTCCCACCAACAGTGTAAGAGGGTTCCCCTTTCTCTGCATCCTCGCCAAAATCTGTCATTTCCTGAGTGGTTAAATTTAGCCATTCTGACAGGTGTGAGGTGATATCTCATTGTGGTTCTGATTTGTATTTCCCTGATGTCAAGTGATGTGGACCATTTTTTCATGTGTCTGTTGGCCATTTGGATGTCTTCTTTGGAGAAGTGTCTGTTCATGTCTTCTTTGTGTGTTGAATTTGATAAGCCCGTTATAGATTTTGGATACTAGCCCTTTATCTGATAAGACGTTTGCAAGTATCTTCTCCCATTCTATCGGTTGTCTTTTGGTTTTGTTGACTGTTTCCTTGGCTGTGCAAAAGCTTTTTATCCTGATGAAGTCCCAATAGTTCATTTTCGCTTTTGTTTCCTTGCATTTGGAAATGTGTCTAGCAAGAAGCTGCTGCAGCAAAGATCACAGAGGTTGCTGCCAGTGTTCTCCTCCAGGATTTTGATGGATTCCTGTCTCACATTTAGGTCTTTCATCCATTTTGAGTCTATTTTTATGTATGGTGTAAGGAAATGGTCCAGTTTCATTCTTCTGCATGTGACTGTCCAATTTTCCCAACATGATTTGTTGGGTGTCTTTTTTTCATTGGATATTCCTTCCTGCTTTGTTGAAGAATAGTTGACCATAGAGTTGAGGGTCCATTTCTGGGTTCTCTATTCTGTTCCATTGATCTATGTGTCTGTTTTTGTGCCAGTACTATACTGTCTTGATGATTACAGCTTTGTAATATAGCTTGAAGTCTGGCATTGTAATGTCACCAGCTTTGGTTTTTATTTTCAGCATTCCTTCAGCTATTGGGAGTCTTTTCTGGTTCCATAAAAATTTTAGGATTATTTGTTCCAGCTCTGTGAAAAAAGTTGATGGTATTTTGGTAGGGATTGCATTGAATGTATAGATTGCTCTAGGTAGCATAGACATTTTAACAATATTTGTTCTTCAAATCCATGAGCATGAAATGTTTTTTCCATTTCTTTGTGTCTTCCTCAGTTACTTTCATGAGTGTTCAATAGTTTTCAGAGTACAGATCCTTTGCCTCTTTAGTTAGGTTTATTCCTAGGTATCTTGTGTTTTTTGGTGCAATTGTAAATGGGATCAACTCCTTAATTTCTCTTTCTTCTGTCTCACTGTTAGTGTATAGGAATGCAACTGATTTCTGTGGACTGATTTTATATCCTGCCACTTTGCTGAATTCCTGTATGAGTTCCAGTGATTTTTGGGTGGAGTCTTTTGGGTTTTCCACACAGAGTATCATGTTGTCTGCGAAGAGTGAATGTTTGAAATCTTCCTTGCCTATTTGGATGCCTTTTATTTCTTTTTGTTGTCTGATTGTTGAGGCTAGAACCAGTGGTGATAGTTGACATCCCTGCCATGTTCCTGATGAATGATATTCACTGTGGGCTTTTCGCATATGGCTTTTATGATATTGAGGTATGTTCCCTCTGTCCTTACCCTCTACATAGAGTATCATATCATCTGTAAAGAGTGAGAGTTTGAATTCTTGTTTGGAAAGTGGACAGCCCTTCCATGTTCCTGATGGATGATACTCTATCCATGCACTGTGAAAAGTTTTAACCAAGAAAGGATGCTGTATTTTGTTAAATTTTTTTTTTAATCTATTGAGAGGATCAAGTGGTTCTCGTCTTTTCCTTTATTAATGTAGTGTATCACATTGATTGACTTCTGGATGTTGAACCATCCTTGCAGCCCAGAAATACGTCCCATTTGGTTGTAGTGAATAATCCTTTTAATGTACTGCTGGATCCTCTTGGTTAGTATCATGGTGAGAATTTTTGCATCCATGTTCATCAGGGATATTTTTCTGTAATTCTCCTTTTTTTTTTTTTTTTGGGATCAAGGTAGTGCTGGCCTCATAGAATGAGTTTGGAAGTTTTCCTTCCAGTTCTATTTTTTGGAACAGTTTGAGAAGAATAGGTATTAATTTTTCTTTAAATGGCTGGTTATAGGTCTGTTCAGATTTTCTATTTTGTCCTGTTATTGTTTTGTAGTTTGTATGTCTCTAGGAATGCATCCATTTCTTCCGGATTGCCTAATTTATTGGCATATAATTAGTCATAAAATGTTCTTACAATTGTTTGTATTTCTTCGGTGTGGGTTGTGATCTCTCCTCTTTCATTCATGATTTTATTTATTTAGGTCCTTTCTCTTTTCTTTTTGATAAGTTCTAGCCAGAGTTTTATCAATTTTATTAATTCTTTCAAAGAACCAGCTCCTAGATTCGTTGAGCTGTTCGACTATTCTTTTGGTTTCTATTTCATGAATTTCTGTTCTAATCTTTATTATTTCTCTTCTCCTGCTGGGTTTAGGCTTTATTTGCTGTTCTTTCTCCAGCTCCTTTTGGAGTAAAGTTAGGTTGTATATTTGAGACCTTTCTTGTTTCTTGAGAAAAGCTTGTATTGCTATATACATCCCTCTTAGGACTGCCTTTGCTGCATCCCAGTTGTGTTTTCATTTTTGTTTGTTTCTGTGAATTTTTAAAATTCATCTTTAATTTCCTAGTTGACCCATTCATTCTTTAGTAGGATGCTCTTTACCTCCATGTAATCAAGTTCTTTCCAAATTTCCTCTTGGGATTGGGTTCCAGTTTCAAAGTATTGTGTTGTGAAAATATGCAAGGAATGATCTCAGTCTTTTGGTACTAGTTGAGACCTGATTTGTGACCCAGTATGTGATCTATTCTGGAGAATGTTCTATATGCACCCAAGAAGAATGTGTATTCTGTTGCTGTAGGATGGAATACTCTGAATATATCTGTGAAGTCCATCTGGTCCTGTGTGTCATTCAAAGCTCTTGTTTCCTTGTTGATCTTCTGCTTAGATGATCTGTCCATTGCAGTGAGTGGGGTGTTAAAGTCCCCTAGTATTATTGTATTATTATCAATGAGTTTCTTTAAGCTTGTTATTAATTGGTTTATATAATTGGCTGCTCCCATGTTAGGGGCCTAAATATTTAAAATTCTTAGGTCTTCTCATTGGATAAACCCTTAAATTATGATATAGTGTTCTTCCTCATTTCTTATTTAAGTCTTTGGTTTAAAATTTTATTTGTATACTCTAAGGATTGCCATGCCAGCTTTTTTTTTTTTTTTTTTGACATCCATTAGCATGATAAATGGTTTTCCACCCCCTCACTTTCAAGCTGGAGGTATTTTTGGGCCTAAAATGAATCTCTTGCGGATGACAAATGAATGGGTCTTACTTTTTTATCCAATCTGATACCCTGTGTCTTTTGATTGGGGCATTTAGCCCATTTACATTCTGAGTAACTATTGAAAGATATGAATTTGGTGACATTGTATTACTTGTAAAGTCATTGTTTCTGTATATTGTCTCTGTTCCTTTCTGCTCTATGTTACTTTGGGCTGTCTCTTCATTTAAAAATGAAAATTAAACAAGATTTAAAAAAAGAGTTGATAAAATAAGAAAATGGTTGAAAAAGGAAAGAGAAAAAAATTAAGACTGAAAGACTAAGGAATGGTGGGGAAAAAAAATCATGAATTCTCTATACTATTTTCCCCTAGTGCTGGAGTTTTGCAGTTCTCTATGATTGGTAAACTTGGTCTTGGCTGGATGTTCTTTCTGATCTTCTGGGGGAAGGGTCTGTTGTGCTGATTCTCAGGTGTCTTTGTCCCAGGCTGAATTGCACCGTTCTTGCCTGGGGGCCAGGTTAAGTAAGCTGCTCCAAATTGCTCTATCTGGCCTTTGTTCCCTGAAGGCTCTCCACACAGCTTTAGAAGATGAGAATGAAAATGGCGGCCCCCCAATCTCCAGCCCCAGAGCTGAGAGCCCAGGGCTCCACTCCTCAGTGTGCCCTCAGGGAAAGCAGCCAATCATTCCTGTTTCCCTGGTCTCCATCTGCACTCCGTGCTCACCCAGTCTGTGACTGAGTAGTTCTATCTCAGGCATGTGACCCCATTTCAAGTCTCCAAACCCTGCAGATTCCTGTGGTGTGCACCCACGCTGCTCTTCCCTGGAGGATCTTGCCATGGCTCTGCTGCTCGCTGGGCCACATCTATACTCTCTTCTTCATTGGAGCTAGAAGCTTGCAAAATACACTTTCCAGCGTTGCTTATCACCTGACTTCTGATTGGCTTGTGCCAGTGAGAACATACAGATGAAAGACTGAAGGGCAGAAAGAAGGCAGAAGCTATTTATATTCTGCCTCTTTCAGTGATTGCCAGCAGTAGTAGCAGCAGCAGGTGACTGAAAATGGGCTCCATGTTCCCTCAGGATCAGGGGTAATTCCAACAGCATCAATAAGACTGAGGGCTTCTGAATTGACAGCAGTCTAGTTTTAAATGCAGCAGGAGCAAAGGCATCACTTCTGGCATTTCAGTGACACATGCCCACTTACTGCTTCCAGCCTGAAGGAGGAAGCAGCTTGTAGATCTCTTTGCTCTCCATTTCCTCGTGAATTTTTTTTTTCCCTTTTGCTCCTCTAGTCCCTTATCCAATCCCCTGCAATATATGTGTCTTGCTTGAAATATCTAGAGAGGTTTCTCTTTTCTTGGTAGGATACTAAACAATTCAACAAGGAAGCATTAATTCAGAGTAAGAAGCACAGAGTGTAAACTGGCACTTATGGAGACTGTATGCACATTGCAAATAATCTAGGTGAATGAGTTGCAAAAAAACAAATGTGGTTTTTGAGTAGAATTATAAGGAATTCTGTTTTCTCCAAGGATGTATGTTTATTTCATGGAGCCTGGGTTGTATTTCCTCTTGCTGCCCAAGTCAGGTAATTTAATGGTATTAACTACACAAGATAATCTGATGATCCTAAATAAAAAAATCTCTATATCTGGCATCAACACTCTCTGTGTTTATTTTTGATGGCCTAGCCCCTTGGTTTTAATGAGCCACTTGCTCAGGAACCAGGAAACAAGCTTTAATTTTAATGAATCATTCTCTAAGGGGCGAGAAGAGGGATAGGAGGCTATATAAGAGAATCTTACATAAAGCAAGGAGGGTAAAGACGGATTCAGAGAAAAGAAACATAATTCTGTACTGTAAAAAAAAGTCAGGAGAGGAGAAAAAAGATGTACAAAGTAGATTGGACAAAAAAAACCAAACACAATGTATAAAGTAGATTAAATAAAAAGCATAAAATACAATTTTAGAAATGAATTCAAATACATCCATCAACATTCAACATAAGTGGATTAACCCTCCAAATAGATGATAAAAATAACCAAATTGGATGAGGAAAAAGATGTGATTTTGCACAATTTAACAAAATCATGCCTGAAGTATAATATAGACAGAGAAAAGTTGAAAATGAAAGCATGGGGAAAAAATACAAGGAAGAGACTAACCAAAAGAAGTTTGTTCACTTATAGATCTTTTAAAAAAAATGTATTGCTAGAAATTTTTTTAAAAATCCAGTCTGTTTATGAAAGATTCAACTTTCCAGGAATATGTAGCAACCTTAAAGTAGTATGTACTTTATAATATAGCCTGAAAATATGTAAAGCAAAAATGAACAGAATTAAATAGGAGAAATTAACTACTTCTCAAAAGAGACATATTAACACATTTAGATTAAAAATCAGTAAGAATGTAGAAAATATTGAGAACCCTTTGAAAATAATTAATCCAGTGTTTGTGTATTATGCACAAATTTATTTCTATATCTTCGTATCTGTCTCTGTATCCATATCTACGTTGACCTACCATTTATGGATCTCTATATATCCATGTATCTATCTAGCATCTGCCTATACCACTTTATCCTAGAACTGGGGAATTCATATTCTTTTTAAACAAATGTAACATTTAAAAATTATGTATTGGAATCTAAAAAATTCCCCCCCCAAATTGAGACCAATATTCTGGCCACAATGCAATTAAACTATAATTAAATAATAAAAATATAACTGAAAATCCCTTTAGGGCTAGAAGGGTAAATCCACACTTCTTTATAACACATGTGCCAAATAATTAATCATGATGAAAATTAGAAATAGCTAGGGCTGAATGATAATAAAAATACTTTTTGTGCTATAAAGAAAGAGTAATATTTAAAGAGAAATTTATAATATTAAATGCTGACATTAAAAAAGAAGAAAAGCAGGAAATGAATCTGTTAATCATAAGTTCTCCCATATCCACACTAAAATAAGTCTGAATAAAGAACTGGTCTAACCAGAATTCTCCCTCCAGTTGAAACAATTATGTGACTAATATGCTTCATTTATACAATTTATTTGAGAAATACAAGAATCTGAAAGAATCATTATTTTTCTTTCCTATTTTTTAAAATAGAAAAGATTTATAAAACAGAAAACAGAATATTGAAAATAGATATTTTACTGATATAATTTCTTTCTACAGTACTGAATGGTTTTTATAATTTAAAAAGATTTTTTTTAAAGGAAAGAGAATAACTTAGATTTTAGCACTGTTTTTCCTCCAAGTAGCTAAAGTAATATGTTCCTTTTGCTGCTGAAATATTTAACAAATGAGAGACTAAAACATGCTATTCTCACCTGAATTGCTTATAAAAAATTATCTCTAAAAAAATGTATGATTAAACATGATTCTTTTTTTCCTCAATCACTTTTAAAACTTAAGTTATTTCTTAAAATTATTTGTCCTTGTGAAGTCAATTAAGAAAAGATAATTTCCTTCAGTATGAGGACAAGTGATAGTCTCTTCCTCATTCATACATGAAATATAGTAATATAAAAATCTCTTTTTTTCTCTGAGATCTTCTCAAGCTTCGTTAGACTACTTAATTTACTAAGTGATGGGATATAATTTCATTATACCAAAATTTATAACCTTAGTAATAATTTTTTATTCCCAATACACAAGCATTTGTCAGTGTCAAAAATAGACTTAAGGGAAATTAAGTAAGGTAAGATTTTTGAATTTGTGATACATTTATAAACAGTAGATTAAATGGAAATACTGAAGATTTTGTTGTTTCTGATCTATCAGTTCTATGACAAGTAGAATATAAAGAAAGTTGTGCTTAGTATGCGTACATAGGTTAAAGTATACATTAACCAATTTTTGTGACAATTATTTTGAGACCTAGTCCCTTTTTTGTCACATCTCTTAAAATACATTTTTATTTAAATTAATTTTTTCTTAATTAAGAAAACAATTTCTCAAAACAATTCCTCAAAGCATAATAGCAAATACCTTTTAATAACTCACTTATCAACAATTCTTTCTTTGAAAAAGCATTAATACATTCTGGAAGACAGCAGACCTTTTCTTTCAAGTAGTTCACTTTTACTACTTCCTAATATTTTCCCATCACAAATACTCTTTAATAGTTTCTTGTCAAACACTTTTGGTTTTCTACAACTTTAAAAAAAAATTCTTTTTATTTATAGCACTTTTGCTGCAAAATTTCACTTTCTTTAAATTTCAACAATTTGTTTACACTGAGACTACCAATAGGCAACAGAACATTATTAGAGAAAAACACATTATGCACTTTAAATTTATTGCTAAGAGTAAGTGGCAGTGGCAACCCTACCATATATTCTTATTTTATTTTATTCCCATTCTCCAAGAGTCTCTCACATATTCACACTTTCCCACAAAACTCTAGTGACTATCTTGCTTTATTCATTCGCGAATAATGACTCTGCTTTGTATTGAAGAAAAAAAACAATAAAAGTGAACTATTTCTTCTTACAACAAACTCCTCTATTCTATCTTCATGGGAACTCACATATCTTGCTGAGATAGCCTCCAAAGATCTCCTGCAATGATTCTAATTTCTGTCGTTATATTTACTTGTGTAGTCCCCGCCCAGTTGTACCTGGGTTTTGTGTGTGTGTGTGTGTGTGTGTGTGTGTGTGTGTGTGTGACCAACAGAATATAAAAAAACAGTGCTATGTAAGATTAGGTTATAAAAATACTGTTACTTTCTTCTTTCTCTCTTTCTGTGCTTGTTCTAGAGGAAGCCAGCTCATGGACAGCCTTATGGAATGACCCACCCAGTGAAGAACCACAACTTTTTTGCCAACAAACATGTGAGTGTGCTTGGAATGGATCTTACAGGACCAGTCATGTTTTTAGAGATCATATACATAGCTAACAGCTAGACTGCAACCTTGTAAGAGATATTGAACCAGGGAAACCCAGGACAGCATGGTCTCAATTCTGCATCTCATACACTATATAAGGTAATAAGTATTTGTTATTTTAATCTACTAAGTTTGAAGGCAATTTTGAGTACTGACTTAACAAAAACCTAATATGTGGTAGTGATGTGGAATCAGGCAGTGAGTAGAACTGGGAAAAACTATAAGGATTTTGATAATATTATAAGTTAAATAAGTTAAATATGCCTTAAACACACTATTTATTTATTGAATTTTGGACTCTGCCTTGGATACAGTCTTTATAAAATTCTGAATTCTGAGGAGCTTGCTGGCAAGGTCTTAAAGTGAGAAAAATATTACTTAAAGTGAGAAAGTTTATCAACCTTGTTGCCTATAATCATGTGCAAATTAGACAATGTGCCCAAATTAACGGGGTGATATAGCTAAAGAAATTTATAACTGCAGAGTTGAAAAATGCCTCCTGTGTTTCTCTTGCTAATTATAGTAAAATGCAAAAGGAGAGATATGAGCTAATGGGAGGACCATTAAATTAAAAAAAAAAGCTGGGACTTGCTGGTTTTGAAGATTATAGCTTTTTCAGATGGCAAAGAAAACTAAAATTAAGGAATGGTTTCCAAGAAAAGAGAAATCCAGCGAACTCTTATGAAAGCATGGTCTAAAAATAAAGCTTACGGTATAATTGTAAAATCATTTTTTTGAGATCTAGCTTATACAAAACACTGTAAAAGGGTATTCTTCAGATTCTCTCCAACACCAAATAGGGCTTCTTAAGGTTGTTGCTCCTTAATCATCTCAGCAAAAGCACAAAGAGAAGGGCTTATCTTAAACAGATTTGTGTGCTCGGCTGAAATACAATAACATTCACAGAAGATCACAATATTTCTAACGAATTATATTAGCAGAAATACTGCTAGCTTGGCTTGAAAGGATTGAAACATTGGTAGCTTGGATTGAAAAAAGAAGTATAAAATGAAAAGAGACCTTTGAATCTCTGAACTTTTACAAACAGGAAGCAGGTTGAAAAACTAAGATGAAAACACATGTTACCTTCTATGTAATGGAAAGGGTGATTGGAATGTGGAAGTGACAACCTTGTGAGCAGAGTCAGGAGACATGGAAAGTCATTTCCAGACAGGAATAGGACTGAGTTTTAATCAAGGAACTTCTAGTATTTGCTTGGATAAATTTCGGAATTGTTCTGCACTAATAAGCATTGTGTGCCAATTATTTTCCTTCTTTGAGAAGGAATATCCGTAGTATTTATTCTTTGCCTGTCTCAACATGGTGTGTTGAGTGTGTAAGACAGATAATTTTGTCTTCACACTTAGATAGAATTTGGATAATGAGATTCCAGACTATGAGCTAATAATTATGGGTTATGGGTTGAGATAGTTAGGGGTCTTGAGAGGGTGTTTATGTATATTGCATATGGAAGGGATATGAATCATTGAAAACCAGACGATGGACCCTAGAAGACAGCCTCCAACATGGCTCCCTCATGATTTCCACCTTCTGGCATTCACACCTTTGTGATCTCCCTCTCTCATTCACACGTTACAGTGGCTGGTCTGTGTGATCATAGCATTACGAAAAAGTGATGATATGTCATGTATGAGATGCATGTATACAAGATATTATAGCTTCTATCTTGGGTACTCCTTTGTTGTCTGTCTTTGGTATCACTAGTTCTGGGGGAAGCCAAGTCATGATTACCCCTAGGGAGAGGAGCCCTAGGTATAGCCCTGTGGGATATGTGTAGTCCCCACCCCAGTTGTACTGAGTCTCCTGTCATCCGCCACATGAGTGTGCTTGGAATACATCCTCCAGTCCTATCATATTTTCAGATACCGTATGTCCATCTGACAGTTTGAATAGGATTTCATTGAAGACTCTGCTTCAGAAACACTCAGTTAAGTATGCCCATATTCTTGATCCTTAGAAACCATGTGAGATAATATACTTTTTTTTTTTTAAAGATTATTTATTTATTTATTTGACAGAGATAGAGACAGCCAGTGAGAGTGGGAACACAAGCAGGGGAAGTGGGAGAGGAAGAAGCAGGCTCATAGCAGAGGAGCCTGATGTGGGGCTCGATCCCATAATGCTGGGGTCACGCCCTGAGCCGAAGGCAGACGCTTAACTGCTGTGCCACCCAGGTGCCCCTACTTTTGTTGTTTTAAGCTGCTAACTTTTGGGGTGACTTATTATGCCACCATGGATAAGAAATATACTAGATTTTCCCTTGTTACTTTAGCTCAAATTCTGTCAGCGGTTTCAAATACTTATTTCCATGTTGAATTGAAGAGTATGCTAGAAAAAAAAATGTTGGTGAACATTAAAGTCTGAGCATTTTGGTAGTTATTTCTGTTTACCAAATATTTACAGCTTTCCTTCTTCTGGGTGACATGGTAATACTGGACTTTTCAGTCTCTGTCTCTCCCTCCTTTTTTTTTCTTGCATAGAATCAAATGATTAGTTAGTTGTGTTTTGAGATTTTATTTATCTTCCAGAGTTCTCTCTCTGTGTCTCTGTCTCTCTCTCTCATTTAAAAGGCAACCAGCAATATTTCAGATATTCCAGATAGATTTTGCTCAATCTGCCTGAGTCCTGGAGGGAGAGCGATGTAGAGCACAGCTCACAGCCTATGTTGATAATGTAATATGAGAAGAAATAAACTTTTGTTGCATTAACTTACTGACATTGGGACATTGTCACTGCAGGATAACCTGGCTGATTCTGACAGATCCAACCATTATGTAAATCAACAAAATTGGAAGCATTATAAATATCTCAAACTGGGGAGTAACTCTAGGTGGTATTAGTCCATTTCACCCAATATCATGACACAAAAGTAAAGATCTGAAGAGTATATGGCAATATTTGAAAGCATATAAGCATAATATTATATTCATAAAACAAATATAAATAAAACAAAATTTTAATAAACATGTAAAATGGTAGATGTTTAATCCTTTTTGAGTATTATCTGCTTCCAGACACATGGTACGGTTATAGGTCTCTCTCCCTCTAACAGTTGTGTGGGTACCAAAGGGCTATGTCTTACCAAAAAACTGTGAGAGAAGGTAAATTTGAGCTGAAGTATTTTTTAGATGGTAGATTTTCGGCTCTTTCTGTTCTACCTGCTACCATAAGTAGTGGAGTTTCTGACAATAGAGCTTTTATCAGCTTTGTCCTGAGTTGTGAAGGGTCTCTAACCCATACAAATGGACATGTAATATAATTAAAAATAAAACTTTAAAAAATGATTTTGTGGATCTTTATTATTTCAGCATAATCTAGTACACCCAGACTGATGCTGAATTTGGTCCCGAAATAGGAGTGTTGCACTAACAAAACACTAAAATGTGACATTTGTTTATTTGGTGAAATGAAGACTGGAAAATTGATGATCTGTGTTGTGTAATGGCAAATATTTGGCAAAACTCTGATCTGAAGTAACTTGGGAGGCAGACTTGTAAATCTGGGCAGGCTCCGTCTCAGCGCTATTGACATTTTAGGGATGTATAATTCTTTTTTGTCAGGGATTGTCATCTGCAGCACATAATGTTTAGCATCAAACGTGGCTTCTACACACTAGATGCTAGTAGTACTTCTCCAGGTATGAAAATCAGAAATGTCTCCAGACATTATCAAATATACTTCAGAGAGCAAAATTGCCCATGGTTAAGAACCAAACCACTGCTCTAAGGGAAGAGAACAGAAAATATGAAGTTAACAGAGCAGATTGATAATTGTTGGTTGTCTTTATCATGGTATTATGAGCAGAAGATGAGCTCAGGAATTGAATGTGATATAAGAACATATATTTTTCTCTCTGGAGAAGCAAAATATGAAGACTTGCAGAGTTGGAAAGGCAACTATTCATCATATCCAAACATTGATCTACATGTGGAATAGTCACATCCACAGTTATTTTAAAGATAAATTTTTCAATTTTTCATATTTCTTTGCATTTCAGTCTATGCCTCTATATACTGATTTTTTTGTTTTAATTTTCAGTAGATACTGTGTTTTATATTTAAAGAAAAATTGAAGACTATGGAACCCCTATATACTCATACAAAGTTTCCTGGTTATTAACATCTTTACCTCAATATGGTACAATAGTTAGTGAACCAATATTGATACATTATTATTAACTAAACTCCATACTTAATTCACATGTCTTTAGTTTTTGCCTGATGTCCTTTTTCTGTTTCAGGATTCCATCAAGGATACCACGTTATATTCAGTTGTCATATCTCTTTAGGATTCTCTTCTCTATGACATTTCATCAGATATTCTTTGTTTTTTATGGTATTGGCAGTTTTAATAATGTCCCTCTATTTGGGTTTGTCTGATGTTTTTCCGATGATTAGACTGGGGTTTTAGGTTTTGGAGAATAATACCATAGAAGTGAAGCACTGTTTTCATCACATCATATCAAGAGTACATAGTATCAACAGGATTTATTACTGCAAAACCTGGCTGAGCTAGTGTTTTCTTCACTCTTGATTTACTCTTTTTTCCACTCACTTTCCGTACTGTAGTCATGGGAGGAAAGTCACTATGCAGAGCTCACGCTTTCAGTGGTATGTTACAGTCAGCCTCCTTGAAGGGGGAGTACCTGCATAAAATATTTGGAATTCTCTTACATGGGAGAGTTGTCTCCTACCCCCCATTTATTTATTAATTTAATATTTTGTTCATATCATTACTGAACTATGGATATTTAATTTATACATTGATTTATAAACCAATAATTCTTTATTTTCTTGCTCAAATTGTTTTAGCTTTGGCCATTGGAAAAGAATTATTTATTTATTTATTTATTAATTCTTTTTTTCTTTTTCAAATTTTCATTTAAATTCTAGTTAGTCAACATACAGTGGTTATAGGAGTAGAATTTAGTGATTCATCACTTACATAACAACCAGTGCTTAACACCAGTGCCCTCCTTAATACCCATCACCCATTCAGCCCATCTCCCACCCACCTCCCCTCCAGCAACCCTCTATTTTCTATAGGTAATAGTCTCTAATGGTTTGCTTCCCTCTTTTTTCCCCCCCTTCCCCTATGTTCATCTATTTTGTTTCTTAAATTCCACATGTGAGTGAAATCATATGGTATTTGTCTTTCTCTGATTGACTTATTTTGCTTAGCATAAAACACTCCAGCTCCATACATGTCATTGCAAATGGCAAGATTTCATTCTTTTCAATGGCTGAGTAGTATTCCATTGTATATATACACCAAATTTTCTTTATCCACTCATCAGTCAATGGACATTTGGGCTCTTTCCATAATTTGGCTGTTGTCAATAATGCTGTTATAAACATTGGGGTGCATGTACCCCTTTGAATCAGTATTTTGCATCCTTTGGGTAAACACCTAGTAGTGCAATTGCTGGATTGTAAGGTAGTTCTATTTTTAACTCTCTGAGGAACCTCCATATTATTTTCCAGAGTGGCTGCACCAGTTTGCATTCCCATCAACAGTATAAGAGGGTTCCCTTTTCTCTGCATCCTCTCCAACATCTGTTGTTTCCCGTGTTGTTAATTATAGCCATTATGACAGGTGTGAGGTAGTATCTCATCATGGTTTTGATTTGTATTTCCCTGATGATGAGTGATGTTAAGCATCTTTTCTTGTGTCTGTGGACCATCTGGATGTCTTCTTTGGAAGAGCTTTAAATTGATTCCTGTCTCCCTGTGACATATCCCCCAACATTTTTTTTTATACTTGTTTATTTCCAACATTGCAAGATGATCTTGCATAGTTTTTTTCCCAGTCTTAGAATCATCCATTATGTCTCTGCATTATCTTTTCAAGGTCCATGGGATCAATAGTGATAGCCCCTTTTTCATTTATTTTGATATTAGTGATTTGTCTTCTCTTTCTTTTTTTCTTTTCGTTAGGTAGCCTGGTTGGAGGTTTATCAGTTTAATTCATCTTATCTAAGAACAAACATTTGATTTTGTTGATTTTTCCATATTGTTCTTATGTTTTTAATTTTATTGATTACTGGTTTAACTTCATATTATTTCTTTCTTTTTGTTTGCTGTAGGCTTAAATTGCTCTTTTTTCTCTAAGTCCTTAAGTAGAAACTTAAGATTATTGATTTTAGGTCTTCTTTTCTAATGTATTTAATTCTGTACATTTCCCTATAAACACTGGTTCCAGTGCTTTCCACCAATTTTGGTAAATTTTATTTTTACTTAAGTTTAGTTAAAAAAATTTAAATTTCTTATGAAACTTCTTCATTGATCACATGTTGCTTATAAGTGTGTTGTTTAATGTTCAAATATTTGGAGTGGGGTTTCCAACTTTCTGTTATTGATAGTTATTGACTTCTAATTCATTTTCATTGTGGTATGATAATATAATTTGCATTATTTTCTATCTTTTTAAGCTGCCCAAGGGCTATTTTATTCCCTATAATGTGGTCTATCATGGTAAATGCTCCATGTGAGTTTGAGAAAGGTGTGTATTCTTCTGTTGTTTAATGGAGTACTCTATAAATATCAATGAGATCAAGCTGATCTATAGTTCTATTCAGGTCATCTATATCCCTACTGATTTTCTGCCTGCTTGATTTATCAATTACTGAGAGAAGGTTGTTGATGTCTGACTATAATGGGGAATTGTCTATTTCTCCTTTCAGTTCTATTGGTTTTTGTTTCATGTATTTTGACACTCTCTTGTTAGGTATGTACATGTTAAGGATTGTTATGTCTTTATGGAGAATACCTCTTTATCATTATGAAATGCCTCTTTCTTCCTCATAGTGTTCCTTATTCTGAAGTCTATTTTGCCTAAAATAAATGGAGCTCTTTCAGCTTTATTTTGATTATTATTAGCATGATATTCTTTCCCCATCCCTTTACCTTTAATCTATTAAAGGAGTCCTTATATTTAACATAGGTTTCTACAGATAACACACAGTTAGGTCTTTTTGTCTGGGTCTTTAGGTCTATTGTCACCCTGACAATCTCTGTCTTTTCATTGGCATATTTAGACTATTTGCACTTAAAGTGATTATGGATAGAGTTGCATTAATATCTACCATATTTGTAACTATTTTCTATTGATTGCATTTCTTCTTTGCTTCTTTTTTCCCTTTTCCTCTTTTTCTGCCTTTTCTGGTTTTGAGTAAGCACTTTATATAATTCCATTTTTTCTCTCTTAGACTTTCTCTAATGCCTGGAAATTACTGATCAATGTACTTTCTCCATAATTTTGTCTTTTCCAGAATCTCACAGAGTTGGAATCATATAGTATGTAGTCTCTTCAGAGTGGCTTCTTTCACTTAGCAATATACATTTAAGATTTCCCCATGTCTTTTCATGGCTTGATAACTTATTTCTTGTTACTCCATTGAATACGTTATCACAGTTTGTTTATCCATTCATCTATTGAAGAACATCTTGGTTGCTTCCAAGTTTCAGCAATTATGAATAAAGCTGCTGTGAACATACATGTGTAGAGTAGGTGTTTGTCTGGAGATAAGTTTTCAACTCATTTTGGATAAATACCAAGGAGCATGGCTCATGGATCACATGGTAAGATTACATTTAATATCTTTAAGAAATTGCCAAAGTATCTTTTAAGGTGGCTATTCCATTTTGCATTTCTACCAGCAAGGCATGAGAGTTCTTTTTGCTCTACAACCTCAATAGCCTTTGGTGTTGTATTTTGGATTTTAGCCATTCTAATAAGTGTGCCATGGTATCTCATTTTTGTTTTAACTCACAATTCCTTAATGATATATGATGTGGAGCATCTTTTTATATGCTTATTTGTCATCTGTCTATCTTCAGGTGAGGTGTCTCTTCTAATCTTTTCCCACTTTTTAATTGGGTTGCTTTTTAAATTGTTGACTTCTAGTAGTCTTTGTATTTCTTGGATACATGAGCTTTATCAGATACTTGTTTTGTTAATATTTCTTCTCAGTCTGTAGATTGTTTTTTCATTCTCTTAACAGTATCTTTTGCAGAGAGAAGTTTGAATTTTAATGAAATCCAATATATAATTTTTTTTATGGATCATACTTTTGCTGTTGTGTCTAAAAGCTTTGCCAAACCCACAGTCACCTAGATTTTCTCCTGTGCTGTCTTCTGGAAGTTTTATAGTTTTGTGTTTTGCATTGAGGTCTATGACCCATTTTGAGTCAATTTTTGTGAAAGGTGTAAGGTCATTGTCTAGATTCATCTTCTGCTCGTGGATATCCAGTTATAGCACCCTTTGTTGAAAAAACTATTTTTTTATTGCCTTTGCCTTTGTTCCTTTTTCAAAGATCAGTTGACTATGTTTCTGTAGGTCTCTTTCTGGGTTATCTATTCTGTCCCATTGATCTGTTTACTCTTTTACCAATACTGCAGTGCCTTGATTATTGTAGCTTTATAGTAAGTCTTGAAGTTGTATAATGACTATTTTCTGATTATTCTTTTTCTTCAGTGTTTTGTTAGACATTTTGGATCTTTTGCCTTTCCATATAAATTTTAGAATCACTCTGTTGATTTCCGTAAAGTAACTTATTGGGATTTTTTTGGGGGATGCATGAATCTAAGGATCAAGCTGGGAGGTTTGGTATTGTAACAATATTATTTCTCTCTGAAAAACTTCTTTTAACATATCTTACAATGCAGGTCTACTAGTAACAAATTCCCTGTTTTTTGTTTGTTTGAAAAACTATTTACTCTTCACTTTCAAAGAGCATTAAATTTGGTCAGAATTCTAGGTTGGTGGTTTTCTTCTTTCAACACTTTAAGTATTTCCCTTCTCTTTCTTCTTTCTTGCATGGTTTCCAAAGACAAGTATGATCTAGTTCTTATTTTTGTTTTTTTATGGGTAAAGTGTTTTTTCTTCTGGCTTCTTTCAAGGGGTTTTTCTTTGTGTTTGATTTTCTGCAGTTTGAACATAATAGGCTTACCTGGATATTTTTTCCCCATTCTGATTGGTATTCTCAGTACTTCCAGGATCTTTAGTTTGGTGTCTGTCATTAGTTTGGGAAAATTCTCAGTTATTATTACTTCAAATATGTCTTCTGTAATATTTTCTTTTTCTTCTCCTTGTGGTATTCCTATTATGTTATACCTTTTGTAACTGCCTTTTTCTTCACTTTTTTGCATTTTAATTTAGGAAGTTTATATTGATATATCTTCAAGTCATCTGATTCTTTCCTTAGCCATGTCTAGTCTGTTGTTGAGCTCAACAAAGGAATTATTCAATTCTGTTATAATATTTTGCATTTCTACCATTTTTATAAATTCTTAGAATTTTTATCTCTCTCTACATTGGGTAATTTATGTGATCTTTTATGTTTCTACTTCTCCTGTTAGAGTGAATAACATATTAATCATAGTTATTTTAAATTTCCTGTCTGATAATAATAAAGCATGCATCATATCTGAATTTGATTTTAATATTTCTTTTGTCTCTTCAGATTGTGTTTTCTCTTGCTTTATTCATGCCTCACAATTTTTTGTTGAAAGCCAGATGTGTTGCATTTAATAATTAGAACTGAGGTAAAAGGACTTTAGTGTGAAATTTTATGTTAATCTTGGTGGGATTGTATTGTGTTTAATGGTTGCTATACTTGTAGTTGCCAGAGGTTTCCCCTTGTCTTTTTTTTTTTTTTTGCCTCCCCTATTGTCTCTGGATTTCTCTAAAAACTCTACTTTAAATAGAAATAGGAATGTGCTCATATGATTTTGGAGGCTGACAAGTATTGTGATCTACAGTTAATAAGCAGGGAATGCAGGAGAGCCAATGGTGTAGTTCTGGTGTGAAGGCCTACAGGCTCAATACCCAGAAAAAGCCAATGTTTTACAAAGGTAGGAATAAAACCTAGTAAAATCAGCTCAAGGAATAAAACCTAGTAAAACCAGCTCAGGACAGTCAGGCTGGAAGAAATTTCTCCTCACATGTGGGATATTAGCCTTTTTGTTCTTTTCAGGCCTTCAACTAGGGCCTGCCCACATTATGGAAGGCAATTGACTTTACTTAGTTGATAGATTCAAAGGTTAATTTCATCTAGAAACTCCCTTACAGACACACCCAGGTTGATGTTTGACCAATTGCTGGGTACCCCATGGTTCTGTCAAGTTGCCACATAAAATTATCTGTCATAGTCACTGATTGATATGTGTCACCTATCTCTCCCTCTTTGAATGGGAATGTTTATGGTGATTAACATGACTGTATTGAAATATCGATTATTGACTGTGGATAGGTCAGGTAACTTATCATTGTAGGTCATAAGACAATGAATCAAAAATTGCCACACTTGACTGAGATAGAGACTATCACCCTTCACCAAAGGATTCTGGGCCCTGAAGATGATTGCATTATTAGAATAACTTTTGGGATTCTATACTTTGGGTGGGAGTAGAATGCATAATGTGTGAGGGTAGTAAAGTGTCCTCATATTTGGTCACCAGAAGGTTGAACTGTTACTACAGTTCATCAACATCTGTTTCTTCTCTTCTTGGCTACTTGGGGGAATTACATTACCCTGTTCCCTTAAGATTAGATGTGACATATGACTTGCTTTGACCAATAATGTGAACATGAGTGACATGTTTCATTTATAGGTGGAGGCAATTAGCTGAGACTGTAGTTCCACAATCACCATATAAAGGGAAGTGAAAATGAGAGATGGACAGCAGCAATTACATGAAGTTGTTACAAGGATTAGTGAGATACAGAGGAAAGCTTTCCAAAATTCATTTTTTTTCATTATTAATTCAGTAAAATTATGGTTTCCCATGTATTATTCAAAAACAGGTTGACACTTAAAAATAATAGTTTCTTCCAACTAACATTTGTAGACTTGAATATATATTAGAGGCTATTTTTAAGGGCCAATTTTTTTTGAGACAGAACTAAAAAAAATAATAGGTTGAAAATTCAAAGTAAATAATTACACTTAGGAGCTGCAGAATCTAAGTTTAGATTCTTATAAGATCTAAACTTTGATATGGACTTTAGCTCGAATTAAATGTGGTTGAATCAGTAGATTGACAATAAATTATACCAGTAACTCACATCAGTTTTAAGATCTTTAAATAGACTTCTAAGTATACGTAATTTGTGGTTTTTCTATTTTTTCCTCAAAGAATCAATGTATATCTCAGTAATGAAATATTCAGTTCTCAGAACGAGCAGTGTCTAAATAACCATTGTTTTCTTTGAGCAGTATCAAAGTAGACCAACTTTAAAAATTTTTCAAATAATTCCTCCTGTCTAATTTTCTAGTTCTGTGCCATTAATAATGAAAAATAAAAAATTAAAGTAAATATGTGCATGTGCGATATACATAATTTACATTTCCTTGTAAATTGCTTTTCATGATTGCCATTTTTTAGACCTGATAATTTTTCAGCTAGGAGTGAGATATTATATGCATTTATTTTGTTTGTGTTTTTGGTCACACGTGTGTAGTTCTGTGATGACTGGAGGCGGATTCTGAAATGCTCTCTATTCTGTGTCTCTTTGCCCTTCCTACCTGCTCTGATGATAGCACACCATGGTGACTCTGAGAGAAATAGGACAGAGGGTCAGGTTCTGGGCTTCCCAGGGTACTGCCACAGCGCTATCCATTCTCTGCTACTGTGAACCCTCCCCCAGATATTTATCAATCATTTCTCAGGGTTTTCTTGTTACAGTTGTTTTTATTATTTTTAGTTGCAGGTATTTGTAAACAGAGTTTTAGCCTCATGGGAGGGACTCATTAAAGTTGAATCCCAAATCTCTCCATTGACAGATGATGAAAAGAAATGGGCAGCTTAGTGACCAACTAGGTTTGTTTAGATGGTTTGGACTATGAGACAGCTTGAGCAATTGGTTTTGGAGTATTTCATGCCACAGTATTTACAGTAATGTTATTCACAGCACCAACAGAATCCTGATTGTTCATTCCTGAACAGGGAGTTGCTGAAGACCATGTTAAGGTCAGTCTGAACCCTGTCCTCAGTCATAAAGTGATATATTCTATTTTTTCATGAACCTAAGTATTCTTTCTAGTCAAAGCAATGACAAATTTAGGACACCAAAGAGCTTCCAGAACTAACCCTATCTAGATAGAGGCAAACTCAGTGTGAGGAGGTTGATGCTGCCCATAATCAGTTTCATTGTTTCCTTGATTTGGCTTAGTTGAATTCCGTGACTCTTAAACATTCTGGAAAATCAGTGCTTTTTACTTTAGTGTTCTGTGATCCACACTTTATTATAATTCCCAATGCTGTCTTTCTGATCTCAATTTTATGATTTGCCTTGGACCTTGAGTACAAATAAACAATGCAGAAAATGTTTGAGTTATATAACATAGTTTTAGTATAGACTGGTTATTTGAAATTCTGGGAGTTACAGAATATAATAAGTTTATTTTCAGTAGATTGCCATCTCATCTTCATTCTGAATTGAGGAATGAAATATTATAGATTGCTTTTTCCTCAAATAAATTAAAATGTGTGCTCCTTTTTATTTTCCATGTTTGTGCTTTTTGTCCTTTTCTCTTGATTAAATGAACTAATAATTTATCTGATCTGTGATCTGCTTTTGTTGTAAGCAACCAACACTTGGTTTTATGGATTATTTCTATAATTTTTTCTGTCTTCCAATTTCTTAATGTTTTCATTTTTCTTTATTAATTCCTTTCATCAAATATTCTTAGGTTCATTTTATTTTTCTAATTTTTTAAATTGAGTGTTTACTTAATTTATGCTATTTTTCCTTTTTAGAAATGTAAACATTTAAAACTAAGAATTTTCTTCTGCTTTGCTCTGTTCTATCCCAACATATTTTAATAATATCCGAACTTGTTTTTATTTTTTCTTTGAACACATCTAGGAATACATTTAAAAAAATTACTTTAGGTTAAAAAACCTCTGAAATTCTAATAAATTATAAACACTGCAGTCACTATACTATATTTGTAAATGTTGAGAAAAACTGTAGTTGAATATATAAAAATTAATAGTGCCTTTTAATTGTTAGCAAGGAAAGGAATGAATAGTAGGAGTCAAAGAAATGTAACATTTTAATAATTAACATGTTAGTTACTAAAATTGAAAAAAATTCTGTTCAAAGGAAAAGCTAACTAAAGAAAGATAATCTACATGACACTGTTCTGTGATGGTGATAAATTTAAATGAATAGTAGCTTTTGAAGTTAAACACTATAACATTAGTGAAAGAAAATAAACAGTAAAAAACTAGATTTAAGAAGTCCATTCAAAAAAATTGAAGTAATGTGGAAGAATGTAAGTTTTTCTCAATGGAATAGAGATATTAAATTAAAAATAATGTAAAATATTAGAAGAGAATGGAACTAGAAAAGCAGTAAGAATGAGAAATAAGCATTCTAAGAGTTATTGATAGAGTTGAGCTATGTGAGTTAATGAGTTTCACAGAGTATCTTAAACATCATTTTGCAATAACTTCCAGGCCAATTTAAACTGATCCATTACACAAAGAAAAACAATATGAGGTACCCTCAAGTGACTGTTTAGCAAAAGACATAAAAGAGCAATATAATGAAGATCATCTCAGACATATTAAGGCAAGAATAAATACCATAAGAAAAATGAGAAAAAAGAGAAATATGAATCATGAGAAGAAAATATATGAAACTCTGATTTAACTTGGACTTGATAAAGTTTTCTTATTTCAATATCCTTATACCTTTATTTCTATATCCTTAGGGACCCTTCAATAAACCATTTTATCTGGCATAGCACTTTTTTTTTCTGGATAAACTTGGTTTTCGGGAAATCATGAAAAATTTCCAAATACTTCATGTTTATAACATCTTGGAAATGTCAAAGTTATATATATGTAATATCCCCCATATATTTGCATCTCTCATATATTTATATCTATTTTTTTTTTTGCCTATCACCTAGGTATCGTCTACCTGTTTAACTAACTATCTCTATGCCACTATGTCTGCATCTGTCCCTCCGAGGAAACTAGACAGAATGCATACATTACTTAAATGAAAGGCAAAAAGTATAAAAGCATTTATTTTAAAGTTTTAGTCATAGATTAAGTAGTTTTTGAAGTTAAAGGTGCATTTTTATTCCTTATATTTCAATAATGGACAGAATTATTTTTTAAAAATAAACTTTGCAGTGACTAATTTAATATTCTCCATGTTGTTTCTCTTATGAATTTAAAAAAATTAATTTTGGATATTTCTGAAACTACATAATTTTATTTAAAAAATCAACAATTTAAAAAAATAAAAAATCAATAATTTATTGTTAATTAAAAAAATCCGTTGGTAAATTTTTTTACATGCTTTTTCTTTATTTTATTTCATTTTAATTCAGTATAATTAAAATGCAGTGTTACATTAGTTTCAGGTGTACAATATAGTGATTCAAGAATTCTATTCTTACTCAGTGCTCATCACAATAAGTGTTCTCTTGGTCCCTTTTACCTATTTCACCCATCCCTCTACCGACCTCCCCTCTGGTAGCCATCAGTCTGTTTTCTATAGTTAAGAGTCTGTTTCTTGGTTTGTCTCTTTTTTTCTTTGTTCATTTGTTTTGTTTCTTAAATTCTACATATGAATTAAATCATATGATATCTTTCTTTCTCTGACTTATTTCACTTAGCATTACCCTCTAGATCCACCCATGTTGTTGCAAATGGAAAGATTTCCTTCTCTTTTTTATGGCTAATATTCCATTATATATATGTACCACCTCTTTATCCATTCAGCTACTGATAGATACTTGGGCTGCTTCCATAATTTGGCTATTGTAAATAACACTGCTATAAACACAGGGGTGACATGTACTTTTGAATTAGTGTTTTCATATTCTTTGGGTAAATACCCAGTTGTGGAATTACTGGATCATATAGTAATTCTATTTTTAATTTTTTTGAGGAACCTCCGTATAGTTTTCTACAGTGGCTGCAATCAGTTTGCATTCCCACCCCCAGTCCACAAGAGTTCCTTTTTCTCCACATGCTTGCCAACAATTATTTCTTGTGTTTTTGATTTTAGCCATTCTGACAGGTCTAAGTTGATATCTCATTGAGGTTTTGATTTACAATTCTCTGATTATTAGTGATATTGAACACCTTTTTTGTGTGTCTGTTGGCCATCTCTATGTCTTCTTTTGAGAAATGTCTGTTCATGTCTTCTGCTCAGTTTTAAGTGGATTATTTGTTTTTCTGGTGTTGTACTATATAAGTTCTTTATGTATTTTGGATACTAACCTTTTATCAGAGATGTCATTTGCAAATATTTTCTCCCATTAAGTAGTTGTCTTTTCATTTTGTTGATTGTTTCCTTTGCTGTGCAGAAGCTTTTAATTTTGATAAGTCACAATAGTTTATTTTTGTTTTTGTTTCCCTTGCCTTAGGAGACATATCTAGAAATATGATGCTATGACTGATGTCAGGAAAATTACTGCCTGTGCTCTCTTGTAGGAATTTTATGGTTTCAGGTCTCACATTTAGGTTTTTAATTAATTTTGAGATACTTTTGTGTATGGCATAGAAAGTGATCCAGTTTCATTCTTTTGCATGTAGTTGTCCAGTTTTCCCAACACCATTTGTTGAAAAGACTGTCTTTTTCCCATTGCATTTCCTTGCCTCCTTTGTTGAAGGTTAATTGACCATATAAATATGGGTTTATTTCTGGGCTCTCTGTTTTGTTCTGTTGATCAATGTATCTGTTTTTGTGCCAGTACCATACTGTTTTGATTACTACAGCTTTATAGTGTATCTTGAAATCTGGGACTGTGATGCAGTTTTTTTTTTTTTAATTTTAATATCCCTTGATACTTATAAAAATGCATTTTCGAAGTCCGTAGCAGTTGAAAGATACTGAACAGTTGCATGCATGTGCTACTTTTAGAAAAGCCCCATGGCTTTGATTTCTCTTCCATGTTTAACGCTCGTGTTTACCAATTGATCAGCCCTTTGCCTTCTGTATAATTATTGAAGGACCAACTTGTCCTTTTGGACTTAGAGTCCTTTGTTGGACCCTCCCATTTGGTTGGCAGAGAGACGATGTGTAGATTATGCTGGTGGTTTTCATGGCCAAGACCTGAAAGTGTATCACATCCCTTCTGCCCACATTTGTTTATTAGAACTTAATCACGTAGGTACACCTAACTCCACACCTGTTCATGTGTGTATGTGTGTGTGTGTACCTGTTTGTGTGTGTGTGTATGTGTGTGTGTGTGTGTGTGTGTGTGTGCATGCACATGCTGTGGATGGGAGGTGTTCACTGGTGCTCAGGAGGAAAACTAGGACAGTTATAAACACAGTAGGTTGAACCATATTCTGTAGAGGGGAGTTTTTAAAAATACACAAATAAATGATTTCTTGTTTAAAAATTTCAGTTCAGTTAGAAAATGTACTAGAACACATACAATCTACAAAAGCCTCAAAAGTGGAAATAATTTAACAAATACTTTTTAATCTATATGAAAAATCAAGGAATACTTAAGACGACCTGAAGAATTACACTCACAGTGTGTCCTTAAGATGACTCAATAGTGAAAAGGCACTCTCTCTTCCTATTTGAATCTATAATTTTAATGTATTTCCAATAATGTGTCAATGTAAATTTTTAGTTTGCAAAATTGATTCTAAATTCACATTAAAATAAGTAGAACAAGACTCTTAGGAAATTGTATAAAAAGAAAAAATAATGATGAGATACTATTTCTACTAAGTATTAAAACTAATTTAAACTTTGCTTAATAAAAATAGATTTATCCAGTAATTTTATTCTTAAAAATTTATCATACAGATAAATGCAACATATAAAACTTTTACTGCCAGTACTTTAATAGGACTGATCCATCAAATTATATGCCCAATCTTTTAGAATAGCTTACCACTGTAACCAACTATTATTAATGTGCTGTGATAAGCACTTGCTGACATCATATACTATTTATTACAACAAGTGTGTTATAACTAAACTCAGAAAAAGTCCAAATATCAAATAATGTTGAAATTTAAAAAAAATGACATAATAAACAACCATGATGAAGAAGTAGATCTCTAGGACAATTTTTTTTTCAAATGCAAAGAAATATATACATTTCTTTAATATATGCCATTTCTTTTTAAAAAGTCCTTTTATTTTGACATGATTATGGATCCAAAGGAAGTTGCAAAGATAGGACAGAAAGGCCCCATGTACCTGTTACCAATTTCTCCCAATGGTTGTTTCTCACGTAATTATAGTGCAATAATGTCAAAACCAGGGACTCGACACTGGTACGATGACATTGGTGTGTATGTAATTTTATCACAGGGATAGATTTATATAACCACCACTACAGTAGAGATACAGAACTATTCCATCACTCCAAAGTTCTCCCTCATGCTATCGTCACTCCCTTGCTCCCACACTTGTATTCCCTACTAACCCCTGGAAACCACTAATCTGTTTTCTAATTCTGTAATATTGACATTTCAAGAATGTTATATAAATGAATTCATACCATTTGTTACTTTTTGACATTAACTGTTTTTCTTTCAGCATGATATCCTTGAGGTTCATGCAAGCTATTGTGTGTATCAATAGTTTGTTCCTTTATATTGCTGAGTAGTTCATGATATGGATGTACGGCAGTGTTTTAACCATTTGCTCATTAGGGGACATTGTGGTTGTTCCCACGTTTTGGCCACAATTAATAAGAAAGGGCCAATAAGAACACATATGGGCTGGTTTCACTTTTTTTGGCATAAATGTCCAGAAGTAAAATTGCTGGGTTGCATGGTATGTGTGTTTGTTTGTTTGTTTGTTTGTTTGTTTGTTTTAGAAACTGCTAAATTTGTTTTCTGGAATGGTTGTACCATTTTACATTTCCACCAGCAATGTATGAGAGATCAGATTCTTGACATCTTTGCCAGTACTGGGTATCACTATTTTCATAATTAATATTATTTAACTGAAGCATTTAATTAAATACTTTCAAATAGGTTACTATTTTTATGATTTAAAAGATAGCTTTTTTCTTTTAGGTGTTCCAGTAAGTATGCAGTAATGTCATTTTGGTCTTAATGACTAGTGATGTTGAACATCTCTTCATATGCTTGTTTGCCATCCATATATCTTCTTCTGTGAAATATCTCTCCATATCTTTTGCCCATTTTTGAATTAGATTGTTTTTACAGTTGATTTTAAGAATTCTTTATATATTCTTATATGAATCCTTTTTTAGATATATATGGTTTTTCAAATATTTTCTCTAAATCTGTAGATTTCTTTATATTCTATTAAGTGGGTCTTCCATGGGACAAAAGTTTTGGTATTATGAAGATCCAACTTATCAAACATTTTTTAAAGGGTTGTACTTTGGTGTAATTTCTAAAACCTCTTCAGCGAGTCCTTGGTTTCAGAGATTTTCTTTTGTACAAGTTTTTTTTAGTTTTGTGTTTTACATGTAAATCTATGATTTATTTTGAGCTGAATTTCGTATACGGTGTGAGACCTGCCTTTTTTTTTTTCTTTCTTCTGTGGAGTTATTTTTGGGTTCTCTGTTCTATTTCATTGATCTGTGTGTTTATCTCTATGCCAATACCTTGCAGTCTTGATTACTGTGGTAATAGAAAACTTGAAATCAGAGTCGTTTCTCCTACTTTTTCAGAATTGCTTTAGCTATTCTAGTTCCTTTGACTTTTTATATCATATATATGTCAATTTGGGGAAAATTGAAGTCTTTACTATGATCCATGATCATAGAATATTTATTTTCCACGTCTTTAGTTTCTTTTAACAGAGTTCTGTTGTTTTCAGCACTTAAGCATTGTACTTGTTTCATTAGATTATTATCCTAGCATTTCAGTTTTTATGAGTGATCATAAATTTTATTGTATTTTTAATTCCAGTTTTCGTGTGTTCATTGCTAATATTTAGAAATATAAATTTTTGTGTTTTCTGTTTGTCTCATGCTCTGCCACCTTGCTGACCACTCCTATTAGTGCTAGGAATTTTTTTTTTTTTTTTTTTGGTAGATTGCTTGGGATTTTCTATATAAACCATTATATCATTTGCAGGTAAGAGGAGTTTTCTTTCTTTCTTTCTGAACTGTACCTTTTATCACCTTATTATGATGGCTAAAAACCTCAGTACCATGTTGTATAGTAGTGGTAAGGGTGGACACCCTGACATTATTTCTGATCTTAGGGAGAAAGCATTCAGTCTTTCACCATTAAGTGTAATGTAAACTATGGGATTTTTGTAGATGCTCTCTTTCAAGTTGAGTAAAAATTCTCTTCTATTTCTAATTTATGGAAGTTTTTGTTATGAATGGGTATTGAACCATGTCAGAAGCTTTTTTTATGTCAATGGATATGATAATGTGACTTTTCTATTTTAGCTTGTTAGTATGATGGATTACATTGATTGGTTTTTAATTATTGAACCAGCCTGATACCCTTGAAATACTGTTCATTGTATATAATTTTTTATATGTTGCTGGATTCTATTTGATAGAATTTTGTTAAGAATCTTTGCATCTTCATCCAAGTCATTCACCTCATACTCCAGGTCCAGATCATGCTTCTGTCCCAACTCCTATTCTGGCTCCTGAACTGGGAGCCACAGCAGGTCTTGCTCCTCCTGAAGCCACTCTAGCTCCCATTCCCATTTGCACTCCAAGTCCAGGAAGGAGACATAGGTCTCAATCCAGGAGCACCACCCGCCTTCTTCTGAGTCTGGGTTCTAATTCAGCACCTTTTATACTTGATTTAAGGTTCAGGGAAGAGAAAAAATATCAAATGCTGGTGAAAATGGGCTGGAGTAGATCTGGTGGCCTTGGTGTGAAAAAGCAAAGGACCCAGGACCCCATCAAGAGGGAGAAAGGATGCTCGGGATAAGTGGGACTAGTATCAGGGTGTGGGCGTGGCCCCGGGTGACCCCTTTGAGAGCTACCGCAGGAACAAGAGCTAGGGACAAGTGCAAGTAGGTGTTCCGTGGCCAGGAGTTATTCCTTGGCCACCAAGTTGGCTGTTGGGACCTTCCTGGCTTATTGACAGTGACAGATGGTAGGGACACCTCAGTTCTCACACAGTCTCCATCTTTGGTGAGCAAAAAAAGAGAAGGAAGACTACAGCATGCTTACTGACGAGTGCCATGCTCAGTAATCTGGGAGGCCCCAAGCTCACCTGGGAACCAGCTCTAAAAGAAGCAAGATTGCCACCAGGAGATGCCCCTGCCAACATGGTCATGAGCTTACCTCCCTTGACAGTGAAGTGTGAAACACAAGACCATCCGCCCGTGGGTAAGAATTCCTAACATCTGATGACACCGATGTTTCGCACCTGCCCTTAGTCAGATCTGAGCTTCTGTTTAAACCACTTGGGACCTTTGGAGGATAGGCCCTGGATGAGCGCCCTGGCAGCCCAGGACTAGGCATGGAGCTGGCTAGCTCTGCCTGTCTACACCTTGCCATTGTGCAGTGGATGGTAAAGCTCAGGCCAGGCACTGGTGAAAAACAGAAAAGCAAAACCTTTTTCACTTGTAAGCTTAAACAGCGCTTCATTTTTACTCCAGATGTTTACAGAAGGGAATGTTGATCTAAGAGGATCCCAGTGAGAATTTGAAATCTGATTCCTCCAAGGCATGCTGGCCCTTAATTCAGTTATTTTAGTTGTTTGAGTTGAAAATTTTTCCCCAAATATTAGCCTTTTGCTGTACCTGAGGAAACAAAGGTTCCAAGGAAACCGAGGCATCTTCAGGTCATGGAATGATGCCCTTGGAGAGCCTGTACCCTTACTGTCTCTGCTTGTGTTTTTCACTTAGAGGAACCCAACACTAGTGCTTGAGTGGGCGGTTGGTTCAGATCTAGAGTGTGGAGAGCAACCCCCAGCCATGCCTCCCACTCCTCCATCATTCCTTTTGCCTACCCCCACCCCACCATCAAGGGGTGTGAGACCAGGAGGGAGCAGTGTCTGCTGGGCACTGCTGGGGACAGTGCAGGGATGGGCCACACTTGGTGTCTTTGGGCGGCTCGTGCAGTGAAGTTTATTTGTACAGAAATATTTTTGAAAAATTCTTTTCAGTAAAATGCAAAGTCCTCTCCAACGTTTTAACCTTATATGATAAAATATTTGTTTTTGTTCTAGATTTCCTGTAACTGTAAATTGTTCAAACATATCTGATTCAGGATAAAACGTAAACATGTGTTGCTAACAATTTCTTGTGGATTTTACTGTTTTGTCTTCAAATAAAAACTTTTTTTAAAGACACCCCCCTCCCCCCCCCCGTATTGCATGGAGCACTGGGTGTTATATGCAAACAATGAATCATGGAACACTACATCAAAAACTAATGGTGTACTGTATGGTGGCTAACATACCATAATAAAAAAAATAAAAATAAAGACCCCCCCAAAAAAAATCCAAAAGAATTTTTGCATGTACATTCTATATTGCATTTCTATTTTTGTACTATCTTTGGTTTTAGTGTCTATGTAATACTGGCTACATAGGATGAATTAGGAAGTGTTCCTTTTCTATTTTCTGGATGAAATTATGTAGAATTATTATTAATTCTTCATTAAACATTTGGTAGAATTCTTTAATTAAGCCATCTGGGACCAGAGATTTCTTTATTGAGGGATTTAAAAATAATAATTAAGTATAATTGGCTTATAGAGCTTTTAAAAATTTCTATTTTAAATTGGATGAGTTGTGGTAATTTGTACTTTTTGAATAATTGGTTTATTTCATCTAATTTGTTAAATTTGTGTATATAGAATTTTTTATAGTATTTCCTTATTATTCTTTTGATGTCTGGAGAGTCTGAGGTATATCCCTTTTTCTAGTCCTGTTATTAGTAATGTGTATCTTATTTCTATTTTCTTTGTTAATTTTTATACAGACTTGTCAATTTTACTTATCTTTCAAAGAACTAGCTCAATTTTTAAAAATTAATTTGCTATATTGTTTTTCTTTTTTGAATTTTATTGATATCTGCTGTAATTATTTGCTTTCTTTTGCTTGTTTTGGGTTTATTTTACTCTTCTTTTTTAGGTTCTTGAGGTGAGAGCTTATTACTGACTTGAGATTTATCCTTTTTTCTAATGTAAACATTTCGTGCTGTAAATTTCACCTTAACACTGCTTAGTTACTGCTGCTGCTTTTTCTTCTTCTTCTTCTTCTTTAAAGATTTTATTTATTTATTTGACAGAGAGAGAGAGAGCACAAGAAGGGGGAGTGGCAGGCAGAGGGAGAGGAAGAGGCAGCCTGATTGATCCCAGGACCCTGGGATCATGACTTGGGCTGAAGGCAGACGCTTAACCAGACTGAGCCACCCAGGTGCCCCCGCTTAGCTGCTTCTCATAAATGTTGATGTACTTTACTTTTACTTTCATTTAATTAATGAATTATTTTTTGATCATACTTCTTTAACCCATAATATTTTAAGAAGATAGTTTTCATGTATTTGAAGATTTTTTTCTGTTATCTTTCTGTTGTTGATTTTTAGTTTGATTCCATTGTGGTCTGAGAAAATACCTAAATGATTTTAAATTTGTTTTGTTTTATGGTGCAGAATATAGTCTGTCTTGGCATATGCTCCATGCTGGAAAAAAATAAAATAACCTGTGTATTCTCTTGTTTTGGAGTGGACTGTTCTATAAATCTGGATTAGATCCTGTTGGATAACAGTATTGTTTTTTTTACATCATTTGTGATTTTCTATTTGCTTTATCATTCATTGAGAAAAGGGTGTTGAAGTCTTTATTTATAATTGTGCGTTTGTTTATGACTTCTTTCAGATCTATTAGTATGCGCTTATGATACTTTGCAGCTCAATTGTTTGGTATATGTGCATTTAAGATTTCCACAGCTTCTTAGTAGATGGCCCATTTAACATTACAAAATGTCACTCTGTCATTAACAATTTTCTTTGCTCCAAAGCTGACTTTATCTGATATTAATATAGCCATTCCTAATTTTTTTGGACTGATTTTTTGCATGATATAACTTTTTCCATCCTTTTATTTTCAGCCTAAGTATATCATTATGTTTGAAGGAAGTTTCTTTTAGATTGCATATAATTGGGTCAATTTTTTGTTCAATGTGTCAACCTGTCTTCTAATTGGTGTATTTTATTTATTTATTTATTCATTTATTTATTTATTTATTTGAGAGAGAGCGCATAGTATGTGCCTGCCTATGTGAGTAAGTGGGTGGGGGGGAAGCAACAGAGGGGGAGGGAAAGGGACAAGCAAACTCCTTACTGAGCACAGAGCCAGTCATGGGGCTTCATTTCATGACCCTGACCTGAGCTAAGACCAAAAACCAAGAGTCTCACTTAACCCACTGATCCACCCAGGTGCTCCCTAATTGGTATGTTTAGATGACTGATATTTAATGTAATTATTGATATGTCAGGGCTTGTCTACCACTGTACTTTTTCTTTTCTCACTGTTGTTCCTTTTTCTTTTTCTTGCCTTCCTGTAAGTTACACAAATATTTTGAAGAATTCCATTTTGATTTATCTATAGTGCTTTATTTTTATATTTATTTATTTATTTATTTATTTATTTATTTATTTATTTAATTTAAATTCGGTTAGCCAACATATAGTACATCATTAGTTTTTGGTTTAGTGTTCAATGATTCATTAATTGTGTATAATACCCAGTGCTCATTACATCACGTGCCCTCCTTAATGCCCATCACACGGTTACCCCATCCCCTGACCCACCTCCCTCTCCACAATCCTCAATTTGTTTCCTGGAGTCAAGAGTCTCTCATGGTTTGTCTCCCTCTCTGATTTCTTCTGATTCAGTTTTTCTTCCCTTCTCCAATGATCCTTTGCACTATTTCTTATATTCCACATATGAGTGAAACCATATGATAATTGTCTTTCTCTGATTGACTTATTTCACTGAGCAATGGAATATCACTCAGCCATCAGAAAAGATGAATACCTACCATTTACATCAACATGGGTGGAACTGGAGGGTATCTACAGTGTTTTAGACTATATAGTATCTTTAGAGATTGTTTTAAGTAAAACATTATATATATATAACATATATCAAAGTGTATCTGTGTCAACATTTTATTAGTTGGGGTGAATTATAGAAACCTACTCCTCATTATATCCCTCCCCCACTTATAATATCATTACCTAAATATTCCCTCCACATATATTGAGGACAACATTATACATTATTAACTTTTTCTTCAGTCAGCAAACAACTCAAGAAGAGAAAGTGTATTACTATATTTTACCAAATTTTTGCTCTTACATTTTCTTTCTTCCTTTCTGTTGTTCTGTATTTTCTTCTTTTATCAATTCATTTCTATTTAGAGAACTTTTAGTTATTCGTTTGGGTAAGCCTGACAGTACCAAATTCTCTTAGTTTTCATTCATCTGAGAAGGTCTTGATTTCTCCTTTATTTTGGAATGATCTATTTTCTGCATATAGAATTATAGGTTGACAGTTCTTTTCTTTCAGTACTTGAATTATATTATGCCTTTTTACCCCCCTGTCTACATGGTTCCTGATGAAATATCCACTGTCATTTGAATTGGTTTTCTTCTATAGGTAATGTATCAATTTATTTGTGTGCTTTACTAATTTTTTCTTTGCCTTTAGATTTCAGAAGTCTGACTATGTTATGTCTTGGCATAAATTTCTTTGGGATTATCCTGCCTGGAGTTTGCTGAAATTCTTGAGATTGTAGTTTCATGTGGGGCTTTTTATACCAAACTTGGGAATTATTTCTTCAAATTCTTTTTTGTCCCACTCTCTTTCTCTTTTCCTTGTCAGACACCTATAACACAATGGCTAAATCTTGTATTATAGTCCCACGTATTCTTGAGACTGTTCTTTTTTTCTCCCCAGTTTATTTTTTCTCTGTTTTCCAGGTTGGACAATTTCTATTATTCTGTCTTCAAGTTAACAATTTAATTCTTCTGTCCTCTCCATTCTGGTATTGAGCCCATTTTATTTTATTTTGGTTATCATATTTTTAATTTCCAATTTCAGTTTGATTCTTCATGTTTTTTAAAATTTCTTTGTCGAGACTTTACATTTCATATGCTGAGGATTTCTATTTTTTTATATGTTTCATTTGTGTTTGTAATTTCTCACTGAAGCATTTTTATAATGGTTGCTTTAAAATCCTGTCAGATATTTCTAACACTTATGTCATCTTGATATTGATATTATTTTCCTAGATAAGCTCTTCAAAGTTAAATTAGTTCCAAGGTTATAATTGATTTAAACCTAAGAAACTACCCATTTCTTGGGATACTATTAAAAATCAGTTATTGTTATTTGAAGAGAAAATGAAATAATTGGCTAAATAGGTTAAATTGTGCTTCATTATTATCTTAATTTGAATAATTTGTATTTTATTGATAAGGAACACATTTTTTTCTGTGAATTTTTTCAGTATTGCCCCTCTCATAGCTGGACACAAATCTTGATAGCTGTGTATTAAGGTAAATGATGAGTGTAGCAGTTGTTTTGATTTCCATAACCATAGGACTCATCATCATCATCTTCATCATAATATCAAAACTCTGAGAACACACTCTCTGAAGAATAGTATTCAAGTCTTTTTAACTCAAGTCTCTGAAGGATAGTATTTAAGTCTTTCTAATTTAATCACCTTCCCTACAGAACATTTTTTAAATTTATTTGCTCAGGATCAGTGTTAAATCCTCCTTTAAAAAAAAAAGTACAGGTGGAAAAGTTGAAGAAGGTATCATCTTTCTTTAGCATACGTAAATGGTTATTAACTAATTTTGTCATAGTTTATTTAGTAGTTGTATTAGTCAGGGTTCTCCAGAGAAACAGACCAATAGGATATTTGTTTGTTTCCTTGTTTATTATAAGTATTTGGCTCATGCAGTTACAGGGTGAGTTGGCAAGCTGAAATCCTAGGAGAGTAGATGGTATAGTTCCCATCTAAAGGCCTTGCAGCCTCAAGGCTCAGGAAGTACTGATCTTTCAGTCCAAGGCCAAAGGCAAGAAAAAACCCAATGTCCCAGGTTGAAGGTGATCAGACAGAAGGAATTCTCTTTCTCAGTGTATGGTCAGCTTATTTATTCTATTCAGGCCCTCTGCTGATTGGATGAGGCCCACCCACATTAAGGAGGACAATCCTTTTTACTCAGTTTACCAATTTCAATGTTAATTTCATCTAAATACACCCTTACAGAAACACTTTGAATTATGGTTAACCAGGATCTGAGCACTTTGTGGTTAAATCAAGTTAACACAGAAAACTAGCCATGAGAGTACTCACGTTTAACAAGTGATTACTGTATTACTGTTAGTTCTCTAAGGATTTTACGTGTATTAACTTATTAAATACTTATGACAAGCCCATAAGTTATTTTTTTTTCTTTCTATTTTGGAGATGAAGAGCAGATCAATAATTTGCCTAAGAGCAAAAGGCTGAAAAAAGGTGACATTAGGATTTCAACTACAGTATTCTGGTGACAGAATAGCACTCCTTATCACAATTTAACACAGCCTCTCTAGATTGGACAATTTGAATTATAAACACAGTTTTCAAAAATTATCATTTATATCTGGATGCTTTCTAGAGTAAAAGGAAGTGCTAACAATTATGCTGAACAAAAGGCATAGATTGGACTATAACCTGGAGATATGCTCACCCCCAAATACACTTTGGGTAAAAGTTATTGCATAACTATATAGGATTATAGGCATATATTCCCTTCCTTTTAGTACTACTTATAATGAGAGTAAGAATAAAAACTCATATTTTCCCCAGCATGCACAGCTGATATGGCTGACTAAGAAAAATATGAATTCAAGGCAGACTGATTACAGAAGTTACAGAAGGACTTACAGGGCCAAGCAAACAGATAACAGTCATTCCCAAGGTTAACAAGAAGAGCAGAGAGCTGGCATTTTGTAGAACACATTAGAAATAGATGCAGCATTGCAAATCAACTGATAAAGATTCAGTGCTTAAGATGTACTTGTGGCATTGAACATGCAGAGGCTAAGAACTTAATAGTAAGGGTGTGAAAACAAATAAGTGGAATTCTCATACTGATGATATGGGGAAATAAAAGAATGTTTTGATCCACAAAATAGAATCAGTGAAAATGAGCAACATATATGATGGAAAGCAGGACAGAAAAGATACCCTTTTCTTAAAAAGGCTGCTAGGTTTACTTTTCAGTTGCCTTGTAGAACACTTGAGAGGCTGCTATCAGAACCACAGCCTATAGCTATTTTAATTCTGTTTATTCATTTTAGAAATACTGCATTAGTTACATATTATTAAACAAATTACCCCAGAATTAAACTGCTTGAAACTATAAATGTTGATTATCTCATATCTCATAATTCCTGTGGAACAAGTTCAGGATCAGCTTAGAAAGGTGATTCTGGCTCAAGGTGTCTCAAGACTTTGTAGTTAAACTGTGATCTAGGCCTGCATTCTGATTTGAAGACTTGACTGCTTTCAAATCACTGCAATATTTTTGGCAGACCTCATTTCCTTGTGGGCTGTTGGACTGAAGGCGTCAATTCATCCCTGACTGTTGGCCTCTCCATGTGGACTTTTCTGTAGGTTACCTCATGACACAGTAAAGAACAAATGATCAAGGAGGGAGTGAGGAAGAATGAATCTCAGATGTTCATAATTTAATCTCAGAAGTGATACATTGTCACTTATATATTATTTATTAGGGATGGGTCACTATAACCAGCCCATACACAAGGAGAGGAGATTATACAGAAGATTGAATACCTGGAGGTAGAGATGTTTGGGGGCCATCTCAGATGATGTCCCCAGTGGTTCATATACCTCTGACATACAAAATATACTCTCTCCCTCCCAAGGCCCCTCAAAGTCTTATCCTATTATAGCATCAACTCAGCGTTTATAATCTTGTCCTTCAAATTAGGTCTAGATGTGGATGAGACTCCTCAGGTGTAGTCTCCTTTAGTACAGCTCTTTGAGAACAGTTCTTTTTGATCTGTTTAACAGAATACATGAGTTACCTGCTCCCCTAACATACGAAGGTGGTTCAGATGTAGGATAATCACTACAGACTGTTCAAAATGAGGGAAAGGGAGGCTTAGGTCAATCACTGGTCCATAGAATTTCTGAAATCATGCCGAAAAATGTTGGAAATTGCTTGAAAGGTGTTAGGGCTTGAGAGTAATTCTCCATGGCTCTGAGCTCCACCTTCAGGGATCTTCTGAGTCCTATTTTCTTTTGCTGGAAACATTGCATGTGTTCACAGCAGAACGGTTCTCTCCACCGACATCAGGTTCCCACTCATTGGACTCTGTCCTATAATCCCATTCCGATTGTTAGAATCTCATGGCTTCCTAATCAATGTACTACTTAACAGACAAGTTTAGGAGTTCAATTTACTTGTTTTGGTTTTTAGAATTATTGGATTAGATTTTTGTTTTCAGAAATATTGGTTCTGTGGCTATAGGAATAAAACTTTCTTTCAGGGAAGTCATGGAATTTTTCACATCCTTTATTCGAGGATGTGAACTAGGAATTTAATGCCCTAATCTCATCATTTTCTTTCTTCAAACTCTCCAGCACAGTTAGAAGCAGCTCACCATCTGCATTATTAGGTTTGTTTTTATGAAAATATTCTATGGAAGCAAATGCATAATCACCCAGAGCCTTGCCTTTTGTAGACATTTGATTACAAGCATCTTAACATGATAATTTGAGTAACTGTTTTGCCATGGAACGTATCAGTGCCTCCTTTACTATTGGAAGCAGAGTCATTAGTGCTTTTATATCTAATCAGGTCAGAGAACTCATTCCATAAATCCCAGCACCAATTCAGAGAGGTCATCCTTAGGAGTCTGTTCCTCTGAACTTATTCTCACTGTCAAACACTATCCATTAGGGTTCAGTTAGAGAACCAACAGTAGTAGGTAACAGAGGTCCCTCCTTGGACTACTATAATACCCAAATTTGAGCTTCAGGGTCTACACATCTTCTTTCCCAGATCACATCAGCTGGATAAGGTATTTATGACCTTTTGTTAGACTCACATCATCAATTCTGACTCTTTCTTTTCTCGTGGTCAACCAGTTAATGATTACAGTAAATGATCTCTTGATCAAGGATACCCAGGTCCATCTGACAGATTTCCAGCTTTGAACCTTAGGGAAAGGGAAATTGAGTTTGGTTTGCTTCCTTGCTCACTCTTACGACCAAGAATATCTCTGGGCTTCTTATGTAAATAGGACTTTCCCCTTCAGATCTTTGGATATTAATATTAAGGCAGAATGCAGTTATGCTATGTTGATAACTTTTTTTACATAAAATGTTGATTTTATTTAAATTTGTATAAACTAAGAGCTTCCCAAAGGTGTCTAAAGAACAAAGATCTGTTGCAAGGTGACCTTCTCTGTCTGCTTACATGGACAAATGGCTGAAAGCTTTTTTAACTTTAGAAAGAACAAATTACTTCATTATATTTAGTGCAGCAGGGGAGGAAAATATCCCTGGTTCTCTGGTTTTATTATCAAAACTTCCTCAAGTTCCTTAACAGTTTTCATGATAGCTTTCTGTTGTTGTTGTTTAGTAATCTAGAAACTGAGAGTAGAACCACTATCTGCATCATTTATTATTCCGGATATTTATTCTTAATTTTGTTGTGCTTAATAAATCCTTCCAATTTCATAAAACTTGAGTAAAAGTCTACTTCAGATAATGGTATACAGAGAAATCTGGAACCTGACAAAACATTAGTGCCTATGGTATGTAAAATCAAATAGGAGGCCTGCTTCAGAAAGATTTCTCTATCTGACATCCAGAAAAACCTACTGGATCCACTGAGTGTCTTTGCACTTGTTACTTTTATATATATATGTATATATATATTATTAAATATATATTATTAAAATAATATACATATTATAAATGGGTGGTGGCAACAAATTAGAGTATTGCAAGGAAGTCTCAATGTAGAACACAACTGATAAGCAACAGGAAGGAGAGGTAGGACCCACAGACATTTGGCCTGGTGCACACTCCTCTGGGAGGCAAGCTAGGGTTTTTCAACTTAAATTTTAATTGATTTCTGTCTTTCTCCCTAAAATGTGAATATTATCAAAAATTGAGAAAAAGAAAAAGAAAAATGTTACATTAGGTTGAAGGGGAATTACTGGTTTGTAAATGTGTTTGTAACACCATCAAATAAAATGGAAGAGAGTGGCACAGGAGTCTACTACAGAAGAATCTGACCTTATCTGCCTAGTGATTTTTATGCCATCATGAGTGAAAAAAAATTTAAACAGATGATAGATTGAGTTGAGCTCCAATTTAGCTTTTAGTTATAGTTATGGGCAAAATTCACTCTCAAGAAGTACAGGTGCAGATGCAGGCCACTGAGCTGCATGATTAGATCTTGATGTATGAAACAATAGGTTGCCTCTGTGACGCTGACTCTGGAAACATCAGGCAAATGTAGGGCACTGATATTTGGGTTTCTTTTGATTTCCGTGAGATAGTAAATCAGTATATTCAGTAATCAGGAAAGAAAGTTTTCTTTTTTATTATTTATATATTTCCATAAAAAATTCGCTTTGTTTTGGCTAAAGGAGTTTTTCCTTCCTACTCTCTTCGATTTTAAAATTATTCTCAGAGAACTTGAATTTCACATTGAAATATTGGTTAGTTTACACACTACTTTAGGACTACCCGAAAGATACTTTGGACATTTAATATTTTTATTTCTTTCTTCATGTATATTAGGCATTTAATATCACCAAAAACATCAGAATATATTTAAAAAGTGAAATAACAGCCAAACGGCCTGATTTTTTCTGTGATATACATGCATAGTCATGTATGTATGTTCTTGTTTATTATTGAAGTATAATTAACATGTAAGAAAATCAACAAATTTAATTGTACATTTCACAAACTTTGTCATAACCTCAGAGATTTGTTTTTCTTCTTTCTATCCAGTCTCCTAATACCACCCCAAAGCAGTGACTATTCAGACTTTTAGTACCTTAGCTTAGTTTGCTAGTCTTAGAAATTCATGTAGATGCAGTGACATACCACATGCTCTATTTTATTTTATTTTATAATTTTTTAAAAAAGATTTTATTTACTTATTTGACAGAGATCGGGAGAGAGAGAGAGAGAGAGAGTAAGCACGGGGGGGGGGGGCAGCAGAAGCAGGCTCACCCCCGAGCAGGGAGCCGGTCATGGATGGGTCTCCATCCTTGGGCCCTGGGATGGTGACCTCAGCCGAAGGCAGATGCTTAACTGACTGAGTCACCGAGGCGCCCCTCCATGTGCTCTATTTTATCTGAATTTTTATACTTAACACAGTGTTTGTCACATTTATTTATGTTGTTGCATGAACCAACAGTTCATTCATTTTTGCATCCAAGAAGTATTCCATGATACGAGCACACCTCACATGTTTTATCCATCCCATCTGGGGTTGTATTCATATTTTTTAAAATTAATTTTGCTGAAATGTAGTTTACATATGTTAACCTGAACAGATTTTAAGAATAGAATTTGATGAATTTTGACAAATTTTTGTACCTGTGGAACCACAATCTCAATCAATATAAAAATTACCTCTATAATGTTTGAAAGCTTCTTCTGATCCTTTGTTTTCAATGCCCCTGGCCTCTGGATAACCATTGATCTGATTTTTATCACCATAGCTTCGATTTTTCTGTTCTGTAACTACATATGAATTGAATCGTAAAATATTTTTCATCTGCCCTCGTCATTTAACAATGTTTTGTTTTTCTGAAAAATTCACCCAAGATAATGTGGGTTTTTTTGCTTCATCTGTGTTGTTGCATGAATCAGTAGTTTATACCATATATTACTGAGAATTGTGACAATATAAAAGTATAACAACATTTACATATTCATTCTCCTGTCAGTGGGCATTTGTATTGTTTCCATTTTTTAGCTATTATGAATAAAAATGGTATGAATATTAGTTTACAAGTCTTTTTGTAGTAACGTGCATTCTCCACTCTTAGGTATATGCCTGTTAGTTGCGATTGCTGGGTCATAGTATAAATATATGCTTAGTTGTATATCAGTTTTCTGAAGTAGTTGTACCATTTTACACTCTCACCTGGAGTATATGAGAATTATAGTTGTCTACATCCTTGCCAGCACTAGGTATACTCAGTCCTTTTTATTCCAGCCATTTTAGTAGGTATGAAGTCCTATCTCACTGTGGTATTTCCTAATGATTAATGACAGTTAGTAAACACAAAATGCCAGGCATTCTTCTGAGCAATTTGTTTGTGTTTTATACTCAAAATAACTCTATAATGTAGGTTACTGACAGGACTGATAATCAGAGAGAGCTACTTAATTTTTTAAAATCTCCATAAAATCAGCTGCAATGCTTCCCACACTCCCCTTCACAAGTAAACTTTGGGCATTTTTCAAAATGTCATGTTTATTGTAGCATTTATGTATTTCTTAACCATTTCAGGTAATGTAAAACTCAACTGCTGGCTTTATTAGATTCCCATCTTGTTTTTTTTTTTTTTTTAATGTTTTTTTATTATATTATGTTAGTCACCATACAGTACATCCCCGGTTTCTGATGTAAAGTTTGATGATTAATTAGTTGTGTATAACACCCAGTGCACCATGCAATACATGCCCTCCTTACTACCCATCACCGGTCGATCCCATTCCTCCACCCTCTCCCCTCTGAGGCCCTCAGTTTGTTTCTCATAGTCCATAGTCTCTCATGTTTCATTCCCCCTTCTGATTATCCCCCCTTTCTTTATCCCTTTCTTCCCCTACCGATCTTCCTAGTTCTTATGTTACATAGATGAGAGAAATCATATGATAGTTGTCTTTCTCTGCTTGACTTATTTCGCTTAGCATTATCTCCTCCAGTGCCGTCCATGTTGCAGCAAATGTTGAGAATTCATTCTTTCTGATAGCTGAATAATATTCCATTGTATATATGGACGACAACTTCTTAATCCAGTCATCTGTTGAAGGGCATCTCGGCTCCTTCCACGATTTAGCTGTTGTGGACAATGCTGCTAGAACTTTGGGGTGCATATGGCCTTCTCTTCCCACTACGTCTGTATCTTGCTGGGATAAGTAAACACAGTAGTGCAATGGCTGGGTCATGGGTAGGCGTCAATTTTACCACTTTTAAGGGACTCCACACTGTTTTCCAGAGTAGCTGTATCAGACTTGCATTCCACCAACAATGTAGGAGGGATCCTTTCTCCACATCCTCTCAACAATTGTTGTTTTCTTGCCTTGTCCTATTTTGCCATTCTAACTTGGCCTAAGGTGGTATCTTAGTTGTGGTTTGATTTGAATTTCCCTGATGGCTAATGATTTTGACACTTTTTCATGTGTCTGTTTAGCCATTTGTATGTCTTCATTGAAGTGTCTGTTCATATCTTCTGCCCATTTTTGATTTGTTTATTTGTTTCTCGTGTATTGAGTTTGAGAAGTTCTTTGTAGATTGGATACCAGTCTCTTTATGTGTAGTATCATTTCCAAATATATTCTCCCCATTCCGTGGGCTGCCTCTTAGTTTTTGACTGTTTCCTTTGGCTGTGCAGAAGCTTTTTTATCTTGATGAAGTCCCATAAGTTTATTTTTATCTTTTGTTTCTCTTGCCTTTGGAGATGTGTAATGAAAAGTGCTTTGCCATGGAAATAAGTAGGTTGCTGCATATGTTCTCCTCTAGAATTTTGATGGTTCCTGTTCACATTGAGTCTTTCATCCATTTGGAGTTTATTTTTTGTGTATGAGTGTGAGAGAGTGGTAAGTTTACTACCAAGACTGAAACAGGAAGAAATTGATTTCCTTAAACAAACCAATTAATTATGAAGATGATCTAGTCGATAAACACCTTCCAAATAACAAAACTCCAGGCCTGGACAGTTTTCCTGAGAGAATTCTACCAAACATTCAAAGAAGAAATAATACACATATTCTCCTAAAGCTATTTCAAAAATAGAAACAGAAGGAAAGCTACCAAACTCATTCTATGAGGCCAATATTATGTGAGTCCCCAAACCAGGCAGACCCCCTCAAAAGGAGAATTACAGACCGATTTCCCTAATGAATATGAGATGCCAAATCCTCAACAAGATCCTGGCTAATAGCATCCAACAGTACATTAAAAGGATTATCCATCATGACCAAGTGGGATTCATACCTGGGATGCAAGCATGGTTCAACATACCCTCGATCAGCGTGATGCATCATATCAACAAGAAAGACTCAAGAACCCATATGATCCTCTCATGATGCAGAAAAAACATTTGACAAAATACAGCACCCTTTCCTGATTAAACACTTCCAGGTGTAGGAATAGAGAGGTACATTTCTCAATCTCATAGAAGCCATCTGTGAAAAGCCTACTGCAAATATTATTCTCAATGGAGAAAGCTGGAAGCCTTTCCCTTAAGATCAGAACAATACAACGATGCCCACTCTTGCCACTATTATTTTAACATAGTACTAGAAATCCTTGCAACAGCAATCAGACAAGAAAAAGGGATAAAAGGTATCCAAGTCAGCAAAGAAGAAGAAGTCAAAATGTCGCTCTTCACAGATGACATTATCATGTCATCTATATGGAAAACCCAAAAGAATACACTCCCAAACTACTAGAAGCTATAGAGCAATTCAGTAATGTGGCGGGACACAAAATCAATGCTCAGAAATCAGTTGCATTTCTATACACGAATAATGAGACTGAAGAAAGAGAAATTAGGGAATCTATCCCATTTACAATAGCACCGAAAACCATACGTTACCTTGGAATTAACTTTACCAGTACTACAAAGCTGTGATCACAAAGACAGCATGATACTGGCACAAAAACAGACACATAGACAAATGGAACAAAATAGAAATAGAGAACCCAGAAATGGACCCTTGGCTCTTTGGGCAACTAATCTTTGATAAAGAGGAAAAAAACATCTGGTGGAAAAAAGACAGTCTGTTCAATAAATGGTGCTGGGAAAATTGGACAGCCCATCCTGGTTTTTTTAATGTGTCAGTGACAAAGTTTTTTAATGTTGTGCCTATAACCCCAATTACCCATAATCTTTGTGGATTTTATTATGTCATTTTGTGTAAGCACAGCTGTTTTTAGGAACACATATCTCTTTAGAGCAGAACTATCTTTTTTTTTTTCTTGCTGCTTTTATTTTTTATTTTTTCAAAGATTTTATTTATTTGACAGAGAGAGAGAACGCACAAACAGGGGGAGCAGTAGAGGGAGAGGGAGAAGCAGACTCTCCACTGAGCAGGGCATCTGACACAGGGCTCCATCCCAGGACCCCGGGATCATGACCTGAGTGGAAGGCAGACGCTTAACTAACTGAGCCACCTAGGAGCCCCTCTTGCTGCTTTTAAAACCTTTTTCTTTCCTAGGTTTTGTTTTGTTTTTCCCAGCAATTTTACTATGATGACCTAAGTGTCATTTTCTTCTTATCTTTCCTGTTTGGTATTTCTAGTTCTTATAGAATATATAGATTGAAGACTTTTATTAATATTAAAAATTTTACTATGATGACCTAAGTCATCATTTTCTTCTTATCTTTCCTGTTTGGTATTTCTAGTTCTTGTAGAATATATAGATTGAAGACTTTTATTAATATTAAAAATTCTTAACCATAAGCCCTTCAAATGTTTGCCCCATTCTCTCTCTTCTCTCCTTTTAGCGCTTCATTTATACTTTATGTTGTACTTTTCTACCATATCCTGTGTATTTCTTACACTTTCTGCTGTACTTCTCATTGTTCACTCTGTGCTTCAGTCAGTATATTTATTTGTGACTTCTTTGTTTGTTCATTAATTCTCTCTTAAGCTACATCTATTTTCCTATTAAATCATGACCACTTTCTTAATTTTAATAGTTGTTTAATTAGCGCATTTATCTATGCAGTCAGTTCCCTGGCTACTGTCCCACATGCAAGTATTCTTATCTGCATCCAAGTGTGTACACCTCTTAGTGTATCTTGAATGTTGATGTACAGAAATTTGATATTAGCCAGATTCCTTTTTTCTAAAAATATATGAGGTGATCTTTTGGTCTAATAATAAAAAATCTTTAAAATCCATGTATTTCTATAAGACTTGTCTCAGTGTTCAACATTCTGGGTTGATTTTCTCTGACACAAAGTGTGCCCTTTAAAAATTGGATTTTAGCCTATTACTTCAGGAAATGTTTATTGAATTGCATTATTAGAGACTAATTCTCTACAATTGTTTTTATATTTTTCTTTGGGAACTCTAAGTATGCCTATTTTGTCTATCTTTTCCTGGCTCATTTATTAATATCTTTCCAGTAGTTTTAAATGTTGATTGCTGTTTTAGTTTGCTCACTGTTTTCTTATTTCTGTCCTTCATGTCCCCTACTTTGCTATTTACCAGGTCTGTAATCTCTTGTGATCCTTAATGCTTTGTCTTTATTTTTCTAAATGCTTGTTTTTTAAAAAACTGAGTTTGGAATCTCTTACTTAACAGTTTACTTAGTCCTATCTGCTTCTAAGTTCAATTTTCCTGCACCAGCTTTTTGCATAAGGGGAGAATATTCCCTTCCTAGAACTTTGTGAGGGCAATGATCCTCTTTAAAAACGGTGCCTGTAGTTAGCTAAGCTGCTTTTGACTTTATGAACTCAATTATGTTCTAAGGAGCTTCCAGTGCTCTCTTCACTGGCTGCTGTCACCAAAATTTCTAGCCCCTGCCTCATGAGCTATATCTTTCTTTTTTAGGTGTTTATTCCTCATACTTTATGAGGTCTACCACCTCTGTGGCACTGGGTTATTTCTACACTTTCTCTCAATACCTTTGCATGTTGCTTATATCCTGTGCAAACACCGCAGAAGGTGAAAGCTCAATTCTGCTTCTGATCTTGGGTATCTGCTATTCAGTGCCTCATTGTCTTTCTCCATTGTACCCTGTCACTTTTTCTGCTGCTTCTTGAGGTCTCCAAAGTTCTCTTGGTTCTTTTAGCATTATAATTTGAGGGTTTTCTCTTAGTATATACAAGGTTCAAGTTTCAATGTTTTCATTCTTTCTTTGTTCATTTTCCTGAGAAAGGACTGTTTTGTTGTGTGTACACCTGTGTTTATTGTTGTTCACTGTGTTATGTTTGTGCACTAAAGAAGGAACATCAGCATTTTGAATGGGAGATTTCAAAGCAAAGCAGTTATTGTGTTCATATCACTAACAATTTTTAAAAGCATTTTTAGGTCAAGAATTTGTGGGGGAAACTTGGGGGGAATGATGTGAATCATCTGAAGGTTTTAACTTAGGTTGTACTCTGTGGGGATACTTTCTCACCACATCTACCCAGTCCTCTTCCCAGGGTAAAATGTCTGCCCTCAAGCTTTGGTGTCCTCTTTTTGTATATGCAGAAGTTTTTATTGCTCTTGCAGTTCTTCTGAGTGGAAATTTATTTATCTAGTTTCAAGTGATGTTGGTCAGTGGCTACATGGCTGCTTCTTGGGCATCCTTATTTCTCCACTCTGCAGCATCCCCCATCCAGAGGTGTCGCTTATACAACTAGGTCTTGGAAAATTAAGAAGCAGATATCCTACTTAATTTCTTCATTCCTGGCTACTGTGTAGTCTCTAATGAGAAACCTATAGAGATGCTTCACATTTCAGCTACAATAGGCCTGAATTCCTAGAACTTACATTTCGTACAAGATTTTGTTGTTTGGATGCTTTAGAGCCATCCACCTTCTAGACAATTCTATACTCTGCATGAAAACTAAATGTGTTCATGTATCTAGTTCTGACATCTTCCACTAGTTGGTTTTCAAATGTTTTCTATTTGGCAGTTATTCATTTATTAACTCTCTCAAAACATGATTATGTAGCTATTTTTGGATCTGAATCCATTTAATCTTTACTAAATGAATAGACATAAATTATGGACTATGAAAATTACTACAAAATAGATTCTTGTCACATTTTCAGAATCACTGTGATTTTTGAATAAGGATTGTAATAACTTAAATAAGTATGCCAGTTAAAATATTCAACTATTTAAAACAAAACAAAATAGGTGAAAGGGTGCTTTGTTTTATATATATATTTTTTACTTACAGTTCTTGGAAGTCTAACAAATTAGCTTATTATCTGGTGATGGATTTCATTTGGCATGTTTTGGAGAAAATAAAAAGAACAAAATGGATGAGAATAGCAAATAAATAAATAAATATTTATAAAGGAAGAAGGAAAAGAAAAGCCACAAAAGGCAGATGCAATGGACATCAGAGAAACAGAACTAAACAGATGTATTGAAAGTTTATCACAACATCCATCATGTTCTTCCTGTCTGTGCCAGTCAGGCAGAGTTTTTTTTTATTCTTTTGTATGTGTCATAGTTTCTTGCCAGAAGACTTTTGTCCACACTGTTTTCTCTGCCTAAAGTGTTTTCACCATTTTTTTACTCTTATTCTTCAAATCTCATCTCAAAATTACATCCTTGAGGAAACATCTCCTGGAGGTTCTCCTATTTTATGAGCTAATCTTTCCTAACACCATCATTTTATGGCAGTTACCGTGTTTGTGGTTTTTTACTTCTGTAATTGGTTGTCAAATATAGTAGACTCTAAAATTCATGAATGTATGAGCTATATCTTACTTTGCTCAACTTATATTTTCAATGCCTTACTTTAGCACATTGTGTATACTCAATAAAAGGGGTTGAATTAACAAATAAGGAGAAATAGGTATCTATAAACTGATTCCAGTGCCCTTATGACTATTGCATAGTCTTGAAGAATGTTCAAGGCTTCTACTGAGGTGCTGGCTATAAAGATAATTGAGGGTCTAAACTTGGAAATACTTTCCTTATAGTTGTGGTGGATGTCAAGAAATGGCTTTGAAGGGGTAACTCCAATTACTGTATAAGCTTTCTCTAATAAATATCAGCAATTCTCTGTGGCTTAGATTTTCTGAGAATGCTTGTGGAAGGGTGGGGCAATTACAATTTGGGTTACAAAGTGATCTATATTGCAGGGAAATTTATGGCACAGTGGATGTGTGTGGAGGAGAACATGAGGGCAATCAGTAACAGGCTTATCTTTGATTTTTGAGCTAGAAGTATTAGAAGTCCCTCGTAAGTCCTTTTTTAGCCATGGAAGAAAAAGTAAATATTTCAAGAGTAGTCTAGGGTTTTGGGACACATGGTAGGCAATTATTCTGTCAGGAGTGGGACATTACTTGTGAAAAAGGAGTATAAATCAAATAGTCAGAAGGCAAACTTTGTGAAAACACATGGGTCTAAGGGAATTTTGCCAGGTATCTGAGGCACACCATGTCTTATCGTAATCTCAGGTTCATTTAAGTGGGATGTCCCACTTTTGTTTTTTTTCTCTTTGCAGAAAATAGAAGTTTTGAAATTAGAAAGAAAAATAATGGGTGCTTATTCCTCTTACCAGACTTAGGTGAATTCTAAGAGATGAGAAGCAAAATTTTATAGCTAAGGGACAGAACAATTTCTCTTATAGATAATATGCTTGATTTCTAGAGCAGAACTGGGTATCTTTGAAATTTTTCAAACATGGTCAAATTTCTTTTCATAGCAAGGATGAAAAAAGAGAGAATTCAATGGTCATTAAGCTGCTTTTATTTCTATTCTTATAGTTAATAGTTAATGAGCATGTGTGCCTTGATTGACCACTATGCAATGAAAACTCCCTCCAAGGTGTATTATTTAGTAATAGAAAGTGCACAGCTTTTGAATTCAGAACATATGGTTGGATCTAGGCTTTACTATTTACTAGTAAGTGACTTTAGGAAAAACACCTAACCACTCAGACCTTCAACTGATCATCTATAAAATAGGATTGTAAATGCTTGTCTACTAATAGGGCTGTTCATATGAGAAAAGGACTCTATAAACATTATAAACCGTGAGCTCTCAAATTACATTATAAATATGTAGCAGTGAAAAGTTAGTTTATGCTTAAATTAGTACTCCATTAGCTAGAAATTATCAACTATTTGGTTCTTGCTTTATATATTAGTTTTATACATATATCTTTATGTAAGAATTTTAAATTGATAGACTTATAAAACGTTAAGTATATAATAACAACCCTCTTATAATTTAGCTGCTTCCATCACTGTGCCCTTAATAACCTGGTATCAAATAATTATAGCTGTAAAGGCTATAAACCAAATTCACAATCAAAGGTTTTATGACATCGAACTTCCTTCTCTCCCCTCCCCTTCCTTCCCCTCCCATCCCCTTCCTTCCTTCCTTTTTTTCTTTCTCTCTTTCTTCTTCCTCTATTATCTGGCCATTAGTATGAAATATTGCACATTTTTCAGTAGAAGAAAGCAATGAACTTTTTTTCACTTTCAAGTACCAGTATTTATGGATAGTTTTGTAAATAGGAATATGAATACTTAAATGTAGAATACTTAAGAAATGTGAAAAAAGACAAATAGGTTAATTTTACTGTTTATGTCATAGCAGTAGCATTTGTGAGTCATCATTGACTAATTATAAATTTATTTTTATTAGCTTTATATATTTTATCATAATAACTTAAATGCAGGAATTAAAAACTAAGTAGTATAGGATAATGTATGTAATAAATGTTAAATATATATTTTTCTATATTCTATAATTCATTTCTGGTCTTCAGATACATTTCTTCTTATATTATCTTAGAAATAAATGTTTATTTAATAGGGGATATGCAGAAAATTTTATTTAGCTTTCAGCTAAAAAATTTGAATATACTGAGAAGATTTTCAAAATGGTTATTAACAACAAATATCCAATTTAAAGAGGTAAAACTACAACATATTCTGGAAAATTTTGGGGAAAAGCAAATAAATCACTTCTCTACAATAATTTGGCATACATTTTGAAAATAAAAAATTCAGAACTGAATGATTAGGTTATTAAGATTATGAATTGGTATATCTGTTACCAGATCTAATTTTGTTACACAGAATCAGGCACAGCACAACATCAGCTGTGATAGTTTGCTTCAGGAAATGACATCTGTGTTATAATTTATGTGGTATTATAGTAGAAAAGCACTAGATTAGAAATCGGAAAATGTATGGTCTGGTCCAAGTTTGGGCCCTTTTTAGGTTACATGGCCCTGAACATATCAGTTGCCTTTCTAAATCTATATTATCTTATATATAAAATATGAAAAATTAAAACCAATGTACAGAGATTTCTAAAAACTAAACTACATGGTGCATAAAACATTTTAAAGCATAAGGTAATGCAGGGTTGCTTTTTTCCACCCAATTATTCTTTTCTTTGCTCATGTTACCCTTCTACCTACCTTTTATAATTCTGTGTAATGTTGGTGTGGACTCAAAGGAATCCAGTCCACGGCAGCTGTTGCTCTCTGTATGGGGCCATGATGGAATTCAGAAGGAACCTTGGGAGTTGGGGAGGGGGATTGGGTTGGAACAAGTGTCTGTTCCCTGCAGCCCAGTCTGGTGCTCAAACCTTTAGACTCATTGTAAGCTGCCATTGCCAACATGAGACCAAAGTGTGTGACTTGTCACCTCAAACGCCTCAAGCAAAAACAAAACAAAACAAAACAAAACAAAACAAAACAAAACTTCTCCATTCTCTTTAAGTGGAAAATGTAAACATGTCTGTGACACTGACTTAAAGGACCATGACTCCCCCTGGATATTCCTTTAATCCACCTGTAATCATGAAGTTCTACCTCCCCAGCTTTATTTGAAGCAACATGGAACCTGATATGTATACTTTGCTTTCTTAGAATACCAAACTGTAGGGGTAACGAAGGGAAGATACGTATCTATTTTGATCACCATTGTTTGTACCTAGCCCAGTGGCTGGTAGTTCCTTTTAAGTATTTATTGATTACATAATGAATAATTGGAACACAATTCAATCAACTGAAATAGAGAGTGTGGTATTGTAGAGGGAAAAGAAAATTTTCTCAGAGGTAAGAGAATTAAGGTTACATTCCTGGTTGGCTTTGTTTGTCTATATAACCTTGGGTATGTCACTTAAACTCTGAATTTCTGTTCTTTTTCTATAAAATAAAGGACTTAGTCAACAAATTCTAAACAAATTCTAAAATTGTGTGATTATGTAGTTTTCTTAGAAATGTCTACAGCCATTAGAAATGGTAGTAAAATGATTCAGACAAATGCCTTTAAAATTTTCTATTTTAATTCCCAAATCATCATAAATATAATTCTACCATTTTTTAAAAAAAATTAAGAATCTTTAATGCTTCTTTAGTAGCTTTCACAAGCCTAGCACTGTTTCCTGGGAGTGCTGAATTTTTATCTATTATTTGTCTAATACTGCAATTTTCCTAACTTCAAGCTCCCACTCTCCACACAGCTTGCTCTCCTGCCCTTATTGCATGATATTCATGCAGTTTAACGTAAGTCCATTTATTTTCAAGCTGGAATGTGCCCTGTGTATACTCATGAGGGCTGTGTTTTTTGAGACATTGGATAAGGGGAAGCAGCCACGGCTGTCAGAATAATTGAATGCTGTATCTTGCTCCTGTATTAAAGTGTGGCTTCCCTAACTACTGAGTTTCACATCATCTAAGTGAAACAATAAACTTGTATATTCTTTCCAACCTCCACCCTCTTTTGGGATGGAAACTTGAATTATTAAAGACCTAATGCCAGTAATCACTGACTTTTCTGAAATCTGGCTGGAGCAGATTTAGGTCCAGCATGACCAGCAGCCTTACATCCATAAAGGAGCTAGGGTCAGGAAAAAGTCCCATCAAACCCATCCTGTGTTGCTCTGAACTCTTCTGTGTTTCTGAACCCTTAACAATGGAAAGTAAGGAGTTGGCATGCACATGGTCTCCCATTAATTCCATCCATTACCCATACAAAGTGGTGCAGTTTATGTGGAGTATTAGGGACACAGTGCTATAGACAATGTATGAGTAAAAGGACAGTTTGGGGGCCTGGTCTTTCACTTAAATGATCCTCAGTTTTTTTCTCCCAGATTAGTTATGATGATCCTCCAGATGATGTATTTCCTGACTATTCTTCCTTTCTTTATGTGGATCAGTTATACACGGAGATGGAATTTATGGTTCCTAACTCATTTCTTTATTTATCTTTAAGTGGACACAAACTGCTTATGGCTTTTGAGTGTTTGTTGTGTTTTGTTTCATTTTGTTTTAAAATAATTTTTATGATCAATTTGTGTCAGAATGCAGAGATTAAAATCTCAAGAAATAACACTCAAATTCATGATCTTATTTCTTCCTGCATCATATGTTATGCCTCAAGTATCTTTATTTCTTAGGCTCTCAAATTACTCTTAGGGATTTTGGTTTTAATTTCTAACTTTCTACGTGGGAACACAGACCTTAAACAAATATACAATCTATTAATGATTACAAATGTTAAATACTTGCCTCCTCAAAATACTACTGAAATAATTTGTGAATAATACAATGATGAGTTTATTACTTTCTGTGATAGAGCACTACCTAGATACAGTCTTAGCATCTTGAACTGGAGAAGACAGAGTTGTGAAACTTATGATGTTTTTAGTATTATATTCAATTAGGATTGAGTAAAGACTGGGACACCTGGTGGTACAGTCGATTAAGTGTCAGACTCTTGGTTTCTGCTCAGGTAGTGATCTCAGGGTTATGAGATGGAGCCCTGTTCTGGCTTCACACGGAGTGCAGAGCCTGCTTAGAGCTCTTCTCCCTCTCTCCCTCTGCCCCCACCCCACCCCCAGTGGGCCCCCCCTTCTCTCTCTCTCAGATAAATAAATGAATCTTTAAAAAAAAAGGATTGGGTAAAGGTTATGATATAATAGTTTAGGCCTTGTGGATACAGCAAAGGGAGGATTTTGAGGAAAGAGTTTAGAAGAGTCTAGGAGGAAAAACAATCATATGAAATTATTAATTGAAAAGTTAATAATCTCATGTTCAATGAAATATGACTTTCAGGAAGTTTCTGAAAGCAATAATAAAGTTATGTGTAACTTTTCTCTTCCTGGGCAAGAATTTCTTGGAAAACACACCAAAAAAGCTCAAAGCCATAACGCCTTTATGTCCATTTGGTTGTGTTGGTGAAGGGGGTGGAAAACTAAAGTCGTATTAATACAGACGGTAAGCTGCGTGGGTTGTACTGTAAATCGTTTCAATTCCCACATGTCTTATGGAGAAAAACAAGGAGGAGTGCGGAGGGGGGGGATGTGTGCTGTAATTTTAACCAGTGTATTCATGGAAGGCCTCACTGAAAATACAAGCTAAACGTGAAGGAGGGAAACTGATTGCTTCTCTGTGGTGAATTATCTTCACAGAACTCTAAGGCAATCCATCGATTGGTGTGGTGCTGTCAGATAACGATAAAGCCACACAGATGCTTCATTTAGAGCAGTAGAAACTCTCTCTCTGCCACGTAGTCTCTCTGCATTGTGAAACAGAAATTCAAAACCTGATATTTTAAATGTCAGGCAGTACACAGCTGTCCCTAAAATCTGATAAGTACCTCCATTCACTCTTAGTTTGGCTATTATTTCAGCATTATGGTCTATTTTCTTTATAAAGAAAAAAAAACCATTTAATACTTTTGTAGAAAGCCCATTTCTTTTAAAGTCCAATTAAATTGTAGTGTAATTAAGCCCATCTTTTGTCATTCCAGTATCTTTTCTCTCCACCAAGTTTGGAGTACGTTTACTCCTTCTCTCCTTTCTTGAACCAGTATAAGGACTTGTTAGTCTAGTAGAGGAACAAAATTTCTTAGTTTGAAGTAGGAAATGCTAAATATTGGCTTTCTGTTCCCTAATTCAGTGAGAAGGAAATATGACAGAACTTTTCTGTGGTATCACATAGAAATTTTAAGAATGAAAATTTGTAGAACACATTTATTTAACTCATTTTACTATAGTAAAATTTCTCTTGTTTATCATAGCTTATCTCCAACATAGTGCAGAAATGTGACCCCCATACTCCTGGGGTTTGGGACTAAGACTTGTGGACCTGACAGTCATACATGGAAATCAAGAAATTCAGTGTTTTTATATTCTGGTCTGACTAGGGACTGATAATTCATGCTAATAATATATACACTAGATGGAAATATATAAACTAGCAGGTTAATTTATAATATAAAATGGAATGGCAATTAGATTAATATTGGAATGAGTCTGATCTACAAATGTTTTTTATTAAATATTACAGATGTCTATAACAATAATCCAATTCCTACCTTAAGTTTTCAAGTCTCCTAACTACTTTTCATATTTACCTTTCTGAAATGAAATCCTAAATGTAAAATGATTAAAAATTTTCAAGTGTGTTTTGCACTCAAAACTGTCTTTGCAATGTGCCAGAAAGGCCTTGTAAAATCACAAAGATTTATTCTTACACTTTATAAAAAGAAAGGTGCTAGAAATAGTTAAGTTTATTTGTTATATTACTATTGATGAATTACATGATGTGTCAAATCAGAAGAGATATCTTTTCACTATGTTAAATTTATATGAGTAAAATGTTATTAATATAAGTATTTCAGAATTTGTATGTTATGTGGGAAGTTCCTAAAGATTTGTCAATGCCTGACTTCTGGGGAAGATGGCAGAGTAGGGAGAGCCTAAGCTTACCTTGCCTCACAGATACAATTAGATAACACCCACATCAGTATAAATAACCCAGAAAATGACCTGAAGACTGGAAGAACAGACTCTCCACAGCTAATTGTAGAGAAGAGGCCACATTGAAGAGGGCAGGAAAGGTGGAGATGCAGTCATGAACCAGAACTTCTGCTCCAGGGAGAGGGGAAGATAACCACTTACACCAGCCCAACTGATGCACCATCAGTGGGCTGGGAGCAGACATGGGCCTGACTGCAAACCCCATCCATCAACAAAAGCTTTCCAAGGAAGGTGCCCTTCAGTTCAGTGCTCCTGCATTTCTGGAGAATGCCAAGTTGGACTCAGCTGAATCCCAAGGCAGCCCATGACTGGCCCATTAACAACAAAGAACCAAACTCTGCCCACAATAGGCAAGGAGAACCAGTGTAGGTGACTGAACTGAAGGCAACTGTATCTCAGCCACAGTGGAAGGGCATATGCAACATACACAGGAGATGTCCCTGAAGCAACAGGTTCTGGTGAATAGGGTATATTGCACTGCAGGACACTACAGTACCTCTTGTTCATAAGGCCACTAATTTTAAGGAGCAGGAGACATAGCTGATATTCCTAACACATAGAAATAGACACAGAGTTAGACAAAATGAGGAGACAGAGAAATATGTCTCAAAGAAAAGACCAGGACAAAATTACAGCAAGAAAGCTAAGTGAAACCAATAAGTAATATGTCTGATAGAGAATTTAAAGTAATGGTTATAAATATCCTCACTGGACTTAAGAGAGGAGGAGTTCAGTGAGATCTTCAACAAAAAGATAGAAAACATAAAAAAAGAACCAATCACAGATGAAGAACTCATTAACTGAAATTTAAAATAAACTAGCAGGAATAAATAGATTAGAGGAACAAGAAGCACAGATCAGTGACCTGGAGGACAGAGTAATGGAAAACAATCAAGCTGAAGAGCAAAGAGAAAAAAAGTAAATTTAAAATAAAAATAGATTAAGGGAACTCAGCAACAACGTGAAGCATAGTAACATTTGCATTACAGGAATTCCAGAAGGAAAAGAGAAAAAAAAATGGAGCAGAAAATTCACTTGAAGAAATAATAGGTGAAAATTTCTGAAGCTGGGAAAGGAAACAAAAATCCAGATCCAGGAAGTAGAGAACCCCCAACAAAATCAACCGAAGGAGGTCTATATCAGGACACATAGTAATCAAAATAGCAAAAAGTAGTGATAAAAGAGAATTTTAAGAGCAGGAAGAGGAAAGAATACAGTTATATACAAGGGAAACCCCATAAGGCTATCAGATGAATTTTCAGTAGACACTTTGCTGATGAGAAGAGAGTGGCATGATATATTCAAAATGCTGAAAGAAAGAAACTTGCAGCCAAGAATATTCTATTCAGCAAGACTATATTCTATCCAGCAAGACTATCATTCATACTAGAACAAGAGATAAAGTGTTTCCCAGAAAACAAAAGCTAAAGGAATTCATGACCACTAAGCCAGCCCTACAAGAAATCAAGAAATATTAAAGGGGATTCTTTGAGTGGAAAGGGAAGATGGTAAGTAGGAGTAAGAAAAATAGAAAGCATAAAGGAGTCAAAATAGGTATATCTATAAAAATCAGTCAAGGGTTTCACAAAATAAAATGATATAAAGTATGACACCATACACCTAAAATGTGGGGAGAGAGGAGTAAAGAATGCATTCAAACTTAAGTGACCATCAACTTGATATAGACTGCTATATGCATGAGATGTTATATATAAAACCTAATGATAACCACAAATCAAAAATCAGTAATAGATATACAAAAAAATAAGAAAAGGGAATCCAGTTATATCACTAAAGAAAGCCAGCGAACTGTGAGAGAAGAGAGCAGGAAAAGAAAGGTATAAAGAGCTACAAACATAAGCATAAAACAAGTAACAAATGGCAGTAAGTACATACCTATCAATAATTACTTCGACTGTAAATGGACTAAATACTCCAGTCAAAAGACATCAGGTGACAGAAGGGTTAGAGAAACAAGACTCATCTATATGCTATCTACAAGAGATTCATTTCAGATATAGAGACACATGCAGATTGAAAGTGAAGGGATGGAAAAACATTTATCATACAAATAGAAGTGAAAAGAAAGTGGAAAAAAAAAGCCATAAGCAATACTTGTGTTACACAAAGTATAAAACATGGAGCACAATAAGGGAGTGCAAGAAGGACACTATATAATCATAAAGGGACAGCCCAACTAGAAGATATAACAATTATAAATATTTATGCACCCACACCCAAATACATAAAGCAGCTAATAAAAAACATAAAGGAAGTAATCAATAGTAATACAATAATAGTAGGGAACTTGAATACCACACTGTTTCAACAGGTCATCCAAACAGAAAATCAATAAGGAATCAGTGGCTTTGATTGACACAATGGACCAGATCGATCTTACAGATATATTCAGAACATTTGATCCTAAAATAACAGAATACACATACTTTTCAAGTGTACATGGAATATTCTCCAGAAGAGATGGCATATTAGGCCACAGAATAAATCTCAACAAATTAAAAAAGATTGAAGTCATACCACACATTTTTTTCTGGCCACATTATGAAACCAGAAACAAATCACAAGAAAAAAATCTGGAAAGACCACAGATACATGGAAGTTAAAAAATGCTACCAAACAATGAGTGGGTCAAGCAAGAAATTAAAGAGGAAATAAAAAAAATACATGGAGACAAATGAACATGAAAACACAATGGTCCAAAATCTTTCAGATGCAGCAAAAACTGTTCTAAGAGGAAAGTTTATAGCAATACAGGCCTACCTCAAGCAGCAAGGAAAATCTTAAAATAACCTAATCTTACACCTAAAGGAGTAGAAAAAGAACAACAAATAAAACCCAAACCAGCAGAAGAAAGGAAATAATAAAGATTAAAACACAAATAAGTGAACTAAAAACTAAACAAAAACAAAAGCAAACAATAAAACAGATTAATGAAAGTAGGAGCTGGTTCTTTGAAAAGGTCAACAAAATTGATAAACCTTTAGCCAAACCCATTGAGAGAGAGAGAGAGGACTCAAATAAAGAAAATCAGAAATAGGAGAGGTGAAACAACAGAAATACAGATGACTGTAAAAACATATTATGAAAAATTATATGTCAACAAACTGAACAACCCAGAATAAATGGATAAATTTATAGAAACATATAACCTCCCAAAATTGAGTCAGCAAGAAACACAAAATTTGAACAAACTGATAACCAGCAGTGAAATTGAATCAGTAATCAAAAAACTCCCCAAAAATCAAAGTCTAGGACTGGATGGCTTCACAGGTGAATTCTACCAATCATTTAAGGACGAGTTAATACTTATTCTTTTCAAACTCTTAAAAAAGATAGAAGAGGAAGGAAAGCTTCCCTAGTCATCCTATTCTACCAGCACTATCTTGATACCAAAACCAGACAAATACACTACAAACAAAAACAAAAACAAAAAACTATTGGCCAATAGATTTGATGAACATAAATGCAAAAATCCTCGACAAACTACAAGCAAGCCAAATCCAACAATACACTAAAAAAAAAAAAATCATTCACCATGGTCAAGTGAGATTTATTCCCAGGATGCAGTGATGATTCAAAATCCACAAAACAATCAGCGTATGTCCCATCAGTAAGAGAAAGGATAAAAACCATATGTCCTTTCAATAGATGCAGAAAAAACATTTGACAAAGTACAACATCCATTCATGATAAAAACTCCTAACAAAGTTAAGTGTAGAGGGAACATACTTCAATATAATAAAGGTCATATATGAAACATTCACAGCTAACATCATATTCAGTGGTGAAAACCTGAGAGCTTTCCTCTAAGATTAGAAATGAGATAAGGTTGTCCACTCTCACCACTTTTATTCAGCTTAGTACTGGAAGTTCTATCCATAGCCAACATAAGAAAAAGAAATAAAAGGCATTCAAATTGGTAAAAAACAAAACAAAAAACTGTTTCACTGTTTGCACACAACATGATAATATATATGTGGAAAACTCTAAGGACTCCACCAAAAAACTATTAGACTTAATAAATGAATTCAGTAAAGTCACAGGATACAAAAGCAATATACAGAAATCCATGGCATTTACATATGCTAATAGTTAAGTAGCAGAAAGAGAAATTAGGAAAACAATCCCATTTACAATTGCATGAGAAATGGTAAAATATCTAGGAATAAACTTAACCAAAGAGGTGAAAGACCTATACTTTGAAAACTATAAAATATTGATGAAAGAAATTGAAGACAACACAAATAGGAAGATATTCCATGCTTATGGATTGGAATAACCAGTATTGTTAAAATGTCCATACTACCCAAAGCAATCTATAGATTTAATGAAATCCCTATCAAAATACCAGCAGCATTTTACATAGAACTAGAAAAAATAATCCTAAAATTAGTATGGAACCACAAAAGACCCCAAATAGCCAAAGCAATTTTGACAAAAAAGAACAAAACTGAAGGTATCATAATCCCAGATATCAAGATACGCTACAAAGCTGTGGTAATTAAAATAATATGGTACTGGTGCAAAAATAAATGCATAGATGAATGGAAAAGAATAGAGAGACCGAAATAAACCTGTGATTATATAGTCAATCTTCAATGAAGAATATGCAATGAGAAAAAGACAGTCTCTTCAACAAATGATGTTGAGAAAAATAGACAACTATATGCAAAAGGATGAAACTGAACCACTTTCTTAGACCACACACAAAAATCAACTCAAAATTTAAGTCTTTAAAAACCTAAGTCAGTGTGAGACCTGAAACCATAAAAATACTAGAAGAGAGCACAGGCAGTAATTTCTCTGACATCACTGTAGATATGTCTCCTAAGGCAAGGGAAACAAAAGCAAAAATAAACTATTGGGACTACATGAAAATAAAAAGCTTCTTCACAGCAAAGAAACAATCAACAAAACAAAAAGAAAACCTACTGAATGGGAAAAGATATTTGTAAATGGTATATCTGAAAAAGGGTTTGTATCCAAAATATGTAAAAATTTATACAACTCAATGCTTGAAAACCAAAAAATCCAATTAAAAAATGGACAGAAGACATGAACAGGGGTGCCTGGGTGATTCAGCCATTAAGCATCTGCCTTCGTCTCAGATCATGATCCCAGGGTCCTGGGATAGAGCCAACATCGGGCTCCCTGCTCGGTGGGAAGCCTGCTTCTTCCTCTCACAATCCCGTTGCTTGTGTTCCCTCTCTTGCTGTCTCTCTCTGCCAAATAAATAAATAAAAATCTTCAAAATAAAAAAAAAAATTAAAAAAGAGGACATGAACAGTCATTTTTCCAAAGAACACATACAGATAGCCAAGAGACACATGAAAAGATGCTCAATATCACTTATCATCAGAGAATTGCAAATCAAAATCTCAATGAAGTATTACCTCACACCTATCAGAATGGCTATAATCAAAAACACAAGAAACAAGTATTGGCAAGGACATGGAGAAAAAGGAGCCCTCTTGCACTGCTGGTGGGAATGCAAGCTAGTGTAACCAATGTGGAAAACAGTATGGAGGTTCCTCAAAAAATTTAAAATAGAATCACTATATGATCCAGTAATTCCACTACTGGGTAGTTTATCCAAGGAATATGAAAACACTAATTCAAAAAGAACACGCACCCTTATGTTTATTGCAGCATTATTTACAATAGCCAAATTATGGAAATAGCCCAAGTGTCTATCGATAGATGAATAGATAAAGAAAAGGTGGTACATGTGTAATGGAATATTAGCCATAAAAGAGAATGAAATCCTGCCATTTGCAACAGCATAAATGGATCTAGAGATTATAATCCTGAGTGAAATAAATCAGTCAGAGAAAGACAAATACCATCTGATTTTACTCCTATGTGGAATTTAAGAAACAAAACAAATGACAAAGAAAGAATCCGAGAAACAGACTCTTAACTATAGAGAACAGACTGATGGTTATCAGAGGGGAGGGGGGCTAGGGGGTAGGTTGGGGGAATGGGTGAAATTGGTGAAAGGGATTAAGAATACACTTATGCTGAACACTGGGCAATATATAGAATTGTTGAATCCCTATATTGTATACCTGAAACTAATATAACACTGTATGTTAACTGTCCTGAAAAAAAAAAAAAAAAGGTTTGTCAATGTCCAGCTATCCATGATACGTTTCTATCTGATTTCTGGTGTCTGCATTGCCTGATATCAGATATCAACAGTGTAGTATTATCAGCCATAATTTCAGTTAATTTTTTTAAATGTCAACTGATTGCTACTTTATTTCTTTAATGTAAATTTTACATTTTCTAGGCCAGTGGTTCACAGTTGGAGATTCATGTCAGTTATGTATTGAGCTTTATTAATACATATGTTTATGCCCTACTCCAGACCTACTGAATTTTGTTTACTGATATTTCTCATGTATACTTGGTATACTCTAACTATATTCTTGTTCTATTCACAGTATATTATGTCTCAGGATTATTATATATTATGGCTAATGATTTTTTCTGTGTAATGATTATGTTCATCCATTTTATGGATTAATGTAATATCCACACTCTTCAAATAGGGTTAATTATATTTATAGATATTTTCTCTCAGATGGTCTTGGATTGATCTTATCTAATTTTGCATGCCATAGAAACAACTAGATGTCATTGTCAGTTGTACTGTTCTTCATATGAACTCTCATCAGATCTTTCACTTTTGAAAATTAGCAGTAATAAGTTAATTGTAAACACAGCAGTTTCAAGTCTTTTGTCATCTACGAGTAGTTTTTTTTGTTTTACACCAATGCTTCCCAAGAAGCACTTGCCATGGTCTATAGGCTATAGCACTTCCTCTTAAACAAAGAAGGCTGTCTCATGAAAAAAGACTCCATGAGAAAGAACTATGCCAGCTCCTTTTGGGGACCAGTTTCTGATGATATCATTTAAACAAATTTGAAACTTATACTAATGAACTGAGTCAGGAATTCCATAATTCTAGTTGAAAAGCAGATGGGTTCATGAGACTGCTAAACTCAAGATAGAGCAAACAAGAACTAATTATGTAAGAAGGTATGAGCTGGTGAGGGATGACTGATTTTTATTTGGAATTATTAATATTTTAATTTTCTGTTTATTAAATACATAAAGAAAACCCTTTCTTTGTTTCTCTTAAGCTGTCTATCATTCACAATTTGATAGACTAAGTGAATGTAAATGGAAATAAACATTTTTATATATGTTATTTTCCCTGCCTGACTTCTCTAGAATTGAAAACTCTTATTTTTATGGCATTATAATTATTTGCATAAATTCATTAAATCTGTATACTCCTTATATCAGAGCATAATTGGAAATTTTAGGTATGCCTAAGTTTGACATTAAGGAGTCAGTGTTTATAAGGCCTTCTTGGGAAAACTGTCCTCCTACCTACCTTATAGAGTTCAGAGATGTGGTAGGCAGAATAATGTTGTTCTTCTCCAAAGGTGTTCACGTTGTAATTTTCGGATCTTGTAAATATATTATCTTACATGGCAAAAGAGACTTTGTAGATGTGATGAAGTTTAAAGATCTTCAGATGGGAGATTGTCTTGGGTTACTAAGTAGGGCCAATCTAATCACGCGAGTCCTCAAGAGTAGAAAAATCTTCTCAGGCTGTGGTCAGAGATAGAAGAAAGAGGAGAGATTCAAAGCATAAGAAGGTCTTGGCCTGCAATTGCTGGCTTTAAAGATGGAGGGTCCTCAACCTTGGAGGTATAAGTCTCCAACATTAGCATTTTTTTCAGAGATACCTGGATGGCTTGTTAAAATAGGTATCAGAGTTTCTGATTCAGTAACCTTTGGTGGAGTCAGAGAGTTTGCATTTGTAACAAGTCTGTAGGTAATGCTAATGCTGCTATTTAGGACTTTATTTTGAGAAATGCTTCTTTAAACAATGGTACTCTTACTGGGTTCAGCAATATAGTGGAGATTTTTCAGATAACATTCACAATATCCATTAAGTAGTGTTGGCCCTATGTAACATTTTTGTCTGTTACCCCTCAGTAAAATGAAAGGATAATCAGTAACTACAGGCTCTACTGGGATGACTTAAAAAATATCAATCACAATGCTATGTTTCCAAAAGGACCAAGATATGTACATACATTTAACTTTATTAAAAAGGGGGTTTTGTTTTTACATAATTGATTTTTATTTCAAGTTTTACAGTACTTTTCTTTATATTTATGTCATGAAAATAAACATTAATATTTTTAATTGATATTTTTGACATTGAAAGCAAAATGAATTGTAGTGCTTATTATAAGGAACCAATAATGGGTAGAGTTTTATTTCACTATACTGAGAGAATTGGCTTACAGATTGTAGAAAGCCTGTGCAAATCCATGAAGTGAAGTGAACATCAGCTGTGCATTTAGGATTGTAAGCTTTTAAAATTGATTCCATAACTGGGGTTTATTATCTGTCAAAAGTGGATAATAGTTCTATGAAGTAGAATAATACATATTTTTAAATTTAGAAAGGATATAGCAGTTTATTTTAGAAGAAAACCTTGATTCTTACGGAAAATCCTGTAGCTTCCCTTTCTGGTTCATTTTAAAGCCATGTATAATTTACATTATAACAAAGCCTTTATAATGATTTCGTTTAATGTTCTATGAAAGAGGATCAGGAAACATGAAGTGTTTGTTTCTATAATGATTGCTTATCTGTTTTTGAAAGGGATGATTAACAATTTTAAAATTCTTTGACTATTAATCAAGTTTAAATTTTTGATATTTTTAAAAGATGTCTTTTTTCTAAGGTTTTTTACTGCGGTTCATAATTTCTAACTATAAGACTGCTGATTACATGCACCTATAATAGGAATGATCACTGTGGAAGCATTTATATGAAAATTTTCCCAACTGGAAAAAGTTAGGCTTTTTTTAAGTAATCAAAAGTGTAATTTTCACCAAATATCCATTTGATTTTTTTCCCTCCACAAAGTTGGAATTAGCAATGGAAAATGTATTCTGGGATATTATCATGAAATGCTTCTCTTATATGCAATATTAAATTTTCATTAATTCAAAGAAATTAATTGAATAGCTGTCATGTGCCAGAATCTGTGCTAGAGACTTGTTCCACAATAACGAAGACATATAATTATTGTCCTCAAGTAATTTATAATTTTTGGAGGGAAGAATAAAGAAGTAATAAATGTACAAATAAATACATAAGGACTTGCAATGTCAGTTCTGACGTGTAATTAGAAATGGTACTCCTGCTCTTATAAGAAGAAACAAGCTGAACAAACTGAAAACCAATGACTTTTCTAAGGCCCATTAGAGAACTGATATCCAAGGGCAAACTTCCCAGTCCAAAATCTGGAGAGATGGGGAAATCCACAGACACTGCTGAAGGCATAAACTGATAGGAACATTTAAATAGCAATTTTGACAAATTGCTCTAGGCTGAATGTGTACTATTCTGAGAGTGAGAAACAACTGGATGTTGTAGTCTTAGGAGTCACACCCTGTGGTCTTTTTTATTTTATATTATGTTATGTCATGTTATTTATTTATTTTGACAGAGAGAGCAAGCAGGAGCATAGGGGAGGGGCAGAGGGAGAGAGAGAAGCAGAGTCCCCGCCAAGCAGGGAGTCCGATGTGGGATTCCATCCCAGGACCCTGGGATCATGACCTGAGCTGAAAACAGACGTTTAACTGAATGAACCACCCAGGCACCTGCCCTGTGGGTTTTTATCTTCAGGAACTCTACTAGGTTCTCACAGTGAAAAGCCAGGGAAGGGGCGCCTGGGTGGCACAGCGGTTAAGCGTCTGCCTTCGGCTCAGGGCGTGATCCAGGCGTTATGGGATCAAGCCCCACATCACGCTCTTCTGCTGTGAGCCTGCTTCTTCCTCTCCCACTCTCCCTGCTTGTGTTCCCTCTCTGGCTGGCTGTCTCTATCTCTGTCAAATAAATAAAATCTTTAAAAAAAAAAAAAAAAGAAAAGCCAGGGAAGATCCCCTCATGGTTCATACAGAAATAGGGGAAGATTAACAATAGAGGAATAGCTCCTGAGCAATTTTCATAACAAAGGCCTACTCTCTAAGGGAAAAGATCTTCCAGAGCCTTATTCCACAGGGCATGTCTCTCACTCAGCCCCCTGAAGCCTTCTGTCAGCAAAAAGGCGATAGAGGAGAAGAAACATTTGTGAGGGTCGCAGATGAGGATCAGAGGCTCACTAAATAACATATTTATACATAAGATTATAGAATGCTTCTCTTCCTCCACACCTTACCACCACACTGAAAGGGCTCCACTCTAGTAATTCTGGGTCACAGCTGAAAGAGCTGCAAGATGGACTCTCTGAAGAGTACTTAAGGAAGCCCACGCCAACGAAAACAAGAGACAAAACGAAGGCCATTAGAGGAAGTTGAAACTACAGGCACAGCAAACATTAAACAAAGCCAAACCAACTAAACCTCATTCTAAGGACCTATTTACTTCAGTTCCTATTGGCTACCACACCATATTTGACATGAACAAAAAAATTATTAGGCATGTAACAGACAAAAATAAAAATAGTTGGAAGAGACAAAGCAAACATAAAAACTGGGTTCAAATATGACACAGATGTTAGAATTATCAGACAGGGAATTTGAAATAAGTATGACTAATATGTTAAGGGCTCTAATGAGAAAAGTTGAAAACATTAAAGAACAATGGCTATTGTTAGGAGAAAGTTAAATCTATAAGAAAGAATCAAAAGGAAATGCTAGAACTCAAAAACACTGTAACAGTAATGAAGAATACCTCTAGTGGGCTCATCAGTAGACTTAACATGGCTGAGGAAAGAATCAGTGAACTTAACAATAAGTCAATAGAAACTTCCCAGGCAAATGCAGAGAAAAAAGAATAAAACAAACAAACAAAAAACCCAAAAAACAAAACCTCCAACAACTGTAGAACAATTAGAAAAGTATAACATGCATGCAATTGGAATAGCAGAAGAAGAAAGAGACGGTAGAATAGAGGATATATTTGAAGTAACAATGACTAAGAATTTTCCAAATTTATGACAGACACCAAATCACAGATCCAGGAAGCTCAGGTAAAGCAAGCAGAATAAATATCTCAAATTCTACACCTAGGCATAGTGTATTCAAAATTCAGAAAGACAAAGACAATGATAAAATCTTGAAAGAAGCCAGAGACTTTTATAACTAAAACAAAATATAGTGGAATAAGGATAATAATTACAGCAGACTTCTCATCAGAAACCATACAAATAAGAGTGTAGTGAAATATTTAAAGTATTGAAAGAAAAAAAATAAACCCACCCACCTAGGATTCTATATCCAGTGATACTCTTCAAAAAGGGAGATGAAAAAAAGACTTTCTTAAACCAAAACTGAGGGACTCCCTCACCAGCAGATATGTTAAATGTTCTTCAGGAAGAAGGAAAACTATGTAACTGCTCGTATGAAACGGTGGAAAGTACTTTGAGAGTAAATAGCAGACATGTGTGTGAGGTCATCATTTTGATGGGATATCCAAGGAAAACACCCTGAAGTAATAAGACATAAGCTGAGATATAAAAAATAAAAAAGATTTGGCTTTTGTGAATGTAGGGAAGGGATTTTAGGTAGTGAAAACATGTACGGAGTTCCTTCCTAAGAGAAATAACAGAGTGATAGCCAGAGTATGGACAGCACATACGTCGAAGAGTTTATACTTTGAAAAGTTTTATGCAACAAGGTAAAAAGTATAGACACTATCAGATTTATATTTCTATGTTGTTACTTATAAATTGTTTACATTAACAACAATAGACACTATCAGGTTTATATTACTATTGTTGTTACTTATAAATTGTTTACAATAACAATAATAACAAACAACAATTGTTTACATTAACAACAATAATAAGAAAATAAATCTCATTTACAGTACTATCCAAAAGAATAAAGTACTCATGAATAGAATTACCAGGAAGGTAAAAGACTTGTACTCTCAAAAGTACAAACACTGATGAAAGAAATTAAAGGAGATACAAATAAATGGAAGATGGCCCATATTCATGGATTGGAAAGCTATTAGAATATTGTTAAATAGTCCATACTACTCAAACTAGTCTACAGATTTAGTACTATTTTGATCAAAATCCCAGTGGCATTTCTTACAGAAATAGAAAAAAAAAATTCTCAAATGCATTTGGAACCACAAAAGACTGAAAAGCCAAGTAATCTTGAGAAAAAAGAATAAGGCTAGAGGCATCACACTTTCTGATTTTAAATTTTATTACAAAGCTACAGTAATTAAAAAAAATATGGTATGACATAAAGAAATATGGTACCGACATAAACACAGACATATAGACTAATGGAGCAGACTAGGGAACTCAGAAGTAAATCCACACATTATATGGGCAACTGAACCTCAACAAGAGTGCCAACAATACCCGGAAGAAAGGGTAGTTTCTTTAACAAATTGTAGTGGGAAACTGGTTATCAACATGCAAAAGTATGAAATTGGACCCCTACCTTATACCATCCACAAATGTTAACTCAAAATAGATTAAAGACTTAAACATAAGACCTGACCCTGTAAAATTCCTAGAAGAAAGCATAGGGAAAGCTTTATGACATCAGTGTTGGTAATGATTTTATGGCACTTGACACCAAAAGCACAAGTAATAAAAACAAAAATAAACAAGTAGTACTATATCAAACTGAAAAGCTTCTACCCAGCAAAGGAAACCACCAACAGAGTGAAAAGGGAACCTGTAAAGTGGGAGAAAATGTTTGCAAACCACATATGATAGAAAATTAACATTCAAAATAAATAAGGAGCTCCTGTGACTCAATAGCAAAAAAGACAACTTGATTAAAGAAAATGAGCAAATGACTTGAACAGACATTTCTCTAAGAAGACATACAAATGCCCAAAAGGTGTATGAAAGGTGCTCAACATCATGAATCAGGAAATGCAAATTGAAACTAAAATGAGATACCATCTCACACCTGTTAGGATGGCTATATTACTCAGAAAAAAACACAGGTGTTGGTTAGGATGTGGAGAAAAAGAAACATTTGTATACTGTTAGTGTGAGTGCAGACTGATGTAGCCACTATGGAAAATAGTATGGAGATTCCTCAAAAAATTAAAAGTAGAACTACCATATGATCCAGCAGTCCTACTCCTGGATATATATCCAAAGGAATTAAAATCAGGATCTCATAAAGATATCTGCACTCCCATGATCATTACAGCATTATTCACAGTAGTCAAGATATGAAAACAATTCAGATGTCCATTGACAGACAAATGGATAAAGAAAATACAGTATATACATATAATGGGATGTTATTCAGCCTCTAAAAAGAAGGAAATCTTGCCATTTGTAACAACACAAATAGACCTGGAAGACATGCTAAGTGAAATAAGTCAGTCAGAGAAGGACACATAGATGAAGCAGAAAGTAGAATCGTGGTTGTTGTCAGGGGCTTAGGATAGGGTAAAATGGAAAGTTGTTCAATGGGTATAAAGTTAGAGTTATACAAGATGAATAAGTTTTGGAGACCTGCTATACAATACAGTGTTTATAGTTGTAAATACAGTATGTGCATTTAAAATTTTGTTGGGAGGGGAGATCTCATGTTAATTGTTCTTACCACACACATACACCTACACACACATGCACAAAGCAAAGGGATACAAGAATATTTGGAGAGGTGAAGAGTATGTTTATTACCTTGATTTTGGTGATGGTGTCATGGGTGTTCAAATATGTCCAAAATTATCAAATTGTATACATTCAATACGTGCAGGTTTTTTTGGTAAATCATTTAAATCTCAATAAAGCCGCAAATAAAAAGTGAAACAACAGCGAAAGCTAAATTTTAAAGAAAGAACAATTGTAAATGTTAAGCAATTCAAGCATACTAAAAATTTATATAATTTAACAAGTGCCTGGAAGTTCTGTTTGTGCTCTAGTCAAAAGCTGTAAGAGAACATCATTGCCTTTCTAACAATGAGAAAGGACCAGACAATGTAAAAAAAAAAAAAAAAATATATATATATATATATATAACTGTGTGGTGATAGATGTTAACCAGACTTATAATGCTCTCTATATATATATATATATATATATATCATACTGCACCTTAAAACCATCAGAGAGCTGATGTTTTAAGGCCACCAAATAACCCAAGTTTCAAAGAATGACAAACTGCTCCAAGGAGAAACAGGTCACAGGAACTGTTTCAACTTTATTAGAGCATGTCAGAGCTAACTGCCATAAAAATAGGTGAGAAAAAAATCAGTTATGATTTTAACAAATTTTCTAAATGCTATGTGTGAATTAGTGTATCAGTTTAGGATGACTAGAGTTCTAGACACAAGAGAAATTCAAACTCTTTCCTTGAGAGTCCCTGGGGGCTCATAAGAAAGCATGGAGAGCTCTGTTCAGTGGGGCAGGAATGCAGGAGCTGCTGGAACAGGTACCAAATAGTGCACGCTTCCCCAAACCCTTGATAGTTCCTCATTTTTAAGTAATTTGTTCATTTACCTTATAAGATTTATGGGCATAATTTTTAAATAATGTTTTATTATTATCCTTTAATTTCTACAGCATTTGTATTGAAATCTCCTCTACTAGTTCTTGTATGCTACTCTGTAATTAATTTGTTTCTATTCTCTTTTTTACCCTGATCAATCTGGCTAGAAATTTGTCTATTTTAATAACTAATTCAAAGAGTCATAATTTTAACATTTTTAAAATTATACTTAAGAGCTTTGATTCTGGATGAGATATCTTTGGGAATAAGCATTGACATAGATAAGATAAAATCTGAGGTGAGCCTCCAACAGTTACAGGTCAGGTAGATGAAGGGGTACCAAGAAAAGAGATAAAACTAAAAAGTTGTGGTTGATGAGGGGGAGAAACACTTAAGAGAATGATGTCCTGAGGGAAAGGATGTTCAAGGAGGAGGATGTGATCAGCTTTGTTAACTTTACTGATAGGTGGACGAGAGTAAATTGATCCTTGGATTTATTTATCTACATGGAGACAGCATACTTAATGTACTCAACACCAAGAACAGATCATTTCTCAACACATTCCTCCTCTATACAAAGAAATCATTTTCAGTTATACCCATGGAAAATAAAAACAATAATAATAGCCTCAAAGAAATACTGACAATGAAATTTTGTTTTATTGCACTTTATGTATATAATCATACTAGTGGTAATTACGTAAGAAATACATCTGTAAACCAAGACTATCCTGGGAAAGCTAAGGATGTATTATAACCTTAGAATCAGCACACAAGTGTAGTGTTTGGCTTGAGACAGGACCTAGAACAGATTAACCATGGTAACAGGAGGGAAAGCAGAGTCTACAGGAACAGATTCAAATAGATAAGTAGACAAAAAGCTGGGAGTCATGTTTCTTTGTTTGTTTCAATCCACGAAATAGAAACCAAGGTCATCAACAGAGAGTGAGGAAGAAGAAAGATACGAGTTTTGAAAAGAGAACAAAATATAGGAAAGTAGTTAAAGAT